>NC_081266.1:1284513-1605642 GCF_030490865.1 Poecile atricapillus | reverse complement strand
TAGTGGCCTTCATGTTGCAGAGTAGCTCTTGGATGCTAATATAAGTTATTACTAAAAACATCTCATTTCTGGGGATTGCTAATCTCTCTATTAGAAATATTCTTATTACATAGTTATAAAACTAATGAATGTATTTTTTAACATGCAATAATTATCTAATTAAATATAAGACATTAGTTTAAGTAGACTAGCTCTCTTACTAAAATGCTGTCTATTACAAGTAGATTTATTGAGGATTAACAACTACATAATAGAACTGTATCTATTTCATGATTGTTAATCCTCAATGAATGTTTTAAATAATTAATTGGCACTTAACTAAAGGATTATGTTCATTGTGATGGAGTTTATGAAGCAATAGAACATTTTCCTGTATGATTAAGTGCTAAAGGGAATATGCCTATGATATGGTTAAATAATCGGGGGTGGGACAGGATAATGACACAGGTGACAGAACACTAAAAAAGGAAAACCAAATCACAAACCAAACAAAAAAACACACCAAAAACCAAAACCAAAACCAAAAAAAAAAGGGGGGGGGGGGGAGGAGGGAGGGGCTGGGGGAAGAAAAGGTGTTTTTAAGGGCTATTTTTTTTCCTCTCATTATCTTTTTGTTACTAATAAATTCACTTTGTATCTCTAAGTTGAGCCTGTTTTGCCCATGGAGTGTTTTCTCCCAGTCCTCCTCAACTCATGAACCCTTCATTTATTTTTTTTCTCTCCTCTGCCCAGCTGTGGCAGGGGAGGGTGAGTGAGTGGCTTTAGTGGGTGCCTGGTGTTTGGCCAGTGTCAAACCACGACACTGTGGCAGCTGTTACAGGATGCAGAAGAAAGCTGCACGTTATACTAAAGCACAAAGAAATGCTGTGAATTTTTCATGGAGTCAATTATGGAAGCAATCAGGAGAAAACACATATTTTGCTGGTTTAGCTGACCCCAAGAGGAGACACTGATCCTGACATCAACTTTAAATTTCAGCTGTTAACAGCTAGAAAGGCTGAGTCAGTGCAATTAATCATTAGTCATCGCTGTGAACACCTTTAGATTTTTTGTGGATGAAAAAATTTTAATGCAACCATGAAGCTTTCTACTGAATTTTTGTAAATTCCTGCAATTAAGATACTGACACAGGTCCCTCAGTTCTCTGCTTTGGGACCAGGGCACTTTATTGTTTTTATCAGTGACAGAGTGAGACTGAGGGGACCCTCAGCAAGTTTGCAGGTGACATGAGGTGGGCAGTGCAGCTGACACAACAGAAGGAAGGGATGCCACCCAGAGAGACCTTGGACAAACTCAAGAATTGTGCCCACGGGGACATCATGAAGCTCAACAAGTCCTGCACCTGGGCTGGGGCAATCCCAGACTTGAGCAGAGGAAAACACATTGAGAGCAGCCCTGAGGAGAAGGACTTGGGGGTTCTGGTAAATGAGAACTTGAGGCAGCATCCGTGCACTGGCAGCCCAGAAGGTCCATGGCATCCTGGGCTGCATGCAAAGCTCTCCAAGGGGAGGAGAGGAGTTCTGCCCCTCTGCCCTGCTCTGCTGAGACCCATCTGCAGGGCTGCATCCAGCTCTGGGGTCCCAGCACAGGAAACACCTGACAGGAATGGGTCCTGGGGAGGGTACCGTGATGATCAGAGTGATGGAGCACCTCTGCTGTAAGGAAAGGCTGGTACAGATTTGGGCTGTGCAGCCTGGAGGAGAGATGGAAAAAGAAGCCTCCCAAAAGGAGTGACTTTTTACATGGACTGATAGTGATGGGACAAAGGGGAATGGTTTTAAAGAGAGTTTTAAAATGGTTTTTAAAGAGAGATTTAGAGCCCAGAGAAGTTGTAGATTCCTGGAAGCAGTCAGGGAAAGTCAGGCTGGACCCTGAGCAGCCTGTTCTAGAGGGTGGCACCCCTATTGATGACAGAGTGGGGTTTTGTTGGAGCTGGATGTTCTTTTGTCTTCCTTCCAACCCAAGCCGTTCTCTGATGATTCTGTGATCTGTACACAGATACAGTGGGTTGCTTTGGAAGGAGGTTGTTCCATATATTGCATATTTTCAAGTAGAAGGTGATAACTTGAAATAAATGGCAAATATTCAATAGTGCTAGTTATTGATAAGTTTGTTCATGTAACTGCTGACATAAAGAAAAATACAGCCAGCTTTACTATTTAAAGACCTTTAACCTCAGCCTTATAGTCCTCCTGAGTTGCCTCCCGTTCTTCCAAAGGCTAACCAAACTTCCAAACTCCCCCTTTTTCCCCCAAATTCCAGTTAAAGTGAAACTAAAGTTACAAAATTTGTTGTAGTTATTGGTGTGTGTGTGTTTGCTTGGATGCTTTGTAATCCAGACTTTGTACAACAGATCATTTTTCCCTGGTTTGTTTGAGTGTTGTTGAAATTTTATCTTTCCAGATTGGAATGTGTTTGAGTCACATTATTGTTCTGATGAGTTTTGGAAGTGAAGGTAATGGTGCTGTATATTTTTCTTGGCAGTGTTGCAAGGGCCAGTACTGCATGGGGCTCAGAAAAGCTTGGGGACAGGGGAATCAAGATGTGTTGGGTATCCAAAAATCACTTTATTTTTGAAACTCATTGTTTGTAGTCATTTTAAGACAGGAACTCTTGGAGTAATGAGCAAAAGGGAGTTTAGGGCCAGATCTCAGCCTGAGGAGAAGTCCCGTTGTCCTCTTGAAGCTTAAGGTCTCTGAACTCAGACTTTAATTGGCAAGACTCTGACAGCTGGGAAGGCCCTGAAGGTTCAAGCTCTGCAGACTCCTTGGAGTTCAGAGTGTGCCATGCAGGTGGCCATCATCTTTAAACACAACTCTGCAGGCTTTTTAAACAATGTAAAGGTAAAAACAACAGCAACAAAAAAATCTTGTTATTTGGTTAATTGCACTTCTCATAGGGTGGCAACCCTAAATGCCCCCAGGATTTGGCAAACTACGAGACAAAGCCAGTGTTCCTCTCTAAAGCTTAGCAGCAGTTGTGTTGCAGCAGCAGCTGCTGTGGAAGGTGCATGTAGTGATGATATTGATGAGATTACTAATTTGTTTAGGAGACAGGGAATGAGGATTTGTCTGTTGGCTGTCATCATCCATCAGCCGTATGTTGCCCCAGGCAGTGGGTATATGCTGTTAGCCTGTTACTAATTTTACTTTGTTTTTTCTCAGCTTAGTTATTTCCTTTGGTTCATTTCATTCATTTGTTGTGACTGAAAACTAAACAAGAAGGAGGAAAAAATAAAAAAAGCCCGTTGCTCTGTCTCTTTGTTTGTCAGAGCAGGTACCCCCCAGCTCCTGCCTGGAGCCTCTTCCACCTGATTTGGCTGAAAGCTCTTGGTGAGAGGGGCTGTGGCCTATAAGGAAAATCCCTTTCATAACCTAAAGAGTTTTCTTTAGGAACTGGGATCACAGCTGTATTTATCCTTGAAAACTGGTAGGTGAGAGCTACACCATCAATTTGTGTTCATTTTCTGTTTATGATTTTTGGTTGGGGTGGGGTTTTTTGTGTTGCTTTTGTTGGTTTTTTTTTAATTTATGAGACATTCTAGATTGTGCTAATCAAACCAACAGTTCTGCAAAGGGCAGGAAGTTCATGCAAAGGAATTTGGGATCAGAAGTTTGGGATTGGAAGCTCAGAGAAG
Organism: Poecile atricapillus; assembly: GCF_030490865.1. Lineage (NCBI taxonomy): Eukaryota > Metazoa > Chordata > Aves > Passeriformes > Paridae > Poecile > Poecile atricapillus. The sequence goes on along the minus strand of NC_081266.1, from coordinate 1,602,005 downwards.
GTTTTATCTCATCCTGGTTGTAATTTCCCGTTAGGCCAGTTCTGAATGGGGAGGCCTGATTTGGAGCTGCAGGTTATTTGACTTTGATTAAGTTTCAAAGTTGAGAGTCCTGTCAGAGATGATGTTAAATTTAATTATAGTACCTAAGGGGTCAGTTCCCACTGTTGTCAATGTGTTGCCATGATGTTGTCACACTCATTCAAACATGCTTACTATTGTGGTTGTGAGCATCTTCAGGATCTTTTCCAGGTGGATCTTTTCAGAGAGCCACAAAGGGCTGTAAGGAAGTCTGAATTTCCAGGCTTCATTGCAATGTCTCATTTATTTTCATTCTAATACTTCCAGTACTGATTTTTAGTGGCACTGACCAGTGCTTTAGGTGTTTGAGCTTTGCAGCAATCTTGAAAAGTACCAAGGAGCAATCCTCAGGGAAGGGAAGCTGGTGCTAGTATTATTCTGGAAGATGACATATATGAATTCGAAAAAATATAGTTAAAAACTCCACAGGAGGTAGATGTTGGTACATAGTGAAAATATATTGTATTTTGGCTGTGTTATTTTTTATCTCTTCTTAAATATTTTCTCCTGTCTATTTTCTCACTCAGTAAAAGTAATTTATGGGCCTCCTCTTTCAGCCTTCTCTTCAGAGGGAGAAGATTTTGATGATGACTGTAGTGTCAGCATGGAGGGCACATCTGCTTCCTACCTGGATGGTGGTGGTGGGAAGCCTGTAGGAACCTCCTGGTGATGGCTTTGCTGGACCCTGTTGAGCTTCTGGGTCCAAGGTTGGTTTCTCCTGCTCCCCTTCCAGCTCAAGGGGTTTTCAGGGAGCAGACAAGTAAATCTTGATAACGCCTGTTTTGTTTTTAAGATGTGATAATCTTGCAAAACAAAGTAATTTCTCTAATTTTCTCCAAAAATAAAAAAAAAAGTGCCATTTTCTAACAAGAACTTTGTATGAAGCTGGTGGCTTGGTAATCCATGAGTTGGGTCAAGGGATGATTTCAGGCAGACTTGAGAGTCCTGAGATCCCAGCTTTGAAAACTCATTAGTTTAATCGGCTTCCCACGTGTAAATAATTTCAGCAGGCTTCCTGGGTGGCTTTTAATTTATCTCTTTTTTAAAAAGTTCTTAAATACAATTGTTGATGAATATCTAACATGGTTTTATTTTGCTATTTTTAACAACTTTCTTTTGCTTGTATGAACATTGCTTGGCAATGTATCTGAGTCCATGTGGAACCCTAGACAGGGGAGAAAAACAGCTGCAGAAAATGTTTGAGGTATCAGTGAGGTAGAAAACCCCCTCAAGAATCAGCAGGATGTAGAGGGAGAACAGAAGATGGCCAGAAGAATTTGGTTGTGGGTGACCACAGGTGAGCTGGAAGTTCCTTCACAGCTGGAGAGGGTGAGCAGCAAGTTGGTGAGATGAGTTGTGCAACGTGGTCATCCTCAGCCAAGGAGCTTCCCTGTGTGTCCTTTGGCCCTATATCTGGACAAGCTGGATGCAGTTCTCAAGCTCTCTGGGACCACTGCAAAGCCACAATGTGTTGGTTTTGGTTTTTTTGCTTTTTTTTTTTTAATGGGTAGAGGATGGAAGAAGAAAAGACGAGCAGAGCACATTTTATGTTAAATGTGCCTGTGTTAATGATACTGAAATTAGAGATGGAGAAGAACTTTCACAGAATCATCTAGGTTGAAAAAGGCCTTTAAAAGCTAGTCAAACCATAAAACTTGTCAACAAGCCTCAAGGATAAATAGCATTCTTGGAGACTATGTGGGAAATTGCTGGCTATTGGGTTTGCCCGTATGTTTTTATAGTCATGAAAGTGTCCATGTGCATTTTGATTTTCTTGTCTAAGGTTTCAAATGGCAGCATTTCTGTGGAATGCGTGGTGATGATTATGCTGAGAACTTTTGTGGTGTCTCATAAATTACTGAGGTAAAAAGAGGCTTTTTTGTCTAGGAACTCGTCATGATAGTTTGTTTTTAAATAGGCAGGGGTAAAGTTAGTATGTTTTCCTTCTTTCTTTCCGACTGACTTCTGTGAAGAGAAAAAAACCCTATCAAGAAGTGATGAGAAATGGGAGAGTTCTCTCTGTAAAACACCACAGTTGAAAGATGGCAATATTTTGAGTACTTCCAGCTAGTTACAAGTCTTTTATCAAAGTGTTGTTTTTTAGCAGGTTGTTTCTGTGCTCTGCATGTGTGTCTGTGTGCTTAAACAGGGCAAATTATAGCAAGGAGGCATCCCTCAGTAGGCAGCAGCACAGCACTGGCCGTGAGTGCGCGCTGGGGACCACGGGGTCACATCCTGGGCGAGGGGAAAGGAAGGCAAGGGGGCAAACCAGTAGAAGGAGGAAAAGGGAAAAAAAAACCAAAAAAACAAAGGAAGGGAGGCAGTGAGAGGGGTGGAGGAGGTGTTTTTGCTTCTGTTAGCCATGCCTGGAACAGCAGTGGTTGTACCCAGAGGATCCTCGGTGGGGGCCGTGTCTCTTTAAAAGCGGTGGGGGAGTGCTCACAGCAGTATGTATAACACAGCTGTGCTCTGTTTATGCTTAGGCTACAATAAAAAAGCTATAAAATGTGAGATGTCATAGCTCCACTTTGCTTTATTTATACTGTTTCCTCTGAGCTCTGTCACACTGCACATTCATCTGCTAAGTTGCAGCAAGAATGGAGATTAAAATATCACAGCTCAAAATAGGAGTCAAGCGGAAGGAGATTCATCATAGCCCTATTAAAAAATATGTAAATATGGGAATGAAGTCATTTTAAAGCTGTATGGCTCTCCTTCTCAGTGGGCTGGGGAAAGCTGTGAGTGATGTGCTATGCGAGTGACAGATTTATGGGACTTGTTCTTCTTTCTATTTTTCACTCCATTCCACCAAAGTACTTTTAAGATTAAAAATATTAATTTGAATTGCAAATTTTCTCTATGCCATATATGTGTTTTTTAAAAAGGTTTTCTTCTTAACCATTACCTAAACTAATAATGGAAAGAAGTATTATTCCCAATTAAAAGAGGTCAGAAGCACGCTCAGATGTTGAACTTGCAGTAGAGAGAATTTGCCCTTCTGGAGCACTTTTCATCCAGGATCCTTGGAGCACTTGCAGGCATTTATGTCAAGCCTCTCATGCCCTCTGAGATAGGAGCCTGCCTTACCCTCTGTGCTCCAAAGTACATTGAGTACTTGCAGCTGCATTTCTTGGAAATGTCCTGTGGCACTCAAACCATGGTATTTTTAATGGAGGTTGTTCCTTTTCTCTCCTACAGCTATTTTGAAAATGGAGCTGGGGTAAGAAGTCTGCAATCCCAATTTCTCATAGTTTTCCATAAGTGCTGTGCAAAGAAAGCTGCCTCTGCTAGCAGGAGCAATGCTCTTTTGAACTTTGCAGCGAGTCTGTGGTCTTTGATGTGGTCAGATTTGGGCACGAGTTTTCCCCTGGAAGAACAAAGCACAGATGTTACAAGATATTTGAGAAATGAGGGATTTTAATTAATACCCTGAAGATACAAGGAAAAATGTCACCCATGTTGGGTTCTGGAGCCTGTGAGGTGAAATGTGCTGCCACTAAATGGAGATGTGCTTTGTAGGTCAGTGTGGTTAGAGTGCAAGGAGAGGGGAGCCAAGGGAGAAGGCTGCACTGGGAGATGAGGGGCTGGAAAAGAAGCTGGAAGTTTTCTGATGCAAAGTGATGAGGGCAGGGCAGCGATTGTGACTGCATGAACTTTGTAGCTATTCAGCTGGCCTCCCCCAAAGATGAATTTCGTGTGTCTGTCCATCCAAGTAGGATCCCTGTTCACCTATTGACCGGCAACTGTGCAATATAGAGAAATTTCATCCAAAGGAGGGATTAAAATTTATCATTATATATTAAAGGTTGTTGGAAATAGTTTTTTTTCTTTCTTTTTTCCTTAAATGATGGTGTATAAATGCCAGAAGTTAACCAAAACTTAATTGACTGACATCCTGAGAAGCTTAAAAGCTGAACTAATACCAGGTCGTCTGTCTGTCCTATAACTGTGTCAAGTGCAACAATGAGAACTGAGGGAATCAGAGCACAAGTTTCCAAATTATCTTATTCCTGGGAATGCCAAAATACCTCATGGCTTGTGTGAACTGAGGTGCTCACACGAGTGGAACATTCCCCACCAAGAATCGGGCTAAACCAGCCTAGTTCTTGTGGCACTTTATTTCCTGACTGTGACTTTTGTCCCATCTCCTACCAAAGTGTGTTGGCAGGAGTAAAGAGGAGTGTCCTTGGGTTTGCATGTCTGCTCTTTGTTTTTTTTTGTTTCTTTTCTTCCTTTGTTGCTACGAAATACGGGAAATGTCAATTATTTTTCCTACTCCAGTGTGTGGCTCTGTAGTATTCCTGGGATATTAATGTATTCTTAAAGCTCTTATTGTCAGCAGAAAATGTTTCCTTGACAAGCTTTCTTGCTCCATGTGTATTTGGGAATTGCTGCTTCTGGCTGAGGTTTGGGGTTTTTTGTGGCTGTTTTGGCATGTCAATATAAGCCTATTGACCCTATAACATTAATGTGTATACATGTGTTTTCTTAAGGCAGCTCTAGTCTTGTAAGCTAACAAAGCTATAAAAATATACTTGAGCTTGAACATTCACAACTCTGAATCACCTGTGGGTTGTAGTGTACTCACAAATAGGGATCCTCATTCTCCCAAGTCACTTGTCCTTTTTTGGTTTTTTTGGGTTTTTTTTTGCTTCTCTTTGGTTTTGCTTCAATCAAATGATTAATTATTTGACGGAGGAACCAAGAACATTTTTCAAGATGCAGTGTGATTTGTAAGCCCAAATCCCATTTAAAAAATGACTTGGGAATAATTTAGGAATGTCAGGCTTGTTGGAAAACAATGGATTTGGGCAAAAAAAAAAAAAGTGCTTTGTAATGTGTTTTTCTTGTAAAATGTATTGCCTGAGGTATCAGTGTTCTGGATGTATGTGTTGTTTCATTTAGCTAATGTTTTACTTGATCTATGTTTCTTGCATGAAAGGTTATTGATACATCATGACAAAAAGGCTGTAATTTCAGTGCTGTGATATCTGTTCAGCCATGATTCTTCTGCTGGGGACCTAGTAGGTCCTGCTGTATTTCAGAGTCCAAACAGGTTTGGAAAACCATTTGTCTGTACATTTAAGATGCTGGTGGGAAGAAAACTCGTGAACTGAAATTGTGTTTCAGAGGGATACTCAGCACTTGGAAAATCAGATTCAACTCAGGCTTCTTCAAGTTAACCAAGTTCTTGATTCATTTCAAAATCTTACATTTTGAAATCCCCTTGCATTTCTCAAGTGCCTAGATACATAACCTGAAGTATTGTATTTGTCCTTGTATCTGGTGATGTGAACTGCAATGTTTAAAAACCATGAATTTTATGTAATCGATTTCTTTTTAATGCATGGCAAACTTCTCAGAAAATATTGCTATATACTGCTAAATAATGTTATATTAACATAGCTAATAATAAATTTTATTGTGAAATTCTGTGAATAAAAGCCTAAATATTAACAGGTTGTGATTATAAATATGTCATAAATAGCAGAAATATCAGTGAGTTCTGATTTAGATTTAATCATATACTTGTATATACATAGTAGGGCTTCACAGGGCTTATTGATTGATTTGATTTACATATGAAATCACCAAAGTATTATGCAAAGTTTAAGAAGTGCAGCTATGATACATTTGGTTAAAATTGTAAATTAACTTTGGAATTAGTTCCTAAATTTGAACATCTTAGCCCGGGCAAGAATGTGATTTAATTATTTGGAAATCTTTTAAGAAAGTCTTAGCACAGTGAATTCAGTTGATTATGAGAACCTAATTTGAGACTAAGCTATATTGAGAGGTTTTGTGATAGAAGTGAGTTCTTGGTTGCCCACAGTAATATGTCCAGTTGATATGACCTGCAGCTGTTTGCTTCTTTCTGGAAATCCAAGCAAGGAAGTACTAGGTAAGAAGTCAGCATTGCTACATGTCTCTTCCTTGCTAGCAATGTCAATTTTCAGCCAAATGCAGTACAGCTGGGCTGTGCTGAACAATAAAATGCAGGTAATCCAGTGAATCCACTGAAGGACTAATATTTACAAACATAAGGCTCTCCCAGACATTCTGTATCAGCTTGACTAAATATAGAAGACTATTAAAGCTCGACAATATAACAGGGGAAGTCATTTGCTATCAGTTACATTTTAACAAGAGTGTTTCCTAATGCCAATTGGCTGACACTGATGCTTTGCAGCCTTTATAACATTTATTCAGTATATTTAGTTGCAGTCTTAATACTTGCTTGAATGAATATCAAAATTGCTATTAATGCTGCCCTGGTTATTTTTTTAAAGCAAACAAGAGTACTACTATTTAAAATATTTTTACTGTAAATTTAATTTTCCAAAGCAGCACATTTATGCAGTAATGTTGACCATGAGGGTGTTTCTAAATGGACTCATCAGGATTGTTTTACTCATTTCAGTGGTTGCAGGTCAGAGGTTTTGGTTCCTTCCCAAAGTCTCTTGTGGTATCAAAGGTGACCTCCTCTCCTTCACATCATTAGTTCTGTCTTCCACAGAAGTTTCTCGCATCGTTTTCTCTTTGGTTCACTTTTGGTTGTATTAATTAGCAGCTTACATCTGTCTTCATAGTTGCTTAGTTGCACTGGGATCTCTTCCTCTTCTGTTCTGCCAACCTGCGTAGAAATGAACAGCCCTTAGTGCACAACTTGTTTCCTCCCAGCCTTCTTTTCTGCAGCTTGGATGTGGAAAGTTCAAATGAGGGACTGTAAGTCCTTCCCAAGCCACCAGAAATGACAAAACCCTGTATGTTCTTGCATCTTGTGTTCAAATGTCATACCTCTATACTGTATATTTTAATGTGGGTCTCCACTGGCTACCCACAAAAATTTACTGGATATTAAGACCAAGCAAAGAAGTGGAACTGGAAGCTTCAGGCTTAAGGTGGAGTTATCATCTGAATCAATAAAAGGGTCAATTTTCTTCTTTTGAGGTATTTGCAACTCCCCTAAGCAGAAAAGAGCATGCCTCCCTCGTTAGCTGTCGAGGTAGCCTTGCTCGCTGTAATTGAGGAACTGCAGGCAGTCGTGAAGCAGCTGCTAATAAAAGTGGATGGAATTAATTCAACCCGTGCCTCGAGCTGCCTGGCTGCTGTCCCACCACTGCCCAGGAGCACCCTCACTTCAATTATGAAATCCTGTAGTGTCCCCACATCATTTTGAGGACCACCCAGATGTGGGTGCCTTGGATGAGGCAAGTGATGTCTCTGGCCAAGCAGAGGGGTTACAGAGGGGGTCCAAACAATTTGGAGCTAGTGAGGATGATTTTGGGGGAGGGGAATCTTTTAAAAATACAGTTCTACAGAATTCAGTAGGAAAGAAATGGAGTAAATCTCATTACATGTTACTCACTTGCAACCCCTGCAGAGGCAATGAGTTTATACTTAAATTTACAGCTTCCAAGAATAATGAGGAGCAGACCCACATGACTGTGCCCTGGAGAAAGGAAAGAAAGAAAACCAAAGATAATGTACTACCTACTAGATAGCCTAAATAATGTCTAGGAGACCATGCACTATTAGTCCTACCATTTGCAACAGTTTATTATTTACTCTCAGTGGAGTCACAGTTACATTTTGTCATTAACTGAAATGGGATGGATGAGAAGATTCATCCTTCCTTTGGATATGGTGGTGTTTGGGTTTTCTTCATTGTCCAGAAAACATCACATTTATGTGTCAAGGAATAAATAAAGTGGGAGTAAATCTCCACTGATATTCCTTAGCTGGAGAAGTTTTCAATAGCAACATGGGAGCACAATGTCAGACCACAAAAATAAGCAAATAAATAAAAATAAAGCTGCTATTCTAGCTCAGCAGTCTTATTTTAAAAACAGATAACTCTTTAGACTTTAAATATTTTATTGACTTTTTTGCTACTGCATTTTTTCTGATATAAAAATATGAATAGAAAAATATTATGTAAATAACTGGGACAACTTTCTAGTGTTGCAAAAGATTACTGACAGAATATCATGATGCCAGACTAACATGTTACATTATTTCTAAGATTATGCTTGTTACTTGCCTTTAGTACCTTTATTCAAAGAATCCTTAATGCACTCTAATTGTATTATTACTAATAGAACTTGTAACAACAAAGATAAAATATTTATTTGAATTGCAGTAATTACTTTAAGTCATTGTGTCTAATTAAAGTCCAAAGACTTTTAACATCAATGAGAATCTTTTCACCAACTTCAAAGATCTGGGCCCTGCCCTATGAGAATTTTCAGTTATATTCTTAATGCTGTTGGTTATGCTGTAGTTCACTCTGATAATCATCATAATTTATAGAATCATCACGCTTGCCTATAATTAAACTTTATTTTCAGAAGTGTGATGATAATTGGATTTCTCAGTTAAGACAACTGGTGATATCAGTGCAAGAATAACAGCACAGAGTGAGGATCCTTGGAGTCAGCACAGAATTTAGGAAGCAGCTCTAGGGTTTAATGGAAGTAGTGATATTTTAAGGATGGTATATGACAGAGTCTTTCTTCCCCAAATTACAGGTTAAGGTCCCAAAAGGCAACAGCTAAGCATATTAGGAAAATATTTTTCAGTCACTTGAGAAAGGAATTCAGGATTTGGGTGTTCAATTGTGCTTTTTCTGGTCCTGTTTCTTCCTTGTGAGCCACCCAGATGGCTTTGTGTGAGTGGACTGTGGTCAGAATTATGGCCTTGACAGTGATTGCTGCTGTTTTGCTGAGGAAACAGTGGTACCAAATATTTTTTTCTCCTGGAACCATCAGTATTAGTGGGCAGTAAACTGCATTTGCTCAGAACTGCAGGAAACTTTTTTTCTTATCAGAGAGAGAAAAGCAGGGAAGAACTCTAAGTATGTGAGTTAGAATTTTCCTTCCTTGGGTTTGCTGGGGTGAGACAGCTTTGTGCCACAAGACTAAAAGTTATAAAGGCATTGCTAAAGGGGAGGTACTCTTTACTTATCAGTCAACTGGAAAAAGAGTAGAATGACTGAATGAACTTATTTTATATTGATTAAGGGAAGCATATTGAAATTAATTCCGTAATAACTGCTTAACAAATAATATTTTAAATAGATATTTAATTGCTAAGGCACCTTTTCTCTTCCATACAGATAAAAAACCAATGTGTCCTGTACCAGTTTTATCACTGACATAGGGAGCACTTTGGGCTGTATTATATTCCATGTTGTCACATCAACCAAAGTACAGCTGAACATTTTACACATTTCTTCTTTTCTAATAATAAAGACTCTTTTCCCTGCCCCCTTTGATATATGTACAGATATAAAACATGAATAAAATGAGGTTTATGTTGATGAACACTGTACTTTTAGGGGCAGACTGATATCTTACACTTCTGAGCTCTTGGGTTTTCTATGCTGTTAGGGTACTGAAGGCACTACTTGGTCTAGTGAGCAGACTACGTCTTTATTTTTCTTTTAATTTCCTCAGTAACAATATTGTTTCATGAGTTCACTTAGAAATCTTCATTAGCATTAGTTAGCAAAGATTCTCTGCTCTTTGCTCTAAGCTGTGTTGGCTCATGCTCAGTTTGAGGTCCCTGGTGCAGTCCCCTGTGTGCTGGCCAAGAGAGCAGCTGTCATACAACATGAGGCAATAACAATATGTCTTGCAATGCTCCTGCCCTGGAAACAGAGAGAATATTTAAAGTCTCATGAGAGAGAGCTTGTCCTGATAAGCTCTCCTCTTTTAAGAAGATGTGATTGTTGAGTGAGCCATGGGAATGGATGGGCAGCTTTCTGCAGGAAGTCTTGCAACAGAAAGCATCTGTGCCCAGCAGTGAATTTGAGTTCCACATTAGACTTGAGCTGCACAGAAGAATGGAACCAGGCCCTTAAGAAGTACCAAGATCATGTATGAGAAAATACCAGGAATCAGCTGTCATGGAGATGGATCTCTTTGTAATCCCAGCCCCTAGGAATGGCAGCTATGCTGCTGTTGAGTGTCCAAAGCATTTCCTTCTGGCCAGTATTCCCACTGGACCATTGCTGCTCTGGGAACAATCCCCCAGCAAGACCAGCTTTCCCAAGAGGTGGCCTGGTCCCAATGATTGGATCAGTGTGGGCTGAGTTCCAATTATTTGTATTTTGAACATGTTTTACTCTAAAACTGGGGTGACCTGGTGGCTTCTGGATGCCTCACTGTGGAATGGAAGTGGAATCAGCTAATCCATGTGAATTTGGTGAGGGCAGAAGCTGGCTGTGCACAGCAGCATCCAGGTACTCCAGGCAGCATCAGGACAAACCTGCATGCTTGCAGTCAGCTGCCTTCCTGAGACTTTTTCCTCAATATTGTTAATTCAGGGTGACAGATAAGGATGATTACATATTTATCACTGACCTACCTTTCCTGTCAGTAGAGCAAAAGGCAGGTAAGAAGTTGTATGCAATGGGATTCTCCCTAGCATGGGATATTTCCCCCACTTTTAGTATTTTCTAAATAAATAAATAAATATTAATAATTAAAAATAAATAAGAAATAAGTAATTAATAAAGAAGCATAATGTTAAAAATGGCAGCATTTATGGATAGCTGCCATGCTTCCAGATTAGTTTAATAATATATTTTCATTGTGAGGAAAGATTAAATTTCTTACAGATTTGCTGGTGTCATCAGTCCCCAACATGAGTAAACAGCTGAATTCAGAGGACTCTTCTCTTGTGACTGTCTTTTCTTTAAAAACACGCCAAGTGCAACATGCAAAAATATTGTGGGAAGTTGGCTTTCATCTGCTAACACTGTTTAGTGTTCAGGATTTCTGATAGTTTAGTGTGTGTAAACACAATAGGCATTTTATAAACTGGATTATTTGCAGAGTAGTATAAGACACAAATGATATTGTTGCTACCAGCTACATTATATAGAATATATAACCTTTGATGAGTTTATAGCACAGGGGCCTGTCACACTGTTTCTTTTCTGTGCTGTGAGGTACATCACTTCTGTAAGTTCATTTATTCCAACTAACTTTTTTATATTTCATACATTAAACATTATTGCATACAGTGAAAAGGGAGTACCTACATTTTGCAGTTCTGAAGGCTGTAATGACAATATTCCAGAAGCATTGAGATCTGCATGTGATTTACATAAAATATAGCATGTTTACATGGTTTTTCATCTCAGATAAATGCATGCTAATAAGATATGTATTAACTGGATGGCTGTATACTAATATTATTTGCTTCATCAACAATCATTCTGTGACTTGTGCTTTCTATCCATTGTGCCAGTATTTGTAACCATCACATAATGTTCAATTCAGAATTATTTTTGGGAGGGGAGGGAGGTGGTGGTGTTATGCTTGGTTTTTTTTTCCCTCAGGTATTTTTAAAAAGTAGTAAATACTTATTTGACTGATGAATAAAACATTTGATCTGCAAGATTCCACTGTGCATGAGGAGCACATTAATAAAAAGATGATGAGGACGTAGCTGACACCAGTATCTCTGAAAGAATTTCTTTCCTGTAGTACAAACCAGAAATGGCATTATCTGGCCTTTCTAAAGGGCATTTTAGCACTATCCCTGTGTTTCAAATCCTGTCTGTAGAGTAGATCAGCAAACAGTAATCAGCAGATGTGGATTCCAGGGAATGGCCAAAGTGTCTAATGACTAAATGCAGTGATTAGTGAAGGTAGAATCAAGACAGAACCATAATCCCCAGAACAACCAAGATAACTTTTTTCTTCCAAAGCTAGTTAATACCTTGCCCTTTTAATTATCCTAGCATCAGAGGGAAGTGCATCTTCTACCAGGTTCTCATTACTCCATCAGCCATGTTAATTTAAATACTTGTAAACATATAAAGCAGTATTTTGAGTGAGAGGCCTTTATTTTGTTTGTACACATGTTTGCATCTCTGGGTTTTTGTCCATCTTGTAATGAGTTCTGCAGTGTACAGCTCTCTCCAGCTGCACAGGGTGCAGAGCTGGGCTGTGCTCAGGATGTCCAGCACTGGTCCAGGGAGCAGTGCCCAGTGACACCAGCCTGCAAGAGGACACCCATTGCTGGTTGCTGTCGCCCTGAAAACTCAGCTTCTGAGCTTGCTGACATGGTTTTGTAAAGACTTTCCCAGGACAGTAACTGTAAACATAGATATGTGTGCATTCTTTCTGTTACACGTCTTGTGATGGGCATCTCTCATGGCCAGTGCAGTGAGAAAGTGTTATCCTGACCATCCCATCCCTGGCTGTGGTCAGGAGCCTATAAATCCTGGAGGGAAAAATAAACTCTCTCTTCTCTTCACCACACCTCGATCTGTATCCGTGTGATCTGTTCATCTTCAGCGGCAACAGGTTGCTGTGACCTCCAGGGTCTCAGAGAGCTCAGTGGCTTCACCTGGGAAAAGATTTGCTTCTTCCCTCCATCCCAAAGTTTCGTTGTGTGAAGAGAGTAGGAAAAAGCTAACTGGTTTTACCTTATTTTTTCTAATCCTGGCCAGGACAGCCTTGTGATAAAAAGAAGTGGAAGAAAAAGAGGAGAGAGGAAACAGTGGTAAGCCATGGAAAAAGGTAGTAAAAGCAGTGACAGAAGTCCTAAGGAATAGGTGAAAGAAATTTATATGCTTGTTAAGTTCCTGCAGTTTCAGAGACCTTTTTGTCTGAGAGTCATCTTAACTCTGAGCACCGACTTTCGATTTTTTTCCTTTCTCCACCCCCCTCCAACTGTATGGATTTTGTCCTTCCAGTTCTTTTGGGGATGATGGTGGTTGTAATTAATACTGCAAATTGTTGACATTTGCTGTGAAAAGTAATGTTGATTTCAAGAGGGATTGTAAAGCCCTGTTTCATTTTGCTTACCATTTTTGACTTTGAAAACCCATTTGGCATTGATAATACAAGCAGAGCATTTTTGCAGGAATTAAAACACTGATTTTTTTGGCATTACTGATTATGAGGAATGGTCCTTTCCAAATTTAATGTTTGTCAAAATGAATTGTTGTGGAAAAGTTTACTCCTAACTCTCTTAATCAAATCTTGAGCAGGTATTTATCATGGTTTGAGTTACTTTTGAAGATTATCTTTTGTTTGTTCAGACATAAAAGTACAACTAGAAGGGAAAATGAAATGCATCTCTTCTAAAAACTGTGAGCAATGCAAACGTAAAGTTTTGATGCATCATGAAAGTGTGGTCTATATTAGACATTTTGACCCTTAAAAGAAATAGAAATCCTAAGGCACACAAGTGGCAGTTTTACTGAGGCACTGTGGAAGTGTAACCAAGCTGGATTTTGTTTGGCTTTGTGCTGCTTGAGGATGGAATGGGCAATAATATATGTTTCTGAGACTTTTTTCTTTGTAAAGAACCCCTTGTTTTCCAGCATCACCTACCCATGACACAGCCCTGAGCCATAGTCTACCTTCTCGGTGGAAACATCTCCAAATATCAGAGGATTTTCATTGCTCTCATGTGGGTGGGATCTCCAAGGAGCAGCCTGGTCTAGTGGAAGGTGACCCTGCCCATGGAATGGGGGTTGGAACAAGATGATTTTTGGGGTCCCTCCCAACCCAGGCCATTCTGTGATCCTGTGATATTTTTCTCTGGAAGTATGAAATGGTGGTAGTGGAAAAAGATTGGTGCCTTCCAACAGTGTGCTGAGAGCTCTTTATAATTCCCACTGATGAAACCCAAGTAAATCTTAGATGATGTTGGCAGCTCTTTGCAGATTGTCAGTGAAGAGTTAATGTTAGGTTTAGTTGACAGACTCTTCTATATGCTCGTGTGGAAGAAATAGTAAGGAACTTGTGTTTCCTCTTGTTTTATTGATGTTTTCTTTCATTTTCATTTGTGAAATTCAAACCCTCTCAGTAAGTAACAGCACCTAACAGTCTGCTGCTTTTATTAACAGTCTTTGGAGGATAACAAAAGGAATTGGTGTAACAAGTTGAAATACTGCTCTCTTGGACAGTCAGTATGGAAAAACAGTAGCTAAACCTTTACTGTCTCTGGACACATTTTTTACTTTTCCACTCAGGCTCTACTTGCTCTTTAGGGTGATTGAATTTTAGTATTTTCTCTTGTTTAATAGCAACTCTTAGAAACAGAAAAAACTGTTTAGAGATTGAATGAAATCTCAGCATCATCACTTACACAGATTTTTCCTTATGGACATCACTGTGTTGTTTTTTGGGTTTTTTTCATCCTGCCTCCACTTAAATCCACGTGTCAGTGAATCACACAGTTACTTCAAAGGCTGTTTCCATGGGTCATGATTAGAGATCCCTGATATAATGAGAAAGCAGGAGATAAGGAAGAGAGTAAAGTTCTGCTGGGATTTATACCATTGGACTATAAAGAGGGGCTTTTGTTTATTTATTTCAGAGGTTCAAAATGTGCCAAGCTACTTCTGGTACATCCCCACCTGGTAACTGAAACCTGAGCTACCCTTCCCATTAGTCAGGGAAAAAAGTGACAATGCATTCTGAGCCACTGATGTATTTGTGTTTGTAATGTGACATTCCCTCTTGTAAAGCTCTGAGAGTGTCTGGGATCTCAGCTTGTGGCAGTGAAGGGGAAGGCTGAGATGGGAAGTTGGTTTGCTCTGTGATGGATATTGGCCCTCAGGCATCCCTGGAAGATGCAGTCACTGTGCTGTGCTGCTCCACACAGACCTCAGGAGCTGCCAGAATTACAAAAAGGTGATTTTGCTCCATTGCAGCCTTACACCAGCAGATAACACACAAAATGCTTATGTTTATCTAAGTGGAAAATGGTGGTAAATGACAAGGAAGTACAATTATTTCATTTTTTTTTTAACCAAGCTTTTCCTTCTTGGTTGCGTGGAACAGCCAAACTTTCCAGACATGGGACATGTTTATGAGTGTCTGTAATACTTTGATTTTTTTTTTCCTCCTTCCTGCATTTTTCCCATAGGCTTGTTCACAGCAACACCCACTGGAGGTAATGAGCAGTGACAGTATCACTGCAACTTTCCCCTGGGGAGCTGCACAGCATTGGCTCCTGCAAGCTGACGCTGGGAGCAGTGGTTTTTATATAAAGGGTGGGATGCCTCTAGTCTCCAGCAGCATGTTTTATGTCAACCAGGAGAAAATGCTTAAATAAAAAAGTCTAATAAACCTAGTCAAAGCGAAGCTGGGCTTTGGTTTACTCAGCTGCTGTAATGGGTTATGAGAATGACACAAAGTTTAATGCACTACAGTTTGTTTTATTCCTGGAGTAGGTTCGCTGTAATCCAAGCAAGAAGTGGAGCTGTCATGATAATGTGAGTGTTTTCAGTAGAAGAAGCATGAGATTCTGTTTTTAATAGAAATTCAACCCTAGGCATATGAAAATGTAGTACTAAAGAGTATAAACATAAAAAGCTCCCGGTAAAGACATGGAAATGGCCTTTGCATGGCCTTGTGATAGGAAGAGAGATCAAGTTGAATGTGCCGGACCTGAGAGTTTTGTTGCTGTGGGAGCTGGGCTATAATTTAGTGAGCTGACAGGAGGAGTGAAGTATCTCCTCAATATCTGTGTTTGGCAGAGAAGATGAATGCATACATCGGGAAACAATGTTTAAGTGTTTTATTTCCTTATTTCAGCCTGTCAAACTGTCAGCGTAGTTAATGGCCACCAGGAGAGAGTGAGGGAAGGGAGGGAGGGGAGGAGGAGGATAAATGGAAGGAAACAAAGGTGCTGTGGAGTCTGGAAGAAAGGAAAACTGGGAAAGATTAGCAAGGGGCTGGAGCATAATGGTCCCCTGGACACAAACATCCCAACTCCCTACACTGGCTCAAAAGTCTGCTTTGCTCCAGACTTCCAAGGAAATGTGTGGAGATAATGAATGTCCCGACACACCGCACAAGATAACTTTATTTTACTGTATTAATTCTGCTGTGGTAGCACTGAAAGATGCTTCATGTCATATTTGTGTACTTTGCTGAAGCAGCATCCAAAATGAACAGGATGGAATTGGCTTGCTTGAGGTCTCGGGATTCAGGTGTTTGTGTTGTTCTACAAACTGTACCTGGGCTTGTTCCTTTAAACAAACAAGGCTTGGATTGTTTCTGTGTTAAATATACAAGGAAATGTAAGGGTTTGGGACTAAATTCTTCTTTCTGACACACCCACGCACCTTCCACAAAGTCAGTACAAATGGAATGTATTTCATAAAAGAAATATTTTTAAGGCCAAGCCAATATTATGTATTATTTTCATCGCATGGAAACAGAACAAGAGTAAAAATAATTTCTTTTTTGTTTAATGCATGTTTGGCTCAGTAACCACAGAGGAGGATAATACAAAATACTCCTGGTACTTTAGGCAAAAATGACACTTTGTTTTCACTGCCTTTGACTGCTGCTCATGGGGGTTGGCAGCAAGAGAGCTTAAGCGTTCTGCCATGGGAGGTGGAGTTGGCTTTCATTCACCTGGATGAAAAACACCTTCTGAACTGCCTTTGGGAGGTGAAGAGCCCAGGCAGGATCTACCCCAAGCTGGATAAATAACAAGGGTGAAGCTCTTTGGGCTCAGTCATGGTTTAACCTGAGCAACAAAAAGTCCATCCCTTACGCATCGAGGCTGAGAACAGAGCCCATATGGAGACAGGGTTTAAACCTTAGGATATGAAGTTTTGAGTTAGAGGAAATCTTTGGGCATTGCTTTTTCATGGCAGTGGAGTTGTGAGGCCACAACTTTGCATGCAAAGCCACTCTTGTATTATAAGGTATGAATTTGAACTGAGCACAGTAAAAATTGGTTTTCCTTTGACAGATCGTTGTTGTAATAGTTGTGTATGTTCTATCAAAATGCACATTCCTAATTAATTATTTTACAAGATTCAAGTACCTTTCAGTTGATTTTGCCTAGTGCTTCTTAAAAATTTTATCTAGGTCAAACAAATTATTAAAATATGGAAAGGATGGTACAATAGTATTCAGAATGATTTAGAGTTTTTTATTATGTTAATAGTCTAAGTTGTCAGTTTTTCTGTAGTCATTTCAATGGAGGAGAATTTTAAAAGGAGTTTTGAAAGATAATATAGAAGGTTTTTGAAGTGTTATAGTATGTTTTTGGTTATGAGGAGAGCTATGAGGAATACTCGGTGTTCATTTCTGAAAATAGTTATTAGGTGTTGGAGGGTGGTGCTGCCTTGAGAGACGAGTCAGCCTGGCTGTGCAGAATTGAAAGGAAAAAAGCAAAATGGCATTAGTTTGGGAGGAAATGAGGAGAGCAAGGGATGAGGAGAGTGGCTTTTGCTGTGTTAAGAGTAGGATCAGACTGCTTTTATGAACTCTGAGGTAGTTGCTTGCTTACATCATGAATTTTATGGCTTTATGGTGGGAGCCGAGCTGAAATCTTCATGGTATTGGAAGTGATCTGGTTTAGCACCCCTAGAAAGAGGTGTTATTTATTTGTCCCTGTCATCATACGGTCAGCTGAAAGGATAAAGTCTGAACCCAACCCTCAAACTTCAGAAACATGATGTCAGTAGAATAGAGTAACGCTTTTTTAATGCACATTTAATCAAACCCACGGACCCTACTTGGTGCCTGTACAACCCTGTGGTCTCAGGAGGGAACAGTGCGTGCTCCAAACCTGACTTAGGGATTTCCAGTGACTCAGGGCAGGTGGAGCTGCTGATGGAGGGATATGTGAGCTGAACAGGGCAGCCACTGCTCACTGCTGGGGAGAGATGAGCTGCCAGCAAGCTTTTCCTTCTTCCTTTATTCGTGCCTCATTGGAAAAGAACATCTCAAACCTGTAGCGGCATTACCAATGTCTGGACACAGAGACAATACTGTATCCCTCTATTTACATTTTCCATGCCACTGTGATGCACACCTGAGTTACCTTGCTTTGCTGAGCTGTTGGAGGAGCTCAATGTTAAACATCTGTGTTTCAGCTCTGAATTTTGAGGCTCCTTGCTGAAGTGGCCAAATGAGCCAGCCCAATGTGCAGGCTTGCATGGTTGGACGGGCTGAAGAAATGAAGCAGAACTCTAAAAAGAAGTGACTTTGTTACTCAGCCAGTTCTGCAAAAGGAAAGAGAGTTGATGTGAATCCCTGGAAACGGCTTCACATTGTTCTCATTCAGGAATATACATAGGAGACACTTTTTGCCAATAAAAGCATTAATTCATGGGTAATGTGAAGTCCTGGCCATTCCCATATGAAAGCTCTGCCAGATTGGGTCAGATGACTCCACCTTCTAAAACTATGTATGTTTATGACATGCACTGCTTTAAGCCATAAATAAATCTGTGGCATTGTGCCTGTAATAATCTTTCTGCAGAGCTGTACAGCCTACTAGCCATTAGCTGATGTATTTATCATGCTTACTGTTCTTTTCCATTATGACTGTAGTACAAGTGTGATGGTATCTGGTAAAGTAATTTAAAAAGTATTGTTTAAAGTACAAAAATACAGATCATGTGAAGTACTCTTGAAGGTAATGGAGCTCCATGTGGGCACAGAATAATATTTTATAATAATTATTAATTATAATACACAAATAATTATTGTGTATCATTTTGTTGCTCATACAACTGAAGTTCATCCATACACAGTGTGTGTGTGTACAAATATGCACAAATACATTTATTTGAGATATATTGAAACCCTCATGCTTTGAAACCCACAGTACACTCAACTATTATAAAGACAATGTTAATACAAACACATAAGATTACAGGATTCCACGTGTAGAGATGTTCATGGGCAGATACTATTTTAATATGTAGAAGGAGGTGATGATTTAGTGAAAGACTTTGTTACAGCATAAAAATGTAATCTGTATATCTACACAGTGTTAGACATCCGGAGCTAAGGAAATACCAGCTGTGCAAGACTAATGTTCCTTTGTTCTTAATTATTTGCTTTTTTTAGGAGTAAAGGAATAATTCTGCAATAAAAACATTTTGGAATTAATTTAGCTTTAATCTTATAGTCATATTGTTTACCAGTTTTATATATAGATACTTTAAAAAGAGAGGGTTCATAATTAAATGTGACTGTCATCACAAACCCCAAATTTTTCACAAACTCTGGCTGTTTGCATATTTTCTTCTGGCATTTCTGCTGGTTCCTAGCATTTAAAAAAAGTCCTAACAATTTACTCTTCCTTGAAATTCAAAACTATCTTGAAGCCTTCTGATTTCAGAAAACCCATCACTTCTATATCTTAAGTATTATGGAGTGTCCATGAGGAGTGTGGCATTTTGGCATCTCCTTTCTGGCAGCAGTTGAATGCTATTAATTCCAAAGTAAAGAAAAGTTTCAGAGCTATCATGGGACTTCCCTGAAGAAAGAGCAGCAAGGCAAGTTCAGAGGGTTTTGCTGCAGAAATTTGCTGTCAGCTATCTAATGCTGCACTCCACCCTGGCAGCTCTTGGCAAATGTTGTGATGCTGTGCCCACATCCTAAAGCTGCTAATATAGAAGGTCTACAAGTTTGCCAAGAAAATAACTTCATTTTTTGTAGATGTTCTTTTTTGGATTTAGGAAAAAGACACTGTTGATGGGAAACTTTTTAGAATTTCTGATTGATAGATCTCTGGATAATTTCGTGCAGTAGGAAACTACTAAGCTATTTGAAAAAAAGAAGTCAGTGATCCTTTCATGTCCCTTTCCCCTGAAATACCAAGTAAAAGAACAACATACAGATTAGAGCTGAATTTCCATCCTGGCATTTATTTCTTCATTCTCCTTTTTGAAAGGCAATCTTCATATTCCTTATTAATTTTGTCAACTGCTGTAGTTGTTGGGGCATGAATCATCTCCAGGCCCTGCCATTGCCAAATATATTGTTACTTGGCCTAAAAATTGCATGTGCCAGGTTCTCTGGAAATCTCCAGTGCAAGAAGCGTGAGCTGACAGGACACAGCACTTAATGGGGATGTCTCCTTCTCTCACTGGAATTTCTGAAACAAGGAGCTCAGCAGCAGCTTCCAGAGCTCTTTCAGTCAAGCACAAGTCCAGGAGACCAGGTCCTGTGCTTCTTGTGACACTTCTGCTGTACTGTCACCATGTTATTTATCTGCTGCTTGATTTACCAACCTGCAAAATTGATAATGGTGATGTTGATCTTGAAATTTTCTGGACATTTACAGCCTGATCCATTACCCAAGTCAGTGGGAGACTCCCATCTATCAGTTCTATTTTTTAGTTTAAGGCATTTGGCAGCATAACAATTAAAGGTTGCAACTATTTGGAGCTTTCCATCTACACAACCAGAGCTTTAGTTCATGGGTATTTGAGTCTTGTGGGATCCTTAGATGAATCTAGGTATGAAACATGAAAAATCACTCCTGTTTGCACAGCATTAGGAGAATAAGATGAATGCAAATGAAATCTCATTGACCCTGTTTCTAAATAGTCTAAATTAAAATCATAGACTCATGGAATTATTTGGGTTGAGAAGGAGCTTAAAGATCATCTTGTTCCATGGGCAGGGACACCTTTCACCAGGCCAGGTTGCTCAGAGCCCCATCCAACCTGGCTCTGAACATTTTCAGGGATGGGACAGCCAGAGCCTCTCTGGACAGTCTGCTCCAGTGCTTTACCACCATCTGAGTAAAGAATTTCTTCCCAACTTCTAATCTAAACTTTCCCTCTTTCAGGCATTAGGCAAATTAAACATGACACAGCAAGAAGTTTTGGGGTTTTTTGGTGGTTTTGTTTTGTTTTGTTTTGTTTTGTTTTGTTTTGAAATGTGGTTGAGGAATCATAAAATATATGCATTTGTGTCTTATGTCTTCTAGAAGTGCAGCAATAGGATGACTCTCAGTTGCCACTTTGTTCTTAATTCTGCAGCATTCTGTTCATTTCTGAGACAGAAAAAAATGCCAAAGATCAAAAGATCTCCCCATTAGCTCTGCCTGGTTCTCAGGTTTGTTGGAAGGTGAGCACAGATTGGATCTGTGCTCCAGAGGCACTGTGACCCAGCCACTGGTGCTTGACCAGTGAAAATCCATGAGCAGCAGAGGAGTCCTCACTCACCAGCTTTGGATTTGGCCTCAAATGCAACATTTAAATAATAAAGGCAAAAAAAAAAAAAAAAAAAGGAAAAAAAGAAAAAAAGAGCTGCCGGGATCTTTTTGATCATTAAGACAGCAACAGCAAATTATCCCTGTTTAGTGTAGATTTTGAGATTGCTTTGGTGTCAGGAGTTTTTCCACCTGTTCCCAGCAGGACGAGGTGGTGATATGAAGAAAACTGGTAATCTTTGAGAAATAAAATATACATGTGCGTTTACAAAGTGAACTTTGATAATCTTTGTAGTGAATGAGGTAAACCATCTCAGCATTACAAATCACTCAGAGGATGAGCTGCTTTAGTGCAGCCCAGACAGCTGGGGACTATTTGTTTTCATTTATTTAAAGGAACCTCAGCAGGCAGTTTCAAACAGAAATCTTGCATTTTCTTGTTTTTGTAAAAACAAAACAAACAAACCCCCAAACCCAAAGCAAACAAACAAAACCCCTACAATGGTAAAAGGTCTGTATATTATCTCATCTCTTCTTTATTTTTCATATTCTGCCTTTCTTACAGCTTGCAAATGAGATAGTAAAATCCACTCTAAACCAGAAGTGATGTTGCTTGGAAGAAGTCAGGGTGGAAGTCAGGAGAAGTCATACAGGTTATATGCTGGTGTAAATGACCACAATTCCAAGCACCTCAGTGTCCTGGAGGACCTGACCTGTTTGGTGGGATGGGGGCAGAACCCAAATATTTATAACCATTAATAAATTAGAAGGTGCCCTAAGCAAAATGAAATGCAAGGAAAAATACCTTTCCAGGCTGGAGCTGGGCTGGCTCCTCAGCAGGAAGTTCTACTTTCCCAAAGGCATTTTCCCATCCTTGCTTCCCCCAGCAGGTGTTCAGAGACCCTCTCTCCAGCAAGAGAAGGGACAAGAGGAAGCAGGGGATTAACCCTTTGCTTAGAAGAGACTAGGCTCCTTCTCATACTGGCAAATAACAATCAGAAGACATTACCTAAAAAAATTTTTAAAAAAAGAAAATTTTTTAAAAATTTGCATTTCTGTAGTTAGAGAGATCAGAGGTAACAGATAAAAACATCCTGCTGTTGAAAGTAAGATTATCACTGTTAAAATAGTGGCAGTGGGGCCTTGGGCCCTGGTAGCAATGAAGGAGTTAAATAATTCCTGGCAGCCCATTGATCATGTAAAACCATAAAGCAGTTCCAGTAGAAAGAGATGTGTAGAGGTAGAAAATATCGGACCGAGTGCATGCTCTCTGTGTATAATAAAAATTACCCACTTTCTCACAGATGTCAAATCTGGCAGTTTTCCACTAAAAATTTGGACTGCATATCAGCTATCCAAATTATTTTAGTGTCTGTTGAAGAGTGTGTTTGGCAGGGTTTCCAGTAGGAAAATAGGAAGTCGATTTGAAAACATTAATACTATTTGAATACAACTGCTTAAGCTGATTGTTCCTTAGATGAACTCCAGTGGAAACACATTCTTCAGTGCAAGTGCCCAGAAAGTCTCCAGGTGGAGAAAATGGGGATGTGAAATGAGTGGTTAGGAGGGCAGGGAGAGGTTTGTCTACAGGGGCTTTACCTTCCTCTTCCTCCTGTTTTACTCACTTCTATAGATTCTGGTTAAATAAGTGGGGATATAGTAACTGGGCAAGTGTTTGAGAGGAAGGGGAGCTAAGAGGGAGGGGTATGGACACTGATGAGAGAAAATATGCAAATAATCTGTGTGGCTTTTAGGGTTCTGAATGAACTTCAGTGATGTGGGAAAGGGAGGAGATGTCATTGAGGCCTTAGTTAGGATGTGTGTGCAATGGGTAGGTGCCATCAAAGCAGCAACTGAGGGACTGGATTAGATGCCCCAAAAAATGGGAAAAAAGGGCAGTAGAGAAAGCACTCAGAGGTGTGTTGTTATTTAAAACAGTGCATGTTTCACGAATCTGTTCCTGGAATAACACAGGATTTTTGGGGTTAAAACTCGACCCTGTAAGAGGATGGACAAGCACTCATGTTTAACACAGGGTTTCTTTCATCTTTCTCTGAAGCAGAGATGGCATAATAAATCAGAGGAGTGGCAATACTGCTGTTAGCCTGTAACTGGAGAATGAATCCAAGAGAGCAAAGCATCAGAAGAATAAACTGAAAATTTCCTGATTGTGAGTTTGGCTAGAAATGAGCTTATAACTATAGATCATGGATATCATAAAATACTTGAAAATTAAGTAACAGGACACCGATGCACTTCTGAAAGGAAGTGATGGAAGTCATGTTCTGGCATTGACAAGCTATTTTAATGCCAGCAGAAGAAAGTTAGTATTTCTAACTGGGGATATAATCAGAGTAATGTTTTACTGAGATTTTCACAGAACAAAAGGTGACAGGAAGAAAATACACTCTGGTGTCCTGGTGTTCTAGACACCTTCTGTCAGATCTTGAAAATGTCTTGTCCTGGTTTGGGCCAGCAGAAGTGCTGAAATAGAGCTGTTGTACTAATATGACTTTTTAAAAAAGTTGAATCAATTTCAAGCCAGTGCAGTGTTAATGGGGCTGCAGACAGAGAAGCACAGTTATTTCTCTTCTTAAATCCTGTAACTCTTTTGTGCCCTTACAAGACTTAAAAGTGCATCAGCAGAAAAGCTCAGTCCTGCCTCCCTATTTACTGCTGTTCCTGCCAGGGAGATTGGCTTGTTGCTATAGTGGGAACTGTGCATGTGAGAGAGGGAGTTGCTGCTCCAGAGAGCTCGTGCTCTGCAGAGGTCAGAGTCAAGGCTCTGATCTGTCAGTGCACTGATACACTTCTTAACGCAGCTCTCATAAACTTCTCAGGCTTTACCACATCTAATCTTTTGTTCTGGTGCTTGGAGAATTATTGTCAGTCCTTATCCGAAGGATAACAATGGAAATCGGGTGGTTTTCTGACTTGGTGAAATTGTTGATGTAGTGGAATTGTTAGAAATCTATTACTTGGATTTTGGGGAGGAAGTCAGAATTTTCTCTTTCAGAGGACTTTCAAGTCTGTTCCATTAGGTGATCTCTGGGGTGTTCCCATTTGCCTCGGGTTGAGTTGCATTCCCAGAGGTTTTGTTCCACTGTTGTTTCCTGGGCAGAATTGCACACTGTGGGAGAACAGGTCTGGCATTTACTCTGGGAGGGAGAACACAGCAGGGTCCTTGCCCTGAAGTGGGGCAGAGGGTAAGTCATGGAGAATAGTAAACACACTTGAACTATTAGTCTGGAGCAGTCAAGAGAAGAAAGAAAAAAAGGGAAAAAAAAAAAAAGACCAGGAAAAAAAAAATAAAAAAAGAGAGATAGGTCTTTGAAATACTTGGTCTTGTTTGTTTGAAGGGAAAAGTGTTCCTGTCAGGTCAGGATTAGTTCATGTCTTTTATTCCTACTTCACCACTGAGTCAGGAAATGTCTTCCCAGATACTTAAATAGCCTGCTGGAAGTGCTGAATTGATCTGTGGAGTATTTGAGAGATTTTATTATATATCTGTGGTAGAGCATTGTCTATCTTCAGCCATTGTATTGGCACAGAATGATTATAAGATCCCTACATGCTCAATTCTGGCAAGTGTTTACTTTTTACTGTGTTATCCCTGTAGGGAATGCCATCAGATGAAATGCTCTGTGCCATCCAAAGAGATTTTCCTCTTCTTTTCAGGGCATAACACAGAGAGAATAGGTGAGATAATTAAATATGTGGATATGAGGCATGTCAACTTGCTGAAGAACTACCTTATCAGTTTTGATTCTTTAATAAGACTAAGAGAAATTTAGGTCAAACCCAAAGCAAAGCTATGTCTGATCACCCAACTATCAAACAGGAAAATATTTATTTGTATTATTAAAGGTTACATCCCACAAAATTGCTTTTGGATTTCTCCTAATCTGTGTCTGTGGTTTCAAAATTCCAGCAAATCTCAGGTTTTCCTAATGCAATGAAGCCTGTTTCTTGGATAAATTCACTCTTTGCTATGTATTCTGTGTTTGGCCTTCATGAAAGAATGGGAAAGTAAGTTCAAATTTAAAAGTCTCTTTACTCCTTCCTAATCTTTAGTGTCAAAATGGGATTTCAACAGGCTTTTTTGTCTAAATGCTTTATGCTGATTTGCCCATGCAACTGGATGCATAACTTAAAGACCTGTATTACTTTCTTGGAGGTTTTGGTGGTTGGTTGTGTTTTGTTTAGTTTTTTCCTTTGGAGAAGGCTTTCAATATTTCCTCTGTCTTTAAGTTCTCTCCAGCTGGCAACTGGAAAGGAACTCTTTAGGAAAGTGAGTCAAATCCTGACACTGTGGTGGAGTCTAGGTCTAAATCCAGTCTTTGTGGCTTCACTCTGCTCCAAAGATTCTAAAGGGAAGGGCCTTTTGTCATTCCTGTCACAGGAAAATGAGAAGTTCTAGGAATTCTATTTTTGTCCATTTTTGTAATATTCAACCCCAGTAACAGGAACTGTCATTTACTAAAAATCTGATAATTTACTTAAAATTATAATAAGGTTTTGATTATTATTCTATTTTATTTTATTTTTTCTTCAGTGATTGACCAGTACTGAGTTAAATGTTTTACTCATACTTCCAACTATCCAGTGCTCAAACTTAGACAGTCTTTTAACTTTGGGCCTACTTTTATATGTAAAACAGGATGATTTGATGACAGAGGTTTCCCTAAAGCCAGAGGCACTTTTTCTTCCTGTTATTTGGACACACATATTTCTCCTGATATCATGGGCAAAAGTGTCCTTGATCTTCACAAATACATAGCTGGTGGGCATTATAACAAGTCTCAGCTTGCTGGGAGAAGTCTGTAAAACTGAGAATGTTTTCTGATGTGGATAATAAAATACTTTCCCGCTCCTTTATATGGCTTTAACACGCATTGAGTATTGCAGTTCCTCTTAAACTGCTTTCCAGATTTCTTTGGAAATAAAAGTTGAGAGAGCACAACTGATTTGGGTTCTTATTCTGCAGGTTTTAAGTGCTCAGAGCTGGTCACGACCTGCAGCTGTTCACAGAGTTAAAGTATGTGGAAGTCTATTACTTGAGATACTTTTGCCAATAGAGCTTGGATTCATCTCTTTAGGACTAGTAATAGAAATTTCATGAAGTCTTCCCTTTTGATCTCACTCCGTGAGATTCTGTGGCTCAGCAGGAGATCCAATTGTCAGGATTTTCAGATTGTTTCATTTTTGTTTGTTTTAAAATGGGTTGGTGTACTTTTTTTTTTAATTAGCTCTCAGCTGATAATTTAGCACTTCCTGGCAGCTGAATTTGCATTGGTGAATCCTGGCAGATTAAGTTTACATTGGTGAATCCTGGCATAAGAAAATAACGTGACCTTAAGTGAAACATTGCCAAGCATACAAAGCCGATACGTCATTTTCTGATAGTCCTCCTCTCACTCCCCATTCTGTGTCCAGCTTTAGGTGAAAGTGATAATAACACATGGACTTCTGTGAAACTAAGTCTTTCTATCTTGTTAAGTCTTCCTGTAGTTATTTTTCTGATTTTTCTGTCTTTGGATAGACTGTAGTCTCGGCTCGAGTGCTCGAGGCCAGGCCGGATGGGGCTCTGAGCAGCACAGAAAGGTTTCCCTGCCCATGATAGGGAGGTTGTAATTAGATGACCTTTATAAGATCCCTTCCAACTCAAACCATTCCATAATTTAGAATCTGTTTTTTCCAGGATTTTCCTACTTGTTGTAGCTTGGAGGATTTTAAAACCTTTCATGCAGATGAGGTCTGCCCCGTTGTTCATCAGGAGTGACTTTGGCCACCTCTTCATTTGCAGCTTGTAGTTTTGAAAAGCTCGTATCTCCAGCCATCCTGCGTTTGAAAACTAATTAACAATTGTACTGTTCATGAATCAATCAGTTTCATACATCCCTAACACAGAAAAAGGGGCTTTGCAGGAGTAAAAGGAATTTTATTTATAGAAAAATATTTGCGGTTGTTGAGTCTAAAGACCGGCACTCACAGGACTGCATTGATTGTTTGTCATAAGTGGAAAGTGTAACTAAATATTCCTTTATGATTTTTTCCTTTTTAAAGGGTAACATTTAAATAAACTTCTATAAACCTATTGGGAAAGGAACTTTATCCTTTCAGGTCTTTCTTAGGCAGAGTGGTCCCTACTAGCTTTGGAACAAGGTTCGTCCAATAGAACTTATCAAAAGAATATAAATAAAGCATCACATTTAAAATAAATTGCATTCTAAAAGAAATTTTCTAAAAGAAAACATATTTTTACCCAAACCACCCACATATATGTTGACATACAGAATTAGTCCTAACCTGTCGAAAGAAGAAAATGCACAACACCTTTCAAAGATGCAAATTGACAATTAACAAAACAATAGAGTTCTAGCCTTCCATTGCTGAGGTGCAAATTGATAATCAGATTGCAAGGAAAAACTGGTGGCTTCTATTTAAGATTTGAGAGAAGGCTCCCAGTGGAAGGAGGGGAGGGGGAAGGGACTGAGTACTGCAATGAGATCTACAGTAGGAAAAACCCACAGAGGAGCACAGGGATGCACCAGGCTGCTATCAGCTGTATGGGCTGCACGTTGTTAATTGGGACAACAAGAATGAGAAGGGAGTGGTAAAATTTGGTTATGTTGTGGAATTGCAGATATTTTCCTCATATATATCCAATGCCCTACAGTAATACTGATGGGAGAAAATGCAAACCCTGTATAATATTTTATTTTTTTTTACTTACCTTTGGCAGTTTTGCCTTCACTTTGCGCATTAAATTCCATCTCTTGTATTTTTCCTAATGTTTCATACACCCATGAGCATCTGTAGGTAACTGCCAGTTTATTCTACCCCAACTTGTCTCAGATATATTTTATCCTTTCCAAATATGAAATTTTACATAATGATTTCTACTTGAGCTTAAGAGGAAATAAATAACGAGAACTGCCATCAGCTTTTTTAATAGGAAATTTTAGTGCTCAGTGCTTGGGCAAAACAGCTTGTTGTACTGCAGGAAATTTTCATGTTGCAAATTAAAAAGGACATGAGGAACTGGAGGTTTGTTTGGACAGTTGTAATTTGGATGCAAATTTTGAAGAAATGCTCATAAACTTTGTTTTGTGTTTTCCCACCATCCAAGTTGTGTTTGTTCTGTGCCTTTGGCCAACTCCAATAAAATTGGTGCCTTAGGTTGTATCCTGTTGTTGCCTGTAGTATTTCTGCTATTGTGTACCTGTGAAAGTTGATGGGTTTTAATGGGATTTTTGCTTAGTTTGATTTTAATTTACCAGTGACTGGCTCCCAGTGCTGTTTAATTTTTAACATCTGATCTCTCCTGAAAGATCTGTATCATAGCACGTGTATGTCCTTTTGAATTTTGTTCTTCTGAATTCTTTTCTCTTGAAGTTTTGTTACTATGGAATCTGCATTTCAAAAGTAGAAGAGTAATTTAAGGATAAGACCTTTTTAATAATCTGAATAATTTGTGGCATTTGACAAATATATAGATATATAGTCTGGAATTTTTAAGACTGGTTGAAGTATTTGAGACTTTGTTAATTTGAAACGAAGCCGCATGATTAAATGTCCTGGGTATCATGGCAAGTTTCAGCCATAATTATACAGTTTTAATGAATTTGTTGCTCTTGAAAATGTTGAGTTGACAGCTGCTTAGGATGCCTGGCTGGTTGCAGCACATGATAGGTAGGGGATTGCAGAGCTCTGAGCGCTCTGCGCGTTGCTCGGCTCCCTCTCCAAACCAAGTTGAAGATCACTCAGTAAGCGACCAGCTGAGCCCTCCCTTTCCATCAACAGAGCAGCAGCATTTTATTTTGTGGACAGCTGGCTGGTAGAGAATACTTGACATCTTCCTCTGATTTGTGGTCAGCATGTGTCAGTGTATGTCAGTCCACCAGGATGGTTGTCACGGCCCTCATCATGTGAGGAGGAGTGGAGGAATTTTGGATGCTGATACCGGCAGTGACAGTACTCTTGAGCCTGTATTCAGGAAACAGATTAATTCCTCTTCCAGGTGCCAAGATTTAGCACCTTTTATGTATTTTGATTAGCACTGAATAGGAGATTTTTATCCTTAGTGGTGTAATGGCTGGTTGCATTTAGATACCACTTATTATGAACTAGATTCTGACATTCAGTATTATCTGACTTCTCTGAAAGCCACCCCCTCTTGAGTGAATGTGATGTTTGACAAGTAAATAATAGAGTATGGTGCCCTATGAATATGCTTTAACCTGTTCCACTTAAGTTTTTCTAGCATTGATGCATGTATTTAAAGAGTGTAGTATGCAAGGCATAGAAGGATGGAAAAGTTTGTTTATGCATTCAATAATTTCTTCTTGGGCAAGATTCATGTTGATGTCATTCTACACAGCATTTTATTATCCTGCCTCTGGTACAAAGGGGTATGTAATCTGGAGGTTGGGGGTGGACTTATTTTTTTCAAATAAAAGCCACTAAGGCCAGCACTTTTGTCCCTTTTCATGTCTTCTGAAGTCTGTGTGATTTCTAACCCTTTATTTCTTTTTTCCAGGCTATTCATGTTTGCTGTCAGGCAAGGCAAATCAATCTTTTCTAAGTACTCTTTAATCATAAATCCAGATGTATTAAGCTTGCTATTACCTAGCCAGTGGTAGTCAGCAAAAGGCAGGGGGGAATGTCTAGTCAGTGTGGCTGAACTGTGATTGGAATCACAGGGCTAGTTGCTCTGTGCCCCTTCACTCTCGGACTGCAGTGATGTTTTTGGTCTTGTTGGTGAGCTGCCTTTTTCAAAATTTCGTTTCTTATTTTTATTTCATAGAGGCTGTGTTAGTATTCTGTCTAATTATTGTGTTTTGTAGTGTCTGTGTTGTGTGCTCTGAATGTTCATTCCCCTTAGCTTACATTTCCCTTCTGGTTTTCAATAAATCTTGGTGGACCTTTGTATCTTGCCATCTCCTCTGCCTTTTTTTTTTCCCTAGAGTGCTAATTCCCCCCTCCAAATATCTGTAAAATCAGCATTTTATTTTTTCCCCTCCTGAGCAGCTATTGCCATCAGCTGTTATAAAATAATGGTTTTAGATATGTCCCTTATAATACATTGACCCCTCTGTCTGATTTATCATTAATTTCCAGAGATTTGTTCCAGGCTTGAACTAATACCTTCCCCCCAGGGTCTTGAGTTAAAAACCGCACTGAAACCCACTTCCTTTTGCTTTTGTACCTGGAATATTAATCGTATTGCCACCAGCGTTCCTTGAACACAGAGACATCCAACCACAGTTAACGATATCTGAGTGGTTTCCACTGCCTTCTATAACAACGTTCAAGCTTCTTACACTTATTTCTGAGCTTGTATTCTATCTTGCTACTGTTTTCCACTCCAATACCCACACTCTTACTTATTGGAAAACTCATTTTTATCTCCCTGAAGTTCTTGCCAGTTGCTTCTTTCTATTTCTGCTTTGTGGCATTAAAAGCAGAAAAGGTACAACAATTTCAGTGGAACTTGGTCTCTGCCTAACAGTGATGGAATATTTGTAAGTTATGGTTGTACTAGGCTTGGAAGACTTTCTATGCATTAAATAATATTAATTAAAATATTGACAGAGGATAAGCTAACGAGGGCTGCAGCATAGACGGCAGAAAGTGTTGAATGAAAAATAAAGAATAAAAAAATAAAGAAAAATTATATTTTGACAATCTGGAAATCTTAATACTTATTTGCTTGATCTGGAATTGTTTTGTACAGCTACTGAAATGGTTTAGTAGCCTTTGATCATATAAATACAGTGTGTGAACATCTATGAAGCAAGAATAATGAAATGCATATTCTGTGTTGCATCTTGTCTGCAAACCTGCTGTTGAACCAAATTCAATTTTAACCTATGAGGATCCACAGACACGTTAGTTGGTGGAGCTAATAGTAAAAACAGTGCAGGCAAATAAATATTTGGAAAGTACAGCATCAAGTCCTTACTCATCACAATGTTTATTGAATTAAAGACTTCAAACACTGGGGCTGTAGGTAGGGTACACGTCACAAGGACACACTGCTTCTCATGCCTGGAGTCAAATTGCCCAAGACCAAAGCATGTCTTGAAAGTTTTGTTTCTTGCAGGCATTTATGCATAAAGACTGAGTTTGTAAGGCAGAAGTAGCTAAAAATAGTATGTTGTAGTATGGTTAACAAATGATACTGAGAGCAGAGGAAAAGCCCCAGTGCCACATTTTCAGGTTCGCTTGTCAGATTGGGGGCATATGTGGGGGTAAGACATTGATAGTGATCCCTTTATACTCATGCCTGGTTATCCTTGGTTTTTTATGCCTCAGGTTTCAAATACCTGGAGGTATTTTCTGTAATATAAGACCATTTTTTTTTAATTTTTTTTTTTTTATTAATATCTAGCAAAAAAAAATCCAAGATTTGATTTAGAAACATTAGGATTCAAGCAAAAATATCATGATGTCTTCGTTTTACTTCAGGCCTTAAGTCAGTAGTGCTTCTGCCAGCTTTACCCAGAAGCAGGAGGGATAGAGACCTAATAAAAACGCAATGAAAGCTGAATTCTTGTGCATTCACAGATGTGTAGGAGATGGAGCTTTAAGAGAAGTGCACATGCAATGGCTTATGTTTAGGAACATCAACATCAGTTTTGTGGTGTGTACAGCATTACCAACCAGTGGTGTGTGATAAAGCTGCCAGAGTGATGGCAGCCACTTTGCCATATCCTGTCAGCTCTTCAGTAGCACTGACAGTCTGTTTGTCCCTACTTGGGCTCATTTACCCTGTGTGACTCAGCTACATGTTCTGGAGCATTTTTTGGCTACAGGGCAGATCAACCTGCTTTGGTGTGACTTTTTGGGGCTTCATTTTGTTTGGGATTTTTTTTATTTTTTTTTTTTAACAGGTTTTGCAGTTTTTGTGCCACTTAGCGTCACATTGCCCTGCCTTTGGTGGCTTGTTGCTGATGATAATAAGCAAGTAGTGGTGGAGCAGAGCAAAAGTATTTCTACTACAAGAAAACATCCTAAGACCCTCTATCCCTACAAATCTTCCATATAAAAGATTCATTTGATGTTCTGGAGAGCCAGCTAGCTGGTTTTTTTTTTGGTTTTTTTTTCTCTTCATCTCTGTGTTAACTGTATTAAGTGCTTCCCATTTGATCTGAGCTCATGGGAGCACCTGTGGTCAGGCATCGGAATTCCCGGGTTCTTTCCTTCCTTCCTCTCGTGGTTGCTGTTTCCTCTCCTGGAAGCCTCACCCATTGCATTCCTGCTTTGAAATGCTTGTCTCCTGGGCAGACAAAGGAGTGCAGTGCTGCCAGCTGGCTTCTCGCCCCTCCTGCCCATCCCTACTGTTGCAGACACCTTCCAAAGCGTGGGGAGAGGTGTGAGTGGCATGATGCCGGGCTGGGGCAGCTCCAAGGCTGCATGCCTGGAGGAAGGATCAGGCTGCCTGGGCCAGAATGGCTCAGGACAGGCTGCTGGGAGCAGTATTTCAGACCCCACAGATGCACTGACGTAATTTCGGCTTTGTTTGGGACCGCATTTATGATCAGAGTCTTACTGCAGGGTCTGCGCTGCAAAGAATGGGATTTACAGATAACTTCAGGAAGGGGGAGTCTACTGGAAAGCTGCAGTTTCTGCCTATTTTGGATAACTGATTCAGCCTTTCGAGGTCATTTAGGGTGGATTGATATGTTCTCATTCTCCGTATGTGCGGCAGTGCAAGGATCCTGCAGATTGCAATAAACGGGGAAAGGGAAGGAGCAGATTGTCCTACCGGAAAGTAAAAGACTCTTTCAGGATTGTGTAGGTTGTGTAATTTGAAGATCAACATTGCTTATGGTGAACAGATGGAGAGAATGATTAGAAGCTACAAGTGCCCTCCTGTGCTATAGGCCCAATGTCAGATAAACTACCTCTACAGAAAATTATCACTTTCTGAAATTCTAGGACAACTGTAGGTTGTATTCTATGAAATTGAGAGAGAAAACTGGTGTGAGGAGGAGGAAAGGATCTAGACTGTTAACTGTGTGAGACTGCAAACTGCCTCTCAGGAAGCTCAGATTCAAGGTGATTTTAGTGTCTGTGAGTGCTCAACATTGCTTTTATGAAACTGTGCAAGAGGAAATTCCCATTATTTCAGTCCTGGAGTTCACTGTGGTTATCATTAGTACAAACCAGGGTGATTTTTCCCTCAGTGAGGGCATGCTTGCCTGCCTCACGAGGTCTAGCAGTGCAATATTTGTACACCAGAGAATACATGCCAAAACCTGAACAAGCAGTGCATTTTGCCACGTGTGGCTGGAGGAAAAGCTTATCTGAGAGTGCCTGCTTGAGATCTGTGGACCAGTGTGTGTGTGTGTGTGTATTGCAGCAGTGTATCAGTATTTCAGGCTGATTGTGTGAGGTTTTTGTGTTTGTTTTGAAAGATGTGTTTGAGGTGTTAGTGAGTAACAAGTTGTAGAGCAATGGACAGCGATTAGGGAGTAAATGGTGTGCATGGACTAAGTTGGCTCATCTGTCTGGGAGTGAAGCATCTTCCTTGGGGCTTAGCTGACAAAACTACCTGTGTGTTACAGGGATCCCAGCTAGAATTGATACTCCAGGGACTGGGAGGGCATACAGTGGCAGGCTGGAAAATCCAGGAGCTGGGTAAGTAAGCATTAGTGTCTGGCCAGAGCTTGGCAAACGAAACAGGCAGCGTCAGGGCAAGAAAGCACAGCAGAGTGCTTTAATGGAGTTCTTTCTGCAAGTTGTTGAAGGGCTGGAATGGAAGTTGTGCTCAGAAAGTAGAAAAAATACTGAAATAGTAAGAGGGGAGAAAAAGTGCTTTTCCCCGAGGATAAACCAAACTGAACTAGCACACATAAAAAAGAATTTGGTTGTTCTTGTGGTTAAATAAATGGCAGTGAGCAATGCCATGAATTAAAAGGAAAGATGGTCAGCAGACATGGCTCTGTATTGTCCTGCTTTTGCAAATGTGTGTGTGTTCATATGTGTGTGAACATATCTCCCAAAATCAGAATTTGCAGCAATGGGGAAGGTGTTCCCAACATGTGTATATAATGTATGGTATTACATACAGGAACTGTTGGATAAATGAACACTAAGATTGTGAAGTCAGGCTCTCAAAGCATAGGAAATGCCAGAATTAGATTTGCCTGCACAACCTTAATTCAGCCCCTTTGTGCATATGCATTATGATACAGTCTTTAATTACATGATCACATATCAGACCACTGAAATGACTGTGCTGATAGAATGAGAAGATATTTCATATTTTTTTTTATCCTTTTTGTGTGTCCCTGTGGCAGGCATATTCTGTACACATTCAAACCCCGGCTTAAAAACAGAAATTCCGTAATATTATCGGTATAACCGATCCATGTGAAAATGAATAACTTCCTATAGCCTCCTCTGCGATGCTTATCACTGTGTTATCCGTGTGTTGTAAAGATGTTGATTGATTCTCACAATGTCTGTCTTGGTGGTACACTGTTCTACAGATGAGGGAAGTTTTTGAAGGGGAAGAAAACACCCCAGTTCAGTCAAATTCTACCTATATAGCTACAGCCATCCTCAGTCCTGGCAGCAATCCAGTTCACTGAAGCCTGCTTAATTCTGAATATTTATCTGCCTTAGGGAGTTTCTGGATTACATGAAAGTGTCTGAACTCTCCTACCCAGAGCTGTGCTCTTGCCACCTGTTTTAGGGGAACCCTGAGGAAAAAAGTATTTTCTACCCTTCTTCCAAAGGGATGCTGCTATGCACCAAGAGGGCCAGAGCCACGTGGCAGTCCAGGCTCCAGACTGGCCTGGTGGCAGACCTGTGGAAGGACTGGGCTTTCAGTGGAGTGATTGATCCCAGGTCAATTAGGCCCTTAGCCTTTTCTGCTAGTTCTCCATGATTATAAATGAAGAGGAGGTATCTTGCCTCTCATCAGTCAATAGAGAGAAGGAAATGCAAAGTTTACTTGGAATTCGATTCTCCAGAGGTACCCCCTGCCTCCATTTGATGTGTAGAGAAGGTAACTCCTGTGATAGGCTTCTAAATGCAACTGGGTCAGATCTGCCTTTTCAAAATGTTGTTTTGACTTTATTGTAGCTGTTCTTATCTCTAAAATAAAGCATCAGTTGACTGCAAAATATAGCATCCCCAAGTATATGTTCAGGTACACCAGGTCAGAAAGTGGGACATGTATGAAGGGCTTCCTGCAAGTTTTTGGATTCCTGCAAAACCCTCCTCCTTTTGGTTTGCAAATCTCTGCTGTCTTCTTGTGTTCCAGTACCTAAAACAAACGAGTTCATGGTCCAGCAGACAACTTTGTAGGTATGCAACTCATGTTCATTCCCAGAGCTCTTCTGGGGTGATGTTCTCCTAGAAAAAATTGGAATTTGATCACATAATTAGAGAGTATTGCAATGTGTATGCATAAAGCCTGAATCTTAGCTTGGGCTTCCAATGGCTAAATAAGGAATGACTGTGAAATCTAAAAGTACGATATTTTGTTGACTGCTCACTTTGGATCAATATTTTTTCACCAGAGAATTTTATGGTATTAAAATTTAAATGTTGTAGAGGTCTACCACCCTTTCCTTCTCACTTAGGTCATCAGAGGGCTGTTACTTACAGACACTTAGAAGAGAGTCCTGGTTTCTGCCAGCTGTGGACAGCAGCAGATGGGTTGAGTCAGTCAGAAGTCCAGAATTCCCAGTTGTGAGGGTAGTGGCCTCTGGCAGTCTTGGCATATTCTAAATTATTTTTTCTCTTTCTCGTCTTCACCCATACTTGTTTCTCCTCAGCTCCTGCCAGGAGAAAACTCCTTTTTTTTAAAAAAAAATCCATGCTGCTTTTCCATGCTTTAGGTCTCTACATGGAGTTAAGTTGCTTCATCTGCCTTTACAATTTGGCAGCAAAGAGAAGGGCGTGATGTTTTACTGCCTTTGTAGCGCTTCCCAGTGTAAAACCTGGGAGCACTCTGGTGACTCAGAGGAGCTGCTGGAAGAGGCTGGAGAAGCAGGATGAGGGAGGGAGCTGGGTAGGGGGAGCGTGCCCAACATACCAGGCCACTCAGTCTGCTGCACTGATTTTCTCTTCTGCATGTGTGTAAATGGAGAGCTCCCTCTTTCCCAGCCTTGGACAACATTCCTGTCGCTGGTTGCAAGGGGAAGTGGCAAGAGTTGCTTTCCTCCATGCACATTTCAGGGTCGTCCAAGAGCGATTTAAGCTGTGTCAGTGAGAGTGATTTTTATTTTTTTTTAAAAAAAAAGTGTGGCTCAGGTCATGAATGGCAATGTATGAAGCCAAGCAGTTTATTTGTTCAGTTTTTAAACTCACTGTTTTTGCATATTGGCTGCTGAATTTATTCTTATAAACACTATATATATTAGCCCAACCACAACTAAGATTGCTGATCACATCAATGGAGTGGTGGCAGAGGTTTGATCAGTGGTGGTGTGATTCCTGCTGAAATGATGGATATTTAGAGAGAAAAGCAAACAACTTAACAGAGGCCTTACAATGCCAGTTGGTTAGAATTCAGTCCTTTGAAATCCACTATTCCAGAGATTTAGTGAATTACTCAAAATTTACCTTTGCCTTTATTGTGCTGATTCGTTGCATGTACCACAGTTGCTAAACTAAGAAATACTGCTTTGCATTCAAGGAAACAGATTTTCATGCTTGCATCAGAAAAAGAAACAAACTGTCTTAGCTGAAATAAGCAACATTATCAGCAATATAAATTTTCAAAAGTAATCTGTATTCTGTAATTCAAGTTTGGGGTATGTAAGGTGCAGCCATATTTGGAGGCTCTGGTCTGCCTGTTGTGTTGGTGATTATGTACTGTGGGGAGGGATGAGGATTTGCTGCTTTGCCAGTTTAATAGAGGCGAGGTAACTAATTTGATTCGGGATACTCTCATCATGAGTTGCTTGAAGGTGTTCAAATTTGCTTATGAAATAGTCCCTTCTGAGCTAAGGAGATGGAAATGAGACACTAAAAAGCTTTCTTGAAATGCTTCCATGTTTTTCAGCTCAGAACATCCCATTTGATATTAATATTAGGTACTGAGGCAAAGTCATCAGGTAGAAAAGGGAGGAAATGTAGAAATAGTCATTTTCTTGTGTGTTTCCTCAGGATGCTATTTTGAGGCTTTAAAAAAAAAAAATAAAATTCCTGCTTTGCTGCTGAGGCTGCTGTAAAGCGGGGAAGTGGCAGATGTAATTGAAGTCCCAGGGCCCTGCCCTAGAAGAGGTCCAATCCTGGCAGCATGCATATTGCTTATATGAAAGCGAACAGATGGATACATTTGGTCAATTCTGCCGGGTTCATATGGAAACCTTCAGAATTTTTTCTTACTATTTTGAGTGGAATACTTAAATCTGTTATCTGCTGAGAGGCTGTAGTTGCCTGGGACGGGTGCTTTGGTAGCTTTGAGCAGGGCGTGTTGCCTTGCTGTGGATGTCTTCCGATCAGATGTGTTTATCTCCCCAAACTCCTTCCCCCTCTCCCCTTCCTACAGGACCAATTCAGCTACTGGAGGAGTGAGCTGGATTTTTTTCAACTTCAGTGGCATGAGAGCTGTCAGCTGAGTCTTAATCATGGAGCTATTACTGGTAGTGAATATGAAGGAAAGAGAAGAAATCCAGCTTGCTTTTCAGGCGATAGATTGATTGCAGAAGCGCATTTTGATTATTCTTGGGGTGGAGAGAGAAGAGGAAGGAGGAGATTTGGAGAACAAAAACATCCCATTTTCTTTAATTAAAAAACCCACTAATTTTCTGATACTAATTCGTGCTAAATTCTTGGTGAGAGTTTTTGATGTTTCCAAATTCAAAAACAACTAAAAGCAATGAATTGAAGGGAGAAGAATGAAGAATCAAATAGGAGGAGTGTAGCCACATTAGCAGGACACATCTTGAAGTGCTAATACTTAGCCTGGGAGGGGAGAGGAAGTAGGATTAATCTATAATCCTTGAAATTAGTTGGTTTTGAGTATCATAAAATATGTGTGTGTGTGCACATGTGTAATGATCTAATAACATGGCATTGAAGAAAGAATTGATATATGACTAAATTCTAGAAGCCTGTCATGCAGATGTGTCAGCATCTGTATTGTCATCTAGTTACCTTTTTTCCAGGTGTATAACCATATAAAAATATACACGATAAGTATTTGGCACTATCAATGACAGCTCTGTGCAGTATTAAAGTTATTAAAGAAACTTGCTTTTGCCAGAAAGCTTTAACTTTAAAGAAATCCAGGAGAGCTGTAAAAAAACAAAATAAAAAATTGCAATCCCTGATATTAAAAGCATGTTTCTATGAAGATTGCAGTTGTGAGTGCTCATTTCTGTCTTTTTTCTAAAGAAAAACTTCTTTTAACCACTGGTGACAATAACTATTGTGAAAAATGGGGGCTAGAAAACAAGAGTAGAGGCTGAAATCTTTGGGAGAGAGAGCTAGAGAGCTTGAATTTGACAAAAATAGTTTCTTCTCTTTTCCTCTCTCACTCTCTTGAGCTGCATCCTTCTCACAAAAACAACTCCACCCACTGTTGTAGAAAATGGCCATCTCTTGGTATGTTCTTTGGAGGTCTTGTTTTGATAGTGCTAATGCTAGTTTTGGGGATTAACATGAATAACCCTATCAAATTTTGCTAAGACATGGTACCAATACAGAAGGACCCATGTACACTATTTAAAATACCCTTGTTAACAGAGATTTAGCAGTCATTTCATTCTCCACTGTTCATCACATTCACACATGTGGGATGGGCATTAACAGATTGAGCTACATCTTTTCATTTCAATTCTGCAGCAGTCTCTCTTTGTAGGAATATTTTATGTAGTAATAATTTTCTTCCTATTACAGACTTTCTAACTATGTTAATGGCAGTAGACTGGCCACAGAGACATTCGTGAGAACTACCTTTGCAGTGACATTTAAACAATTTATTTGATCTTGCTTTAGCATACCTGCTTATGCCTTTTTTCACTCAGTTGATGACCTTAGGAGAACTTAGTGTATAACCATGGGTCTTTCAATCATATTCTGCTTAACAAAGTGGTATGCAAATTTCTGCAAGATGTTATTTCTGAAGTCTTTGGGATTTGCAGTGAGTCTGCTAGCAGGTGGATGCCCCTTGACAGCATTGGCATGTTTAAGGAGCAGCTCCAAGGCCAGCTGGAGAAGGCAGTGTTTTAACTGAGGATGCTCTCTTTAATGGGCACACAGTTGTTGGGTGAGCATTGATTTACCCAAAGTAGAAGGTGCTATTATCTTTTTTTCTTTTCTTGGTGAATGATAAGGGAAAAAGCAGAAGGGTTGATGGCAAGGGGGAAAGAGGGCATTTCTATGTATCTCACATATGTACCATGTTGAATTGATCATCTTACCAGCATTTAGAG
Source organism: Poecile atricapillus (assembly GCF_030490865.1). Lineage (NCBI taxonomy): Eukaryota > Metazoa > Chordata > Aves > Passeriformes > Paridae > Poecile > Poecile atricapillus. The sequence continues at coordinate 1,562,565 of NC_081266.1, read as the reverse complement.
AAATTGCAAATTGTGGATTTGTGGCTGAAATGTGTTACTGGTGTGGGAGTGCTCTTGGCTAAAAGCCTAAAATAAGGACCTTCTCTTTGTGAGGGCATATCTTGTCCTGTGCTTGGTGCAGCTTCTCCTATACTGGACCATGTGTAAGAGTGCTCTTAGAAAGAGAATAGTTAAAAACAAAATTACCACTGCCACTATAGCCTTTAACACTTCTATCAGGTTCTATCAGGAGCAAAAGCCCTACTGTAAAGTGGTGTTACAAAATCATCCAAGCCAAAATCAGGGTAAGTGAAAGGCAAGAAATGAACTGAATTAATTGGAAAAAAAAAATTATATTTATCAGCTTGTTGATTTTTAGTATAATTCATGGAAATGAATTCTGTGAAATTGTCATTCCATGACAGCTGATTGGGTGGGAAAAACGTAGGATTGCTGCTGAATGCTTACATTGACAGGAACATTCCCATTCGCTAAAAATAAAACCCTTGGACAGTAACATCATACAAATTTGTGTACGTGGGTTACCTGCTGTGTGATGTCCCCTATACGGGAAACACTTGAAGCACATGATTAGTCTCTTCAATTTCTGTTCAACTAAATATATTTTAGGTTTGATTTGTTGGGGTATTTTGGTTGGTTTGGTTTTTTTTTTTGTTTTTTTTTTTTTTAAGACCAGAAGGTAAGCCTACATGTTTTAAGTTTGGCTTCTTCATAAACATTTGTAGATTGAGGTGCAGCTTACACTGCTGGTTATCCCTCATGCCTTTCCACTTCCCAATCTGAGTTGTGAAAAAGAAGTTTCTGCCTCAGAAGTTGTGTGGAAAGAAAGTAGGTTTCCTGGCTGGGTCATTGGGGTGGCCTCAGCATATGTTTGTGCACAAGGTGTTGTTCCTGCTTTACTGAGCTGGCTTCATTGCCCACGTTCTTTGCCTGCCTACAAACAATAATAATCACTTTATGTGTCACACTCTGTCCTCTTCAGCACTAAAGCTCCTCCGTTGAAGGGGAAAATTCAAAGGAATCATCAGTTCTCCTAAAATTGTCAGTTTGGGTTTTCTGTGGTCATACCAATTTAGTGTCTGGGTCTGATATTTTCCCTTTATCCTGCATCTTATATACAACTTTGACTTGCTGTCGGAATTGAGTAGTCCAAGGATAAGACAAGGGAAAATCAAGCTTTCTGTCCCTGGGGTAAAGGAAATTATATGTAGTTCAACTTTCTCAAGTGACAACATTTATTAGGCAGTTACTACAGATGTCTGTATGTAGTTACAGATAGCTTGGTATTTTCTGGGCACTTCCCCAGTAGTAAAATCCCAAATCACTATTTACAGAAGATGTTGAAGCTTTTTTCAGTGATTCCTTCAAATGTAGCATTTCTTTAAAAATCTTTAATGGAAATTTGCAGCCAGAAAAAGCTAAGCCATGGATCCACTATGAATTTTCACAGACATCCTTCTTTTGCCTCCTTTGCCTGCTGGTGTGGGTCCAGCTTAAATCATACCCAACCCATGTGTGCATTTTAGGTGCTTCCATTTGGGTTCCACTGTTGCAGTGCAAAGAGTATCTGAGCCACATCTCTATCAAAAAGAAATAAAATAGAGTTTTAGATAGAGAGTGGAGAGAAAAGAGAGAGTCCTTTCCATTTATGTATGTGTTTCTTTGCATGATTTTTGTTTGGCTTTTTTTTTTTATTATTATTTAGTTTTATTTGTTTGGGCAAGTTTCCTGCCATTTACCTTTGCATTTGCATTTCCTATTGATTGGCAATTTTTAAACTGTTTATTGTGCTCTTTTGTTTAGCTGTTCAAGAGCTAAAACAAAAGCCACCAGGCCCTGTGAGGGACACATTTGCATGCGGCGAGCGTTGCCCGAGGAAAAAGTAATTGCTAATGCATATTTATGTGGCACAAATTTGCCATTTGTTTATGCATAAAATTATCAATAGTGCAGGGCGGCCCAGCCGTAGAAAATGGTGACCTTTTTAGCTTAATAAAGAGAAATCAGCTGTTATTGTGAAGAGATCAGCCATTTATTCTGTGTTGAGGGACACTGTCGGGAAAATGTAGATTGGTGCCGGCAATATCATTAAATGGAAGGCCAGTGACCCTTTCGGTATAGTCTATTATACTTTATCTAATAGGGGATAAATGACTCTGGTTGGCAAATAGATTAAAAAAAAAAAAAAAGCTGGAGAGGAAAAAAAAATAGAAAAAAAAACCAAACAAAAAAGTGCAATAAAATCTACTACCCCTCCTGACTTTTCTCTTACAGCCCAGCCATGTGAACAGGTAGATCCTGAGGAAGGAGGTAGCCTTGCACAAGCCACCTGGTATTTTTCTAGCAGAAAAATTATTTGAAATACAACAAAACAACAACAAAAAAAACCAAGCCTAAGACAGTCCCCAAGCCCACTCTGTTTAGATTAGTTTTGGCTGCTTTGGAGTGGGAAAAACATCCAGAGCCAGCCTGTGATTCTTCCTAGTGCGTGTCAAAACCAGGGTTCTGAAGGGACATAACGTGGATTGGATTTTTGGCTTGTGAAATGAGAGCTCAGAGTTTGAAATTAGGAGGTAGGGTCTCACTGGGACAAGACAACAGGTTTTCAAAAACATTCATGCTTTTTTCTTTTATGCATTCCATTTTTTAAGAGTGAGAAGAATTTGCAAGATCCTGAAGATCTCACCTGCAGAAGGTTCAGCAATGCAGTGTTCTTTAGAACACTAGACTTAATTCAGCTCAACCTTTAATTTATAAGATTAAATAAGATTTAAGACTTGGAGAGTTAAAAACTAACAGCTGTAAGCCTCCAGGAGTTCTTGCAAAAATGAAAGTGTATGCACAAAACCTCATGTTTCCCTGTTTCTCTCATTCTCTGAAATGTAAAACTGAATAGAGTTTTAGCCACCAGGTGAAATGTGGAGAGCTGTGAGTCACAGCTGCTGTAAAAGGTTGCATCTTCTGTGTAAAATGTGTGGTGGGCTGGGGGTTTGATTTTTAATTTTTATTTATTTTTTTTTTTAATCTCTGAGAAACATCCAGCAGATAATTTCTAGAGTAATTTTGGGGCTTTGCTCTCCTTGCATGCTAAAAATACATCCCAAGCTAATGTCATCATCACAGAAAAGTCACCACAGGGTTTGTCACTCCTGGTGTCATCCTCCTGGTGGCCTCAGTGAAGAGGCAGAACTTGAACAGGACAATGAAACTGGCAGATAGCAGAGGCTGTTTGAGGCAGGGCTGTGTGGAGATGATTGTGGGGAGGTTGTGGTCAGAGGCAGGACTTTGGTCTTGTCAAGGCTGTTGCTGTGATTTCACCACTATTAAAATTTGGACAACATTTAAATAAAAATACTTCAGTCAAATATAATACAATGCATGAAATTTACTCTAGGAGATATTATACACTATTATATTACTTTCTCTAATGTTGTAGAAGGCTTTGTAAGGGTGTGTGCTACAGTTCAAGATTTTTATACCTACAATTTTCTCTTATTAGGATTTTTTGGAAAGGGTTAGTTTAATTCCTGTACATAGAGCTGTTGCCTGCTTCTGGAATGGTGCATTCACAGTCCTCCCAAATAATGATTCCCAGCCATGTTGCTGTAGAAACAAAAATATTGTAGGAATAGTTATGGAAATAGAGAGAAAGTCAAAGAAATAGTTTAAAAGTAGAATTTTTCTTAGGTCTATCCTATGGAAACTGCAGTAAATATGAAAGTGAATTTAACTGCAGAGTAGGATCTAGGTTATTTCACATGGCAACAGGCCCTTTTTTTACTGGTTCTGTCTCTCCACTCAAGACTGTCGCCAAGAACCATAATTTCAGAAGTCTCTGTTCATGTTTGGTGATTGCTTCATTGCATTGTTAATAACAGTTGAATTAGGTGGGTTTTTATCTTAAAAAACACATTTTTATTTTTACTTCAACTAATTAACTAAAGTTTGCTTAGTCCAAGTAAATCTGACTTTTTTCAAAGGGTCTTTTTCCATACAGATATTTCCAGCTTTGCTCCTGAAAAAAAAGAATAATTTCTTATTCCCATCAAAGCTTGTAGGCAGTTGTTAGCTTGAGTTTTGCTTTTTCTAACAGTCATAAAACAACTCTTTTGAAGCTGCTTGACACCAGCTAGAAAGTTGTATGTAGATAAAATGAACAAGAAGAAAATTCTTAAGTTTGTATGGGAATAAACTGGGTGTCACAGTGTTGTAAACTAACCCAGATAAAACTGAGATTCAGATTCAGGTGGTGGTGGTTGTTGTTAATGTTAGTGTTCAGTTTTTTTTGTACCTGTGTCTGCCCAGGTTGTGGAAGGTAACTGCTAAGTGCAGAGAATTTAGGAAGAAAATCTTCTTCAAAATCCTAGAAATATCTATGCATATGGAAAATCATAAGTTTCGTAAAGGGTTTGTTAAGGGAGGAGATTGGTCAGAGACAAGACAACGATGAGCAAGTATCACTGGTCAAAGCTGGTAACAGCAAAGAAGAGAATGGGCAAAATGAGTATTAATTTTTCTTGTATTCTGCTGATAGGAAGAGGTCAGGGATAGCGCCCAGTTCCAAGTGTCTGGGAAAGGCAAAAACATAATGGTGAATATTCTGTAAACAAATGTTGCTTGTTCTGATTGTCCTGTGACCTGCCTTTTTTGTCCTGGCATTTCATCCTAATTAGGAGTGAATTGAGTGGGGCTTGTTCTTTTCTCAGCTCGTGGTCCATGTCTGCTGTATTAATAATGTGTGTGTTAGGGAAGGAAAATAAAGGACTAGTTTTATATGATGCTGTTTAATTAATGAATGGTTATTTTGATAACCAAATAATAAGAGTTAAGCAATCAGTATATTTCAGCTCTTTGTGATGCTGGTAAACAGGTAGTCTAATAGGTCCCACAAAACTTGACCTATCTTTGTAGAAGAAGATTTTGGTAAGTTATCTCATTGAGGAATGACTTTCTCCCCTCCTTCTTCAGCACAGATTTGAAAAGCCCATAGAGATAGTTATCTTTCTAAGAGCAGAAATTCATGAATGAGGAAACTTCTATACAAAATACATGGAGGACACATTGCTGTTTGTTCATCTGATTGCTCAAAAATTATATAGGAAATTGAGGTTTGTCTTCACAAAGTTTGCCTGCATGCAGAGCTCAATAGGGAAGCAGGGGTGGTTGTCTTTTGAACCTTCATGCACCAGCCTGCTCTTGGTGGTATCATATGCTGCTGCTTTTCCTGGAGCTCTCTGAGCTGTAGGGCTAGAAAAGTGGTTCTGTCATGTTAAAGCAGTAGGAAAAAGCTCCTGATTTTATATATTAAGGATGTTGATTTCAGAACTTGGTTGTGTTTGTGGTTTTTTAGCTGAAAAATGACAGAAATTCCTATTCATATTCGTACATATACATCACACTACAAATTATTTGTTTTGGTTGGACTAGATTGATAACAATACACTGTAATAAAACTTAGGGATGCCAAACCTGACTAGAAGGACAACCACTCCACATCTGAGGTGAGCTTTGGCCTGTCAGAGCACAGGTATCATGCCACAAGTATGGGCTCAGACTTGCTTCTGCTTATTCCGATGTTACGCATCCTACACTTGCACAGCTTGTGCCAGGACGCATTTCTCCCCTCTCTGCTGAAGCCTTGGGGTAACACAGCAGCAACCCAGATGCCCAGAGAGATCTGAGTTGCCTCATGCTCCTGAACTGTGGAGCTCCAGGTGGGATTTGGGAAGTCACACTGACTTCACTGATGCATGTGAGTCCCTGAAACTCTGGGCTGTGCTGTTCTTGGGGGAGATCAGGTGCAACTCAAGAACCTCAGGACAGTGTCTAAGTCGTGGAGTAAATGTGTGAGTAACTCAGCTGCTCACAGAGTGACAGCTGAAAGCAGAAGCAATGCAGAGGACTTCTTGCACCCAGTGTTGTACTTGCACTGCTAACTGTGCATGTTAGGCTGGGGATACAAAAGCACTGAGTGTAGTTGAGCTGTTTAAACACTCTGGAGACACAGGAATATGTAGTCATATCTTTCTCCTAGTTCAATCTTTGTATTGATTTATCATGATAAGAGGTGCTTCTTTAGTTCTAATAATGTCTAATTTTTTATTTTTTTTTTTTTGCTACAGCAGCTTTTCCACGTGATGTATATTGGGTCACACATTAATTTACACGAGCCTCTGTTCTGCAAAAAAGAGTTCATGAACTAAATAAAAAGGAACGGGGAGGGGGATGTCTAGCGGAGCCCAGGCTTTTGTTTCATGTTTTGGATGTATTTTCTTTTTAAAATAAAATTGTTGATATGCATTTGCTTTTATTTTTCTAGCCTTCCCCTTGCTGATGACCGGGTTCCTGTTTGATCCTGTTTACAAGCTTTCGAAGATTGAAAAGAACCCCAACTCCTCTGCTTTGGGTAGGAAAACAAAGCCATATAAAGACATACTGCAATTACTCTGGAGGGCTGGCAATAAGGAAGAGTGTGGTAGGAAGGAAGAGATTGTGGGGAAAAAGGAGAAGGTTACTAGGTTACCACAAAAGACATTAGTATACTCAGTTTTTCTCACCCACTCTTGGACTGGGGAGGAGGGGGAAGAGTGGGCATGTCAGCAAGTAAATAAGCATTCTTCAGTGTGTGTATTCTCAGTGTCAATATTTTTTAAGTTTATCTGTGTTTTCTGTTACTCATTCAAACTGCTTTGCAGTTGTATTTCAATCTATTCAAAACATTCAATAGGAAAACTATGGAAGATTTTTGGGTTTGGATTGTTGTTTTGGGTTTTGTTTAGGTTTTGGAGGGGTTTTTTTTTGTTTTGTGGATATATGTACAATATTTTAGTAGTGCTGTTGTGTAAATATCTATATCCCAAGCACTAAATTTTTACAAATACGATGTTTCGTGTCATTAGGAAGACTGGATAGGGAAGAATCTGGTTAAATGCTGTTGGCAGGAGACTCAGATGCAGATAATCCCAGCAGTTACTGTGTCTTCTTGATCCTGATGCCAAAATGATTTTTGCTTTTATATATTTTTCATGTATATTCGTAGCTCTGTAGATTGTTATTACATAGTTATATAGTTTCCTAACTTCAGTACTCTTCCTGTTAGACAAACAAATTCCTGATGGCCTGTTCTAATCTTGCTTCTTATGGGAATCAAGGACAAGACCCCTTCCCAAGACACTTTCTCATGTAATAAAACATAACTAGCAAGGAGAGGGGCTTCAGAAGGGGTTGTACCAAGAGGGGGAATTACTTCATTACCTGTCTTTCTAACTGAAGGTTCTTGTCAATTATGCTTATTTGCTAAACTTGTAAAGCTGTGCTTGCCCTACATCACGAGTGCATTTTTGACACATTTTGGGGATATATTTTGGCGTGTTGTGCACCTGGAGAGACCCTTCATTGCAAACAGTAACTTCATTTTATCACCTCACCCTTGTTTGCCTCTTGATTTTAGGGGCTGAAGAGGCAACAATCCTGTGCTGGTTTTTGTGCTTAATCTGATTTCCATGAAGAGCAAATGTTTGCAGAATTAAGGTTTCAAAGACAAGCACTTCACTTCCTTTTGGCAGCCTTGTTTTCACCCTTGTTATTGCGGACTTGGGGAACTAGAATTGAGACTGGCATTCTTGAGTGTGATGAGTTTGTCATGGGTTTATGTGCCACCTGTCTTTTACCAGCTTGCTCTCGTGTTTCTTGTATCGTGAGTGGCAATTGTTGAAACATCAGGGTTAGAAATGCAGCCATGGTGACAGGTAACACATCCAGTTTTCCTGGCTGGAAATGAGGAGAAAGCCTGGAAGGCGGTGAAGAGCCAGAGCTGTGCAGCTGAGATTTTACACCTGACTAAAATAAAACCCAGAGACAGGCTTCTTGATTTCAGTATGATTCTGTCCACATGCAGAAGGCCATTCTACTGTTCTTTTTCAGAAAAAAAAATAAATTCTAATTAACTTTGAATGCAGGATTATGTGAATGATTGATAATATTATGGTGTAAATCGATGCTTTTCTGCTTCGTGGTGAGGCCTTAGATACACATCTGAGATGACAGTCTAAGTCATGGTATTTTAACATGATTGATTCAGATATGGAGAAGTTGTACGATTCACTTATATCTTTCTAAATGCCAGAAGTCAGTTGTGACATTCTCATCTTTTCCTCTTCTAAATAAGCTTATCAAAGAAGAAATCACTAATTTGCCAGGCAGTGCTTAATAATCAAGGAAGTGAAACTTCTATTTTACAGGAAAAAAAACACAAATGTTTTGCTGAGTTGCTGAATATTTTTTTAAATAATAAAAGCTTGCTATGTACTGAGCAACTGATTTTTTTCAAAAACTATTTTTATTTTTTAAGGCCTTAATTCTTAGAAGGGTCACTAGCCTTTGAGAATTGAGCCACTTTGTTGACAAATTCGTCCTCTAAATTGAACAGCATTAATTAGAACTTTATGCTGCAGATTCTTACTTTTTAATGTAGGCAGTGGTATCAACATAAATGTCTAATGAATTTGAAGCTGATTTTTAAAGGTCTGCCACCTGTAGATAAAAATGTGCATTACTACACATGGTAATTATCAAGATCAAAGGCTGTGATATGATCCACTGACCTTTTGAAATCAAAACACTTCCTATGAAGAAAAAAAGGCACTGATTTCTCCATCTATGTTAATTTAGGACATGTCTGTATATTCAGCTGTATTGATACACTGTAATATAGCTAAAGGAGAAAAGGTATTTTGGATTATGTTAGACCCAAATTTCCTATAATTTCCTCTGCAGATTTACAAAGCTCTTGGTATTTTTGTATGTGTTGAGGAACTTTTTTTTAAATTTTAACCTAACGATATAGATTGCTTAAAATATTCAGGTGTCTGAAACAGCAGCAAAACATCTCTGAGCCACCCTAGAAAAAAAAACTAGTTTTGTGCATGCAGGATGAAGAAGCAAGTATACAGGAACAGACTTCAGCTCCAGGCTTTTTTTCAGGGGCATTTACAATAGGGGAGGGGAAAAACAACCCAGCAACTATCATTGTAAAAATTATGAAAAGCGCTTTGATGGTCCTTTTTAAAGTCACTTCACTAAACAGGGGCCAAAGCAAAAGCCTGAAAGGCAACTTGTATTTGGCTTTTAACAACCTCAGCCCCTCGCTGCTATTTGCAGTTGAGAACAAGTGCCTGTGCACACAGTATTGCTGAGAAAGACTAAAGGGAAATAAAGGACATGAAGGAAGGATTTTCTGTTTTCATGTGAGTACTTGGAAGACCAAGCAAGTGAAGAAGCAGCAATTTTAGCTAAGCTAATGTAATAGAAGACCATTGCACCCAAACTGTCTCAGCAGAACTTCCTGCATAATTAGATTGTAAATCTTCTCAACTGAGGAAGTTTTGCCCAGGGTCAGATTGTCTAAGTAATAATCCATTCTACATAAATTAGAAGATTTGAACTGCTGGGATACATTATTACATTAGTTTTGCTTTTTTATTCTTAATATAACTAAGGAGAACAAATGCAACAATTCTTTTTCTTTTCTCTTTTAAAATTATCTTATGTCTCTTTAGCTTTTGTTTACCTCAGAAGGCCTTTCCTGTAGGTTTAGGGATTTTTCCTGAGCAATGATGATGAAGTTGTTATATAGGCAAATTAACACATTTTTAACACAGTTCAGAAAGTGATGCCACAGAATCCTTTGGCCAAGTGATATCACTTCTTCAGAGATACTCTTCAGAGTGAGGGATGTTGCTGCTCTTTTTGTGCTGTTGAAGTTTTATCTTATACTATGACCCCCTTTTCCTGCAAAGAATAGAAATTCATCTTTGGGGTAAAATTAATGGGTGAAAATTTACTAATAACAAGTTTAAAACTGTTAGGGGATTCAGTTAATAGTTCAATTATTTTCTTTGAGAAAAGGAGGATTATGGGTACTTCACATGCATATACAGCTATATGTAAAAGTGATGGGCTAAATCCTGAAGTTCTTATTCAGGCAAAAATTGCCATTGAAATTTCAGTATTTGATCTGCTTGAAGAAAGCCAGGCTTGCAGTGTAGCCCAGATGAAGTGATTTGGTTTGGACTTGTCACTGTGTGTTTGGGGGGTGCTGGATTTTTGGTGTTGATATATTTGACTGTCATTATAAAATGGAGAAGTAGCCAACTGCTCAGGAGAGCCTTTTGGAAATAAAACAGCTTTGGGGCTGAATTCTCTTCTTGCTGAAAATTCATATGATACATAATGCCGATTTGTAAAATGTTTGGGTTCTTTTTTTTATATATTTTTTTTTATAAAGACAAGAAGGAAACTATCTGGGGTGAGAGGCAGTAAACTCCTCATTTCCCATCTGCTTATTGTGCTCAAGGGTAGGAAAAAAAATGGAATGGAGTTGATAATTCTGTGTTTTGGAATACAGGAGTATTTTGAGTACTGATGTGAGTTGTGTGAACTCAGCTGCCTGGTGAGTCTGTGGTCAGCCTGCTCTGCAGAACACTGGAGCAGGAAGCAAAGCATAAGTTTGAGTGGAAATGGCAAGTGCTCTCTCAAGTCCTGGAGACAGAGATACTCCTGGACCAATGGATGTCTGCTCACCCTTCCCTCAACTGCAGTGCAAGGAGCAGAATTCAATATTTATTATTTCTCTGTCATGCTGGGAGACACCAGTGGATAATAATAAAAAAGAATAATACTTTAGAAGACATGAGGTAAAAAAATATAGATCTGTCAAAGCCCTTTGACTCTGGCATTTTGGGGAAGCACCATATCTTTTGGGTACCCTTGGAAACATTACGAGAGCACTGGAAGCCAGAAGATAAACCTTCATTTCTTACTTCTACTTAAAATTCAAACTTGCTCTCATTGCTGCCATTTTAATCCTTATAAAATTATTTCTACATATTTTAAATTTCCATTATTATTGGAATGTGCATGTGGCTGCGTTTTGGCTTTTTTTGGGTTTTTTTTTTTTCTTTTTCTGATCCTCAGGAGCATCAGATATAAAGAAAATCAGAAATCAGACCTCAAGACTACTTTTGAGGCAGAAATAATCCAACCATTATTTCTGGTGTAAAAGGTTTGTGAATAGCATCATTTGCCTAGAAGCTGTTTTCCAACCTAATAACTCCTGGAATAATGACCTAAAACTGTTTCCAAGAGGATTAAGGCCCATATAACTATTAGGAAGTATAAGTTTCTGAAAAAGCTTCTTTCTGATTGGTGAAGAGGTGAGTTCTGATTTAGGTTAAAGCTGCTTGCTTAGGAGAATCAGTTTCAATCTCTCTGAAGTCAAAAGTGTTGAGGTAATCCTCTAGAGGATTGTCTGAGGGATTTTTTTTTTCTTTCTTTATATATATAATATATATGTGTATATATAGATATTACTTATTGCTATAATGACCTGGAAGATGGTCATTTAAAAGGGTTTTTAATCCATTTGGGAGGGACTTTTTAATCTTCTGCTTTAGTGTGCCTTGAGCAAAAGCTGTTCAAAATGGGCTGAGATTGCAGCTGAACACTTGGCTTGTTGGTTAATCATCACTTGAACACTCTTCATTGGAGAGACTGTGGAACAGAATTTATTATCTGTAATGATATTGGTGTGTTTTTAGGGTTGTGTGCATGTTGGATGTTCTGTGCTCTTGTTAATTGCTTTTTCAGCTAATGTGGCCTGTAAAGGGGAGGGAGGAGAAAACACAGGCTCGGGATGATTTGGGAATATCCAGTGTACAGGGGTCAGGCATTATGCATTAGAGGAATGCATGGATTTGCAGCTGAATCCATTTGATAAAGAGCTGCTTGCTGAGTTGCACTTTTTAATTGGCAAAACTTCCCAACCATGCATCAAAATGCACTGGTGACAGAAGTCCACCACGGAAAGCACGTGAATTCACACTGAAATGGCTGTTAACCACCTATTGTTTTTCACCTTCTTAAATTAACCAGAGCTAATGCCAGAGCTTCTGGCTGAATCACAGAAATGTCTCAGCAGATCACACTGAAAACCTGAAATCATCAGTGAGTTCAGCCAGCTTTATCCTAGGGTGCCTTCCTTGCCAGCAATCAGGATTGGTTTACATCTGTCCCAAGAGCATGCTCATGTAAGATGGTGAAATAAACATCTGGTATTAGCAAAGGAAAATAGAATTGTTTTATTTACTTGAGGAATTAGTATCACTGGCCATTCAGAAATCTGTAATAATATGCATGTGCTGTATTCATTTTGACCTTTAGAGAAATTTGGCCTTGTGTGCAATTTAAAGGTGATTTAGCAGAGTTTCTCACTCTGGTAATAAGGTAACCATAAGATTTGGCTGTTGAATCTGGTTGTTATACAAGACAGAGGCAGTTTTGTGGGACACTGGAATCCAGCTTTAAAAAATGCAGAAGGAATATAATCAGTGGTGGTAGTTAGCATGCAGCTGAACTGGGCCCTGTTTTGAAAAAATCACTCCAATTTTTACAGTGGTTGACTACAGCTACAATAGAGAAAAGTGAATAAGGGTTTTCTGATTAGATCTGTGGCCAAATTCTTATTTCTGATGCAGGGTGCACAGTGCCAAAAATCTGATGCATATGCTTATGAAATATTTTTCTGGTTCTATATGTACTATAAATACATTCCACATGGCTTTATACAAAGCTCTCTGTTATTTCAGTAAGTCACAAGCTACTAAGCCAGATCCAAAGAACCTGAAGCTCTGAATAAGGTTCTTTAACATTTTATGACTTTGAAACGCTGGTTTAGAGTATATTTGCTTCATTAATTTGTGGCTTTGATCTCAGTTGGGTAAGCATTGAAAAGATAGGCAAAATTTAATGGGGGAAAAAAAACCCTTTTCACAAAGGTCTCTTGTTGCCCTGAAGTTAACAGACTAAAGAAAGGTCCTTTTCATTTTCAGGTGTCTAAGTTCTGATTTTGAACCAGAAATATGTAGTCTTATTTAAAATATACCATTCAAGGAATACTGTTGCTGAAGATCTCCTTTGGTGTGACCAGGTCTGGCAAAACCACTTGCCTGGGGTGAACAGAATTCTCTCTAGGAATTTTTAGAAGAAAAAAATACCTGTGTTCCCTCTACTCCCAGCTGTGGGACTGAGGGAGTAGCTGTGTAGTGTGGTCTTCTCTAGCCCCAGACAGATCTGTCCAGTGGCCCAGGAGCTCCTTGGAGTGTTCCCAGGTGACAGTAAAATTAAGTCTGGCTACTGCCTTGCTGGCTTCTCTTTTTTATATTAAAACTTGAATTCCAGCATTCCAATTAAAAAGATGAGGAGGGAGAGTGGCTTAGCTGATGAGGAAGAGTTGGGTAAACCTAAGCAGGAAACTCCAAGTTGAACTGCGGAGATGTTTTGCTTGTTGCAGCAACAGGTTGCTCTAGTTCCTCCTTGTTTGTTTGGGTTTTTTTCAATGACCATTTATATAGTCAGGCACCAGCATCAATTCAAGTTAAATGGGGGAATACTTTTTTCCCTCCCCATCCTTTTATTTCCCACCCAGAAGCAGCTTGATATTACCATTGGAAAGTGCAGCTTTGTTCCCAAAACCGATGATAAAAATACAGTATCAACCCATTTGTTGTCTTTGTCCTGTGCTCATAAGCTTCCCATTGGGCCTTCCTGTAGCTTTCCCACATCCCTGAGTTTTTATCCTTTGTAACATTGCAACCCTGGGAGAGAGTAGAGTCCACTCCCTGCCACGTGTCTGTGGCCACCAAGCCAATGGCAAGTGTAAAGGAAGACTGTGGACATCACCTCCACCTGTGTAACAGCACAGAGATGACTGGGTTGGGGAATTCAGAATTTTGGGAGTGCATATGTGGGCACAGGAAGATTACTGAGGGGGGGGTCTCACCTGTGGGAGCAGAGATAGCGAATCTGGGCTGGGAGATGTCAGCAGTGGCAGCCAGAACAAATGCTCTGGGTCCCTTCCCTCAGGTGAGGGGGGAAATGAGCAGCAAAGGGCACTAACATCCCACAGCTGCTTTTTGGTCTGCCTTCCTAAACTCTGGTGGGAGAGGCAAAGGTGCCGGTGGTAATTTTATAAAATCTGCTGTTTTGTGCCTTCCTCTGAGAGTCAGGCAGAAGATGATCTTTCGATAGAGCTGGGGAGTGCTGAGCCCCTCAGGAAATGAGGGCTCCTTGCAGCCCCTCAAGCGAGGTGCCCCAGGCTGATGCCTCCAGCTGCTCCTGAGTCATTGGATGCCAACCCTCATGAGGAGAGGGGAAAGGGGGCATTCAGTGACTGCAACTCAGGAGACAGGAGAGCCATCAGCCTCAGATTTCTACACCTTGGAAAGGGTTAATGCTGAGGTGCTCTATTGTATTAATGATGGTTGTGTCTCCACAGGCCCGTTGGGCTCTTTCAGGGGCCTCTCAAAACAATGAGTGCAGTGAGGCTGTTCTGTCTAATTACTCCAAGACAGGGATGCTAAAGAGGAATTAATGACAGTTGACAAGTGCAATTAATAATTATAGCAAAGCTGGGAGTCATGCAGCAGGCAGATGACAATAACAGGGTAACTGTACATGACAGCTTTCATCCGTTCCCCCCCTGCCCCGCCTGCTTCTCCTTTCTTTTACCCTTTCATGTGAGCTGCTGCAGGAGCTGGGCCAGGCCGCGTGCAGACAAGGAAGGAGAAGATCTAGTTCCATAGATTTGTCCAATTTCTAAAACCTGAGTCTCCCCACCCCACTCTCCCCTTCCTAAGGAAAAGTAAAATTTAAAAAAAAAAAAAAAAAAAAATACTACAAAAATTATCAACAGCACCAACTTAGCAGTACAGGCTTCTGTTAGCTTTCACGGTCAGGTGTTGACAAGACTACTTAAAATTCATGTTGTGAGATTGGAAGGAGAAGGGGACAGGGAAAGGCAGCAGCAAGCTGGAGTTGAAGTGGGATTTCCATATCAAAGGCCAGGCCTTTGGCTCTGAATGGTAATTAAAGTACCCAGATTTCATCTCCTTGGTCAGCTCATGAAAAGAAAAAAAAAATTAGAGAGAGGATTTTTTCACTCCCTTTAGACTACAGTACAGCAAGCAGTAAATTAAATGAAAGTTGAGCTAAAAGGTGCCTAACGCTTCAATCTTTTGCATCTAATAAAATCTATGATGTTTTTAAAGCATTTATTCAGTTCACATCTTCATCTTGCTGTGATTATAAAGAATATCATGTCTGCTTACATTTATTGGGCACACATCTTGGCCTTCCCAGGGTTCTAAAAGGATTTCACTTTTCATTATGTTGCTGTTGTGCTACGGCCTTTTGGCTTTAAAAAAAAAAAAAAAAAGATGGGGGGGAGAAAAGGAAGGGGGAAAAAAAAAAGTGCAGAGTTTTGTGTAATTTCTAGTTGGTTATTGTAGGAACCACTAACAGAGAGAACCAAATAAATGCAAATTTAATGAGGCGTGGGGAACTAGTAATGAGATTCAACAGCCCCTCACCTTGAGGTTGTTGGTTCAACCTAGGGCTGTGACACTACTGAAAGTGGCCACAAACCAGCAGTCATGTGGCTGTAAATGCACAAAGTTTTGTCACTTTGTTGGTCCAGCTCCTAGTGGACATGCAGAGATGAAATGGAAGCCCCGCTTGCATTTGCTGGAGTCCCTCTTAGGGATAAGGACTGTAGGACCAGGTCCTCCCTGGATTTCCTGCCCCTGGCATGTTCAGTCAGGGGTATGCTGTAAAACTGAGTGGTGTCTTTCCCTGAGCTTCCCCTTGGCTGT
Source organism: Poecile atricapillus (assembly GCF_030490865.1). NCBI lineage: Eukaryota > Metazoa > Chordata > Aves > Passeriformes > Paridae > Poecile > Poecile atricapillus. Next base: position 1,546,858 of record NC_081266.1, on the reverse strand, counting down.
CCTGATTCCAGAGACACGCAGTGGTCTCCAGTCCTTGGAGCTATGGGGGTCTGGCCTCTCAACAGCAGTGGGTGAATGCCAAAAACCCGGGAGTTTGACCAGTACTGTCGGTGTCTTCTTGTGCCCTTGAGCTTCTCTTTACGTCTGTGCTGGCCAACCAGTTCCTCAACACTTCGGGCTCTTGCCTTTGGGTTTGCACCTCAGTAAATCCACGTTTGCACCCTCTTTGGCTGAATGGCCTAAGGAGAAAAGAAGTTTAGCTCTGTTCAATTCTGCTTCATAACTATGAAAGACTGAAACCTCAAGTCTTGGGGCCAAAATGTTTATAATTGAAGGTGACCAGGCTGGGTCAGAACCTGCTACAGGCCACTGAAAATACCTCCTCTGACCTCACTGGATGGTGGATCAGTTCCTTGAGCTAAAATGCTGTAGTGTCCCTGATTTGGTCCATTTTCCTACAGCTCCATCTCCCCTATACCAAATGTGTGCCTTCTGAGATAACCATTTTGGTATGAGTTACTATAGATGTGGGCAGAACTGTACGTATGTGGGTGTCCTGTATCAGTACAGCAGTTGTGATGGAAGGGGTAAGAAGAGTTCCTTGGAACAAAGCATGGAATAGTTAAAATTCAAATTTAAAAAGGAAGGAAAAGGGGAAAAAGGGAAAATATTGTTGCTATAACAAAGAACAAGAACTTAGAAATAAGCCAAACTAAATACTTGTTGAATACACACACACCCCGAATGGAGGCTTGCAAATGTAGACTTGTATTCTAAATTCTAAGGTTATTTTTCTTCCTCCCTTTTTTTACTCTCTTTCTTGCTCTTTTCTTTCTCTCTTCCTCTCTAAGGTATGCTTTCCTCCCCCCTTGCCCCCAGCTCGAGTGCATCATTTTCTGCTATTGTGTTTAAAAAAACTCTGCTGCAGGGGCTCTGAAATGAATAAAAATGTAATCCTCAATGTGCCCATTGTGCACTCTCATTTGTTTTTGCTGTATCGATTTATCAGCAGAGGGAAATTACTCGCTGGAAGAGAGGATGCCAGTCAGAATGACATTTATTTCATAGTACAAGGAGGCTCTCCAGCGTGTTTCCATGTAACCCAGATATTGGAGCTGTAAAAGGGCTTGTAACAAGGTTTAGTGCTATGATTAGATTGTGTGGAGCACCTTGCTTTCATAACAACAGGCACTTGGCAGGAGCCAAGGCCTCAGGTTATGGTCAACTTTTTTATTTCCTTTTACCTTAACACAGAGTACTTGGCTTGCACCTCCAAATGTTCCTCTGTTAAAAACTCACGCATGCCAGTTTGTAAAATCTCACTTGTTACCTCTAAGGGTCTTGAGCATTCATGCCACTGAGTTAAAAAGAGAAAAAAGAAAAACTATTTACTTGTTAGCATTTTTAGCTTTGTCCTTCCTTGTGCTTCTAGTAGTGCAAGTTTTTTCCTCCAGTGACTGTAAGCTATGGTTGCTCAAGGTAAAAATGTAGCGTATTTTTTACACAAACTTGTAACAGGTGTATATGAGTTGCAGATAAAGATGGGACTCAGGAGGCTGAATCGTGCTCCAGGGTTGGTGCTTGGCTGCTGTTGCTGGATGCTTTGTGCTGCAGGATTTGCTGTGCTGGTTTGTCTGGGGTGTGTTTAGCTCAGCACCCCCTTTTCACCAGCATTGCAGGTCAGGTGCTTCAAAGCAAGGTTCACAAATCCCACAGTGGGTCTTGCTCCACAGCACTGCTCTTCAGCTGGCAGATGCTGGCGTCTTCTCCACAGCATTTATGTACCTTTGGAACTGATGCTGGTGGGGAGAACACCTCTCCTGACCACCACAGGAGCGTGGGGAAATAGGCAGTAGGAGGTATGGGAAGTTATGTGTGTGTTGAAGATTGCTAGATGCTTTCCATCCTAAAACTCTCAGTTCAGCTGTTCATATCTTTGCCAAACGATTTCAGCTTTGGCTGATATTTTCCATTTTGGGTGTTTGCCTCAGACATTTAAAAAAAAAAAATTAAAATAATTTTTCAGCCAAAATGGCTCAGCTGTCCCTAAGCTGAGAGAAAAAAAACCAAAAAAGTTGTTTTGCTTTTATTAAAAATATTCTCACTGTCTCAATGGAAAGCTCAGCTCCCAAGTTACAAGCCTCTGAAATGCTAAACTGTGTATCCAGTAGCAACTTTACTGAGTGATAAACAGGTTTACCTAGCCTGTGGAGTTCTTTGCTAGACTGTGGACCCACTGACTTTCATGTCTCTGCTGCCTTTGTCTTTGGGATGGTGGCTGGGAAGTCATGGTTAAGGTGAGCTTAGCTAGAACTGCTTAAATCCATCTGCCTACATCTCTCTTTTATACAGAGGATAATGCTGTTGGTACAGCTGTATCCAGCTGAAGTAAAAGCTCAGGCTGCATGTGAGCCACAGAATGAGCTGAGGGCTTTGCTAGCTAAACTTGACCTAAACTGAACTTTTCCTTTCTAGTCTAGATGAGATGTGTTATTTTCCTCCTAAAGTTCAGGTCAGAAATAGAGAGCAAAAGAGAGTAGTACTGAACTGTGAAAGAGAAATAAAATCAAATAAGTGGCTGGCAGAGGCAGAGGACAACACTACTGCTTTTGGTAAAGTCGGGAGCATGCATACAAATAGGTCTGACAGCTGCAGGAGTGTGGCTCTTCCCTGGGGCACCTGTTATTTGTGTGAGACATCCCCTTCTGTGGGCAGGCATTGAACCTCTGAGGAGACAACAAATGGCAGATTTCTTTTCTCTGCCTTGCTGAGGTAGCAAATGGCCAGTGCAAGGAAAGAGGTGTGTGCTTTTGAGGAGAAGAGTTGGAGTCTGTGTGTATGTGGACCTGAGGAAAGGAGGTCTCAGAACACCACCAACTGAAGATGTGAGTTGAAGCAGCCAGAAAATCATCTAAGCAGCTATGATGGCCTGCATTCTTAATGCCTCGTGTGGTTTAGGAGTTATCTGCTTTGTCAATACATTGGATGATGGGAAGGTTGATTGATTTGTATTTTTTCCTCCCGCATACCCAAGCAGCTATATTTGGAATGAAATATGGATTCTGATAACGAGAAGATAAATGGGAAAAATGTAGTTTAAATAGTGTTGTTATCTTAAAATGAATGCTTGACTAAGATACGGGCTAAAACAATTTAAGCATATGGAAATGTATGTGAAATCAATACACTACGATGTCACTTTTTGCGTCAGAATCAGCATGTGTCTGTGCTGACAAAATGCCATGCATTACCTTTCCCCATCTGTTCAAAGCACATTTAGGAGTGCCTTGAAAAGCTTTTGCAAGTCATGACATAAATACACAACTGGATGGTGCAGTGTAGATAGAGCAGCAATCTAGCAAAGCCTTCTTTAAAGGCAAATTATTTTAATCCTTTTCAGGCAAGAAATTAATTTTCAAGAGAAAAAATATGATGCTGGTATAAAAGTATAGTAGCATTTACCAGTCATATCCACATTAAACATTTCTCCCCAACACTATATCAGAAAATAGCTTTCAACATGGAGAAAATCCAAAATCAATTAGTTCAGTTTAAGTTATTTCAAATTTCATTGTTAGTTTTCAAAGAACATCTTCCAGACTGTCTCTAAACTTTGCATGGAAATTAATTTAGCTAGAAGTTTTCTTCCCACTTGCATATTCCAGCCTAGAGAAATTGAAGATTTGCAGAGATCAGCAGTAAAAATAGTACCATTAATTCCCACACAGTAGTACCTGAGTAGTTCTTCAAATGTCACTTTCTTTGTAATTATTGACATTTTACTGGTGTTTTAGCAGAGCTTCTCATACTATGATACGTAATGAACCCATACTACTCTCCCTTATGAGTGTAGGTAACTACACTCATCTTACAAAAATGAGTGTAATTGTCCATCCTCACAACTTTATTGCTGATCTTACATAATTTTCTTTTAAGAAGTGTCTCTTGCTTTCTTTTAAGAAGTGTATCTTTCTGCATAGATATGCAGAAGGCTGAGAGATAGCTCACTGTCTATGTGCTCCCCTAAAATACAGGACTCTGCTGTATGGTGATTGCCATTTCTAGGGCTGAGTAGCCTCGATCTCTTAGGCAACTTTTAGGACCACACAAGTCTGAATTTCTTATCTATGGTTTCCTTCTTATCTGTGTAACCTGACTGTAATTCCATCCATCAGCTCACAGCTTTACTTTAGTAAAAGTCCTGGTAAATCTTGATATACAACAGCTGGTGGTGTGAGCTCTTTGTGTCCATCTCTGTAACCAGAAGGAACTGTAGATAGATGGAAAAGAGAAGTCAGAGCTGGTCAGAGAGTCCAAAATGACCATTCAGTTTGGGGGTCTGCAAGGCTGTAAAAGTTGTGTGATGCAAAAATCTCAGGTATTGCTATTGCTGATGGATATTGCTTTTTTCTGTTTCTGTGGCACCTGGTCAGTTACTAGGAGAAGGTGATGGAAGTACAAAAGAAGAAATTATTGTTGGAAGGTTTCTCTTTAAAATTGCAATGTAGTTTGAGAACCTCCAAACTCTTAACAGAGTTGAGACCAATAGGAATCATTGGAGGGCTGTCTAATCTGGTTCCTCCTTAGAGCAGACCTTGCATATTTTCTGCATCAAAATTAATGAAATGAAAATGTTTATAAAAGGGCAAATTGGTAGTAGCTATTATTGTGACTTTCATCTTCTTATTCTTTGCTTATTATAATGCTATATTTGGAAAGTATTTCAAACAAGAGCCAAAAGCAATGGAAACACCTTCCTTTTGAAGCAAAATTAGAAACATTAGTTGGAAAATCTCGCACTGTGATGTTTGTTCATCTCTTCACCATTGGTGAATTTTGTTTTTGCTTGCAAGTGTGAACCAGCAGATTAGACACTTCCAAGGGTTCGTTCACTGTGAGGTTTTGCAGGTGATTTCAGTTTAATGCAACCAGATAATTGTAGCCCTGGGGCTTGGCTAGGTTATAAAGCTGCTAATCCAGACAATATTACCCAATCATATGTTGCACTTATAGGAGAGACCTCTGCCTTTAATAGTCTTTCCCCGTGCTTGTAAGTGGTGGTTTTGGTTTGTTTTTTGTAGCTTTTTTTTTTTTTTGTTTGGGTTGGTTGTTGCTTTTTTTTCTCAGCAGCCCTCTATAAAAATGAGACTCAGGAGAAGATTAAGCTCCCCAACAAGTCACTGGAGGTATGCAGTGCTCTATAAATACTCCCCATATGTGAAATGCACATACATCATGGATAAGCTGGCTCACGATGCTGAAGTGTATGTTCACCTCCGCATTTAAGAGAGGGTAAGGTGGTGGGCACTGACAACTCTGAAAACTAAAGTCTATATTTAGTTCTAGGCCCACATGTAGCTCAAGCAAATGTATGGCAATGTTTTATAAGCAGTACTGTCAAGTAGTCAAAAAACACATATTTTTGTTTTAAAGAAATTTGTGTATTTGTCAAAACAAAAATTTTTCATGGCAATACCCCTGTTTAGAAAAGGATTTTTGGGGGAGAGAAAATAAGGTGAAATTGCATGTCAGCCTGAAATCTGGACCTTTCTCATTTGAAAATTACATTTGCTTACCTCTAATGAAATTTACGTTATTTAGTTACAAGAGGAACAGTTCTTGCAAGTTCGCCATCCAGCCCTTTGAAAGGTAAGAGGTTGATAGGGGTCACATCAAGCTGTGGCTGCCCCATTCCTGGAAGTGTTCAAGGCCAGGCTGGGTGGGGCTCTAAACAACGTGGTCCAGTGAAAGGTACCTCTGCCCATGGCAGGGAGGGCTCCAATGAGGTGATCTCAGAGCTCCCTTTGAACCTGAAGTCATTCCATGATTCTACAGAAAACATTAGATGAAAGCTCAGGCAGATTCTACAGAATCAGATGAAAGCTCAGGCCCATCACTGCCTGTGCCATGGAAATGAAAAAAGCACCATGTCCTGTTGTTGGTACCTCCACAGCATTGCTTTGGCTCAAGATACAGAGGAGAAGGAGGGGCTGTCCTCCAAACTAGCCAGCAAAAGGTTTTGTTGAACTACTGTGGCTGGAATAAACAACTTGGAAATGGGGAGTAGCACTAATAAGATTTGCATTTTAGTAATTTGTCATTTTAGAGATGGAAGAGACCTCTGCACTGCTGATTTTATAAAGTGGGATTGCTTCCACTTACAGAGAAATGACTGGTGTGCAGAATATGTTGCTTGAGCAAATGTGAGGCCTGGCTGTGCAGGTCCATATGCTGACAAATGAGTCCTCAGCTTGTTGGAGGATGTCAACAGGCTGAGGATCATACCCTTAAAAATAGGAGTGCTGGGTTTTTTCCTGGAAAATTTGGGTGAACCATCGTTCTCTTTGGTGTTGTAGTACTGTCTACTTGTGTAGCTAATTTCAACCCTTTAGCAACAATTCTTTCTAAGAGACAAACTAGTAGAGTAAAATGAATTAATAAAGATTAAACCATTCATATTTGTCCTCCTTGATGTAGAAGAAAATTAAGTGCCAGCCAGAGCTATGCCTCTCACTTGAGCCTGCTCTGGTGTCTATTTGACCATGCCCTGAGCTGAATCAATTTTCTGAACTCCTTGAACAGGCATCAAGCTGTTCTCCCTTCTCTTGCTTCCAGAACAAACTAGAGCAGAGAGTGCCTGTTTCAAAGTGCACTGTATGAAGATGCTGTTGTCTCAAGAAAAGAGAGTCACCAGAATGTAGAACTCAACCCACTTGTTTTTTCTGGACTACCTTCAGCCTTAACTGACTTCAAGGGAGGAGGAGATACATAAAACTGGAGGTTGTGCATTTGGATGTCTGTTTCGATCATTTTTTTTAAGGAAGAAAGACCCAACTATTTCTCCACAAAAAAAAAAAAATTCTGTCAAATATATTTATTTGAAAAAAGGAATTTAATTTCAGGCAGTTGTGGCAAAGTGTATAGTATTCACTGTGATAACCTGGCTCTGATTTTGCAAAGGGTTGGCAAGTTCACATGTTGGTTTGTGCATCTGAATTGTCTCTCTAGCTTCAGCAAGATTACTGATGTGCAGAGTTATAGGCTTGAGAAGCCTCTGTAAGATGCAAGCCTCAGATTTTACACTGGGGAAGAATAATGTCAAATTTGTAATTAAAAATCTTCAGGACAGGCAAGTTTCTGAGCATGTGCAGTATCCTTTTTGTGAACCTCAGGATCTCAGCTGGTTTTGGTGAAAAACACAGAAAGCAATTAGCTTGCATCTTAGAGGCTAATAATAACTGAACCTTTTGGCAGATTTTGTGATGGGATGATTCTCTCGGTGTTATAAGCCAAATGAATTAATAAAACAGATTTTTAAAAATCACTTATTCTAACACAGTCATTTTCCTGTCAGAGGTGCATAAAAGCAAAGAATTTGCAACCTGGTCTCTGTTACTTTTTCCTTTAGACCTTTAGGTAAGGATGCATTTCATTAATTTGTGCCGTGTTAGAGCCGTTTTCCCTTTGGAGTGATAATCTTGTGTGTTCTGCTTGACATCTGAACAAATTCCCTAAAGTCAGTCCCCTTCATTCCCTTTATAAATCCATATCTTATTTGGTTTTCTGGATCTCATTGGTAGAGGAGAATGTGATCACACACAGAAGTCATGATGGCAATGTCTTCCAAGTAATGGGAAACAATTTTTGGGGAAAGAAGCAAGAGCTCCTAGAAGAAAAGCGTGAAAGAGCAGTGAGATGCTCTCCAAGATATTGCAGTTCAGTTTAGTTAGTGAGTGATATGTAAGCAATGCATGAACGATGCTGGTTATGTGAAAACATCACTATTTAAAACAGGAATTAGATGCTTTCTGAAAATATATGTATGTCACTTCCCCTTTTTCAAAATATAACTGGCTTTATCATGCATCCAACCAGGTATGAAATTATCCAACCTTCCCTTCACCTTTTATTTCCCACCTGTGGAGTTAGCTAATTTCAGGGCAGCCCTGAGACACTATGTTAGTATCATACCATACCACTAGTTACGGTGTTGAAGGACTTTTCCTCATTGTCTGGTGAATGGAGCTGCCCTGGACCAAATGCCAGGGAAGTTTTCTGTGTTTTCCTCCTACATGGCCAAACATGCCTGATGTACAGGGGGCTTTTTAGCTCTTGATTTGGTCTTGTTAACTGTAAGCCTAGAAGGTCCTGTCCTGTTTGCTGAACTGTGAAACACACACTGATTCTTCTGAACAGGTTGTCTGGAAAACAAATGGTTATGCCTCTTATTTTTAAAATGTATTAGTATAATTTGCTCTTACCTCTGGAAAAGACTGACACATCTACCAACATTCTCCTAAGCAACCAGAAAACAGTCTAAATGCTTCATCCTCACCTGGGGCTCACGTTCCTGATCTCATTCCTTATCAAAAGCAGTCATGTGCAGAACACAGACTGAAACCATTGCTGCCTAAGGCCACTGTTTAGGTCAAGAATAAATCTGATCAGCTGCAGACTTTTATTTTTCAGTGGAGCCTTTGCTTCTCCTGCTCATTCTTCAACAGAGAAAAAAGCCCAAGAGAAACATTCACAAAGACCCTGCTAGGAGGATTAGGCTGTTTCTTTCAGTTTCTCATGATGCATCCATTACCCCACTCTCTGAGGTCTGATGCTTTTGTAGGGGAAGATGTAGAGTCCTAATGGAGAGTTTCCTTGAGCAATGTGACTTCTCTGTGCCTTGTTCTCCAGGCTTTCAGTGGAAATGCAGTGCTGCTTTCCATCCTGGGGCTCAGGCTTCATGGAAACAGCCATCTGACAAAGTTTGTTGGTTTTTGTTTTGGTGGTTGTCTGTTTTCATTTTTGTTTTTAGATGCAAGGTAAGACAAAGGAAGTTACCATTTGGTGCTTAAGTGAGCCACTCAAACATAGGCTTACAATGCCAGCTTTAAGGGTGTTTTAGGGTATCCAGTCTTGCATCCAGGTGCCTGTATGGTAAGGTCTCAGTCTGGTGCCATGTCCTTGTTGTCTGAGGGACAGGCACAGTTTAGTTGTAGCTGGACTTTCAGTTCATCGAAGCTGGGGGCAGTATTTATCTCTGGAACTGCTGAATAAGCTGGCTGCTGGTGTGGTGCCCTGTGGTGCTCCGAGCCCTTTGGAAGCACAGGGAAGTGAGCTTGGGTGTCTGCTCAGAGCACTGCTGGGCTGTGTGCCTCCACCCCCAGGTCTCCCTCCATCTGAGGGCACTGGAGGAAGCCCATTAAACCTGTCCCTTTGGCTCCAGAGCTCTTGCTGTCACCTCACCTACATGTCCCTGTCCTAGTGCCCTCCCTTTTCATTTCAGTGCCCAGTGCAAGTCCTGCCCACAGTGATCCGCCAGACCTGGAGCTCTTTCAAAGAATAACAGCCTGCATGGAAGCAGGTTCAGAGAAGTTAGAGATCAGCACAACCTTTTGCTCATCTCTGCCTGTCTCTTTCAAGCAGCTTTGAAGAGGGAAGTTCTCCTCTCCTCCTTCCCCACTGCTCCTCTGCCCCAGCTCCTTCTCCTTCCTGCCTGGGAGTAAACAGTAGATGGTACATGTATTAACACTGAGCTCTAACACAATGCTCCTGGGCGTGCTCTGTGTGCAAGTCCCTGGCAGCCGTAAATTAATTAAAAGTAGACAGAAACCCTAGGAAAAAAGCAAGTTCCCTTCCCCCTTCCCCTGCCCCTCTTTTCCTTTCTCTCTCTGTGGGTAAATAGCTAATTCCTTTGTTCCTTGCTGCACTATTTCATTTCTGCCATCATTGTCCTCATTGTTCTCTGAAACAGGAGGGGTCTGGGCCAGGAGCAGCCAAGGTCTTGGCTAATGACGGGAAGTCTTTAAAGTTTGCGCTGCATTTCATCTTCTCTGTGGGAGTTTTAGGACGCATCCAGTGTTTGATCCCCACCGTGCAACTTTGCTTCTAGTTAATTAACAGATCCCCATTACACTCTCTCATCTGCAAGCACATGGGAGGCCTATCAGGAGGTAATTCAAGGCCAATCTGAGTGATGGCAGAAATTAGAGAAAACGGTTGTTTTAGGGTTCTAATATCCAGGAATAAAGCCCTCCCTTTGTAGAGGTGCCCTGTAAATTTGGGCTTGTTTTGTTTTATCATTTTAAGTTTTTAAGTGATGTCCCTTGCAATCAGATCTGTTAGGGAGTTTTGGTTTTTTTCAGGAAGAGTAGATGGGAAAGCAGTTTATTTGTGTCGCTGCTGCTTTGCTGTGCTGGCAGCCTGCATGGTGTATGGTTTTGAGGGCCAGTTGAAACGAAACCGCAGTGTTATTAGCAAGATGTTTTCACCTTCCTTTCATTCCCAGCTTCCCCATTTCCACCAAGCCTATTATACAGGTTACAAGTATCTTATGGCAAGTTTTTTAGTGTCGAGTAAAACCACCACAGGCCTCCCAGCTGCAGAGCTTTGTTAGGCTTTCAACTAAATACTGCCTCTCTCAGGAGTGCAACCTTCTGTCGACTTTGAATGTTTAGAGTTGTGTGATATTTCTCCCCTTCTTTCCTCTTCCCCACCCTATGAGCAATGACCCCCTTTAACTAACGAATTAGGGACTGCTCCTGCAGTTGCAATTCTCAGTTCAGCACTTGGCAATGGGAACCAAACCACGGCTATTTAGTGCAGCGTTAAATGGCTCACCACATTAGCCCCCTGGCATGCGAAGCTATTAGGTTGTTTTACTGTTGTTAAAGTTACATTTGTTAGGTGGAGTTGCTGCTCCAACAGAAACTTGGTAATGTGGAAAGGAGCAGACAGTGTCTTGTGTGGTGTGGATACAAGAGACCAAAGTTTCCCCTCTCCACGAGGCTTTACAGAAGAAAGTTTTCAGCTTTGCTGTCATCAAGCGATCCCGACTGACCACGATGCTGTGGCGGGGAGTGATCAAATCATGACCAGCTCCTTACCTGTTCCTTGGCCAGCTTCCAGCAGGGCTGCAGGAACCTGGAGTTACCCTAGGAGGGAGAGTCCAGCACTTTGGGATCTCCAGTTAGTGCCACACTTGGCAGGCTGTGTCCTCAGTGTGATGGGCCACAGATGGTACTCTCCTCTGGCTCCTCACAACATCTCAAAGGAAGAGCATCATGTGGGGTTATTCTCAGATGTTGGACTGATGTGAAGCCTCTGAGTGTTTCCCCAGAGTCTCCTCCAGCCTGTGCGCTGCAACACCGTGCAGCCCAAGAAATGGATCTTTGTCAGGAATGCTCCAGACCCCCCTCAAAACTGGCTCTCACAGATGAAGGATTCACTCTTGTCTGCTATGAGTGAAAAAGAAGTATTATTTTGATCTCGTCATCAGGGCTGTCTGGAAGATCCTGAACACAGTTCTTGTAGCTGCAGGGGTCACTGCTCACACTGGGAGGTGGGATTTGTGTCTGGCCATGAACTTAGTGTACAAGTGTAGAAAATTATATGGAAGGTATGTGCATCTTTGGTTCAGCACAGTGTACTAGAATGTCCATTTCCCAGTCTTGGGGTTTTGTCTAAAAATAGTATTAATTGTCTGCTTATTTAAGGAATCTACTCTTTTATATTCTAAGTAAACATTAACTAAAATATATATATTTTATATATATTTTTGTGTACATATATATATATATACACAAGAAACATGCTCTAATGTAGGGGAAAAACATAGGAAAAACACGAACAGGGAGGTCATGAAAGGGAATTATTTAGTATTTGAGCCTCAAATACTAGTTTGAATCCTGAAAGGGTCAAGCAAAGCCTTCAATGCTCCTGATTTTTTTTCTGCAGCTCACTGAAGGTTTCATGGACAAGAGGTAAAGGAGTGGCATCTTTTGCTCCACTTAAGCCCAGTGTTTTCTGTGGAGCCAACTGTAGTTGCAGGAGTTGGCTCAGCCTTCCTGAGCGATGTCTTTTTTTTCCCGTTCTTACTCACATTGCAGTGATTTGCTTCCTGTGTTTTCGCAGCAGCAACACCTCTCCACTGCTGGACACAAAGATTGTAAAGCACTGACTGATTCTTTGGGGTGGGAGGGGGGATGGATGCACCGAGGTGAAGCTGTTCTATTTGATTTAAGCGCAATGAAATGGGCGGCACGCTCACAGTTAAGGCACCCTGTTGCTGATGTGGCTGGGATAGACAGGGTCCTCAGCTGCTAGGCAGGGATGCTTGGATGTGCCACAGGGTTTCAGAGAGAATCCCCCTGCAAAGGGAAGCGTGTGCCAGTATTGTAGAGCGCTTGTGCCAGCCAGCTTGCAGGGTTGATTTGGCATTTGGCGTATTGGTAGCGGCTGCCAGTGTGTGTGGTGGAAGAGAAGGGAATAGACAAGAAAAACACAGGGGTTTAAAATAAAAATGTAAAATTATTTGCTTTGTGCCATATGGACTTCAATATTTTGACAAAACTAAGGCCAAAATTAATCATGCCAGGTTAGAGTTTTTGTTAAAAACATATGTATAACTGTCCCCCTGAGTGTGTGTTTGAGTTACGGTTTTCGTCCAGGAAAACCTTAACCTTTTCAGTTTCTCATTCTCTGCTCCACTACCAATTGTTCCACCCAGATGAACTTTTCCTATTGTGTGAAAGTTTAAAATAGTTTTGCTTTATCGAAAGTTTCTTAGTTAAATCTTTAAGGTTTTGTTGATTTCCCTTTTAAAATTTTGTTTGGAAGAGTTTATTTTCTTTTTCTTTTTACAGAACTAAATAGATTTTAACAAGAGCTGTCTTGTGTCCAGACTGCACTGTTTGGTCAAAAAGTAGGAAGGGATGAGTGGATGAAGGAGAAGGAGGAACCAGGGCTGCTAGTAATGACTGGAGAGCCATTATATGGAAAGTGGAAGTCCATTATGCCTTTCCTGCTTGTCCTAAGATACCGTTTCCACTGCATGTATAGCACAGGGATTTAAGTTTAAAAATATGGAACCTACCAATTTGGGGATTTAAATTTATAAAATAACTGTTCATAAAACTTATGGTAACATATAAAACTTCATAACGTCTCCAGGAATATGACCTTTTGAACCACTGAATTTTTCACTGAAATGTTTTTATCAAGCACCCAGCATCTCACTGTAACAGAGGATATTATTCAGGCTTGCCCTGTATTAGGCCATTAATGGACAAGCTTGGCTATGCATTGAATATTTTTCTGCACTGGTTCCTGTTGTGGCACTTTGCTTTCCCACTAAAAATGGGATGTATGGAGTGTACCTTAATCCACTTCATAAGCAATGCCCAACTGTACAGAGGCACTCCTGAAAAGAAATAAGGATGAGTGTGGAGTGGAGCTGGTCTGTATTAGCTTTTCAGGGCTAGTTTGTTATGTACACAAGTCCACATGATGATAGGAAATCTTGAAAGATCCAGTTTTTATAGAGTTCAGGTGTGATTGAATTGGGTGGTTTTGTTCATCCCACTATAGAGATATGAGATGGATATGAAATTCAAATATAGATCTCTATCTTTTTAAAGTTTAGAAGTGTTCAGAGGCAGGATTTAGACAATCTTTAATTCATGTATGTAAGCAATACTATGACTATGTGAGGACAGTAAATATATATCTATCTGTGACTGATCTCAAGATCAGCCTATCCATTATCATAAAGCCCCTCCTTTGAGAGTGGGAAGTGGGTGGAAATTTGAAAGAACAAATTTAAGCAACTGGTTTCCTTTCACTTTTAAGACCAAATAGTGAGAGAGGCATAAAAGGCCTCCAGTTTGGATGATAGCAAAACATTGCTTTGAAGTTCCAACTAAATTGCATTTCTTGTTCTCCGCTGTCGCCTGTAAGACTCAAAAAAAAAATTGGACAAGCAGTGATTAGTATATAATAATGTATGTTCAAATAGCTTATGGTATTATGAAAACAAAAATTCAAAAGGCCAATATACTGACAGTTAAAATCTGTCTAAGGGGCAATAGGGGGGAACCTTCACAAAAACAATATGCTGATTGCATGCAGCTACCCTGCCGAGTCAAATCTTAAATAAATTATACATACATAGCTGTACTGGCGCTGAGAAATGAAGCAGTTTAAAATGTTCCTGGTTCTGTGCTTTAGGCAAAGCCTGCATCCACTCTGTGTCCTTAATGCATCAGACATTTGGTCTGTTGGTTTGGGTGCCCTGCCACAGGAACTGGGCACTACCGGGTGATTTAGAGGCCAGTGGAAAAATACACCTTTGCACTGGATCAGATACAGGGAGGAGTGTGGGTGATAAATCATCTCTCTTGATTCTTTGATAAGGAATCCCTTTCTCTCAACTGCAGCATACACCCCCAGTCCCTTCCACCCACTTGTAAGAAATCCTGATGAAGTACTGAAATGTTGCATATTTGGTAAAGATTTTTCCCACAGAAGCAAATTTATGCATCCAAAAATTCAGTTTCTAAGCAGCGGAAGTTCTTCAGGAATTGGGTCAAATCTGATAAGTAATTTCAGCCAAAATAAAGATGAAAATAAAATTCTGAACATCGAAATGATTCATTTCAATTCACATGAAACAAAAGTGTTTTGATTTCTTGAGATTTCCATGTTTAATCTGGAGAAATATTGAGATTTGACGTTTAGTCAGTCCAAGTTCTGAGTCCTGCATTTTGGCCACAATAACTCCCTGTAACACTTCAGGCTGGGGATGGTGTGGCTGGACAGTGCCCAGGCAGAAAGGGACCGGGGGGTGACAGTGACAATAGCAAAACTCGAGCCAGCAGAGTGCCCTGGTGGCCAAGAAGGCCAATGGCCCCTGGCCTGGATCAGGAATAGTGTGGCCAGCAGGAGCAGGGAGCTCATTCTTCCCCTGTGCTCAGCACTGGTGAGGCCACACCTCGAGTTCTGTGTCCAGTTCTGGCCCCTCAGTTTGGGAAGGACCTTGAGACACTTGAGCACATCCAGAGGAGGCAACGAGGCTGGTGAGGGGCTGGGAACACAAACCCTGTGAGGAACGGCTGAGGGAGCTGGGGTTGTTTATTCTGGAGAAAAGGAGACTCAGAGGTGACCTTATCACTCTCTACAGCTTCCTGAAGGGTGGCTTTGTCAGGTGGGGTTGGTTTCTTTCTCCAGGCAGCAACTGACAGAATGAGAGGACACAACCTTAAGCTGCGTCAACAGAAATTTAAGTTGGATATTAGGAAAAGGTTCTTAATGGAAGAGTGATAAAATACTGGAACGGTCTGCCTGGGAAGGTGGTGGAGTCACCATCCCTGGATGTGTATAAAAAAAGACTGGATGTGCCATGGTTTGGTTGAGTTGTTAGGGTTGGGTTGGACCCGATGATCTTGGAGGTCTCTTCCAACCTGGTCATTCTGTGACTCTAAGAAGACTCAATAACTGTACAGCCTAGTGATAAGGGCTGCTCACAGGTACTCATATTCTTACCCTCTTCCTTCCTAAACTAAAGAAAGGTCTTGAATGGATTTTTTTTTTTTCATCTTGCGTGCAATTCTTAGTCCATCTTTACATACAATCGTATTCTATGTTTGTTACTCCATGTTTGTGGAAGGGGAAATAGAATAATTCTGTGGGTGTGTGAGCAGGATATTCCCTGTGAAAACAGTTATCTGGGGCCCACTCCTAGTGCCTGGGAATATGTAAATGCTTATCCAGAACTTGGACTGAAAAGATTGATAATGAGATCCTGATGTACCACAGGTTAGGGCAGATATAAGAGTATGGTGCACACACATAACCTTGTTCTAAATCATATTTATTTTAAGTTCAGGTCCTGATCTCAGCAAATACTTGAAACCCTAAGGTACAATGGTAAGGAGGGTTTGACAGCAGCATCTTGTTCACAGGATCTACTTTTAAACTGCTGGCAGAATGTTTTTTTGCCCAGCAAAAGTTTCCTTAATCCACAGTTATTTGTACAATTCCCCTTTCAACAGTGGAAACTCAGGTTTGGACCAAAGTTAGCAAAAATAACTCAGAAACTTTGTTAATATTAGGAGACTTTGCTCAGGTTTTTTGTGAGTTTCTTGGGATTAAATTGAACTTCCTAAACATCAACTAAAATCTATGCTAAATGAAAAAAAAAATGTACCTCCTACGCAGGAGGCAATGCAGTTTTGGTCTTTGGCTAACAGAATCAATCACATTAGTAATTGTAAACCCTCACAAGGGGATGCAAGCCAAGAATGCTACTGCTCTTCGTGTATTGTCATGAAATTCTGGCTGTTCTACCAAAATCCCCAGTCAAGGATTCTGTTAAATTACAGTGAAAAAAGGCAAAATTTGGCCCTTACTTCTGGTATAGTATTGATTACTTGCTATCCTTTTATCAGTTTCATTTGCTAGAATAGATACTATTTGAACTTACTTTAAAAAGTATATTTCAACGTCACTTGGCCACAAACAGAGGCTAACATGTCCAGCCTTCAGACAGCTTATTACCATTCAAATACTCTGGAAATAAATTATATTAAAAGAAAGAAAGAGGGGGAAAAAAGAAAAAAAAAAAAAATAAAAAAAGACGTTCCAGCTTCTGACTCATTCTAAATGGAGACTTAGCTCTAAGTAATCAAAATTGCTTTGGTTGTGCATAGCAGCATTAAAAGCCTTGTCCACTAATTGAGTGAAGCGGCTCCAGTGAAGCAGCCTTGCCCCCTCATTATGTGATCTTGCAAGTGCTGTTTGTCATCATCGCTTGCTGGTCTCAGTCTGACTGTGCTGCTGGTGCAAATTAATGGTAATTCCTTGTGACAGGCTGTGTCCTTCCAGTGAAACCACCATATGGATCTCGTGCCACCCCTGCCCTGCTCTCCTTTCCTCACCACACCTACCAAAGTCTGAGTTCCCACCTCAGGATATCAGCCCTGACTTAGCCCTCCAACTCTTCCCAGCTGGCTGGTGTGCCAGGCTGTGTTGTGGCTGGATGTGATGGACTGCACTCTGTGCTGACTGTAGGAGATGTGTCAGACAAAAGGCAGTGTTTCCTGGTGGCTCAGGACATGGGTGTCATCATCCATCATCTTGTGCAGCCAAAGAACTACTGACTGTGCTCCAGCAAGCAGGAGAGACCAGTGGGTAACACTTAAAAATCAAAGTTAGCTAATATATATGGGGAGCTGATGTGTCATTACTGTGCTTTTACACTCTTGGGGTTTTATTAATTTATTAAATTTCTGCTTCCATCCTCACTTCATGAAAAGGCCTTAAGAAAGGGAGTTATTAGTTGGGCTTAGAAGTCAAGAAATTCATGCCATGGTTTTCCTCAGGTTTGTCCCTTTGTAACAGATGCTTGTAGTCTTTATTGATAATAATCTCTACTTTTCATCTTTTGGTTTTCCTGTCCTTTCAAATTACAAACTGGGCTGTCTGTAGCTTTGTGTGTGTGTGTGTGTATCTACAGGGGAGCCCTGGTTTCAGCTGGGGCTTCTGTCCCAGATTCTCAGCTGGTATAAGTTGGCAGAACGCCACTGAGGTCATTAAGTGTATGTGAAGGGTCTGTAGGATGTCATTGTTATTTGCATTGCTGGAAAGAAGGAATCTTCAGCCAGTGTGATCTTAGCCCAGATCTTAAAGAATTAACACCCAGTTTTCAGGCATATGGAGTCTTTCCTCACTTCAGTTATTTTCATTTTAAATGAAAATGAACAATTTTTACATGAAAATTGAACACTTTTTTTTTTTTTTTAAATCTACTTCAAAGCAAAATATTTATACTCTCGTTGGGAGAAAATTATGGGGTTGTTTTGAAATTAGTGCTTTTGAATACATTTTTCACTTAAAAATCAACTTACAAACTTCTCACTTTAAAAAAAAAAAAAAATTGGGAAGGAAGCAGGAACAGGAGAGAAATTTAGACCAAACCTTAGATTTGTTGTTTTTTTTAATCATTCAAAAGAATCCAGAACTGATTGAAATCAAGGTTACAGCTCCAGCTTCATCCTAACTAAAGTTAATCACTTTTCTGAGGTCACTGGATTTTGAACACTGTCACCTGAGCCTGCCCTTTAGAGTTAGAATGTTTCAGCACCCATTAGGTTTTTAGAACCCTCAAGGCAGTCTGTCCATCTCTGCTGGAGGGATCCAACTGTGTTCTTACCCAGTTGAGTTGAAGTTGGGTTAGTCATCACTTCTGAACAGGTCACTGACTCTGGAATTTTCTTATTATTTTTTATTATTTTTTTTAATGCTAAAAAGTCCCCAAGATGAGCTGTTATTCTCGAAATAAAATGTATCCCCATCTACAGCGCTTTTCATCAGTATCAAGGTTAATGCCATTGTCCTCATTCCACAGAGGAGACACCCAAAGCAAGGGAAGCGACTTGGCAGAGGTCTGTGGACACGATTTTCTGAACCTGAGAGAATATTCAAGCTCTCAGACACTGGCTGTTCCCAAGGGAAAGGCTTGGGAACCTTTCTCACTCAAGGATTATTTGTGTAAATAAGGAATTACTTTCCCAAAACAAGGCCCAGATGTTCTGAGCGTGTTTTTCTCTCTTATCCCACCAATGGCATGAGAGGGGTGTTGTTCCTTTTACCAGTCAGGGTGACCTGATCGGAGAAGCATATAAGGGGTGAGAAAACCCCAAAATAAAGGCTTTTTTTGGCCTCACGAAAGCGTCTGTGAGTCTGATTATCTGGGGAATCCTTGCAATACATCGTGTCCTTCAGTGACACATTCCCACCCATGCTCCTGGTTTCATGGTATTTATTAGGAAAGAACAAAAATAAGGTTTTTCTCTTAACTTTAAATCCTAGAGTGGTGTTGGACTTCCAGCTCAAGTAGTTCTTCCCCAGTGGATTAGAAGCCTGAAGATGTGATTTCTAACAGTTCCAAGTCAAGTAAATAATCTTCTAAAAGAACTTTTGGGTAAAATGTCACTGTACCTTATTGCTGATTGCAGGATTTGGGGATTTTGAGGTATGCCTGGCAACAGCACTTTCAGAATCTGCAGGATCCTAGAATATCTCATATGGCTGCATGGACTATTTCATGCACAAAACTAGAGGTAAATATTTCGGGTGCTGAGTCCCTGTGGATGTATCATAGGAGCAGGTCAGAACTTCTGACCACAGAGAGGAAAGGTTAGTTGCTTTTGTGTTCCACACTGTGCCAAATTGACAGGAAAAACACCAAGTTTACTGCTTGAGTGTAAGCTCAGAGATCTCTGTGTTGGGCTGAAATAATTTCTCAGATTTACAACTTATATATATATATAGCTGGTGATACAGCCAAAATAACTGTTATAGACACTGCAGAATCAATACTAGAGGTTCAGATGAATACTCTCTCAAATGACTGGGAAACAAAATAAATCTTAGCTCTGCTGCTTCAGAAAAATAAAATTGTCAAGGTATTTAACTCTCTGCCAAGAGTCTCCATTGAAAGCAACAGCAGAAATCCTAACTGATTTCAGTACTGCAGGATCAAACTCCAGGTGTTTCAGGACACCTGCATATCCAATGCGAAAAACTTTGGGTTCTTTGAACTGGCAAAAAAATATCTTTAATTTAGCTTACATATAATCATTTTTTATTAGAGCTTTAACTTGGTTAAGTATAATCAGGTAGCTATTGTATAATTTAAATGGCCAGTGATTGTTATTTGATAATAACAACTTACATTTATATAGTGCTATATATCCCAAAGGGATCCCAAATGATTTTAAAGACTCAACAATAAAATGCACAACAAAGTAAAACATTAAATACAATTACAGCATTACTAGAAAATATGAGGATATTAAAAATCTGGCGAGTCTGTGGCTTGCTTCTGCTCTCATTTGAATTCATTAGCCAAGCTCACCCCGAGTTAAAATGGATTATTAGTGGTTCTGCCATATCTGATTTCAGACATTTTCTGTACAAGTACTTGCTCTGTACTGGGAGGGTAGTAAAGGGTGTAAATACCATTCTGAAGCTTCACTCGTGCCAGTTGCTTAAGTGGAATGTTATTTTAGGAGTCTGTTGAGGGGCTTGAATTCCTCCCTCTCTTGTTTGGGTGGTTGTTGTAGAGTGTTACACTCTGTGGATGTTTTTTTGTTAGATGGGAGGAGGCTAAACAAATGTCACATGCCTGCAACATCAGAGTGGGAAGTCAGACGGTGTTTTGCACAACCAGTTCTTTTTTTCATATCAAAGTCTTGACACAGTTTAAAATTCAGCCCTGTTGCAGTCATTTTGGGGTTCTCTGTGTTGACACTTCACCGAGGTGAGCAGTGCAGTTTATGCCTCTTGAGCTGCTTTTCCAGGGTTTTTCATGTTTAAGTTTCTCCACCAAAAGCGTTGCCAAGCACTGGAACAGGGTGCCCAGGAAAATGGAGTCACCATCCATTGAGGTACTTACAGGATGTGCAGACATGGCTCTTAAAGACAGGATTTAATAGTGGATTGGCAGTGTTAGATCATTAATCTTAAGGGTCTTTCACAGCCTAAATGATTCTATGACTCCAAGTGTCCAGCTTTGTACTTTTGTGCCTTAAATACACATTGTCAGTGATGAAGAAGGTGAAAACTTGAGGGATGCTCCACTACAGCACCTGAGGGTACCCTGGAAATGCAGCTGGGAAGTGGGAAAGTTCTGCTGCAGCTGGCACTCCACAGACAAGAGGCATGGAAACAGTCCCTGCCTTTTAGAGGGTGCCATAAAGGACTTCAGAAATATAAAAATGAGAATCACATACTTTTTTGGGAGGGGAATCACTGAAGTGATGGGACTAATTCCATTGCTGACCACAAAAACAGAGCCAGGAAGGCAAATGCAATTTTTGTAATAGCAAATATAGCAAATATGGGTAATATGGGTCACTTGCTTTGTGTTGTTTCTTTTCTAATGTCTAATAAATGATGTCTGAAATAAAATTCTGAAATATTTCCAGAACCTCTAAAATACTCTTGAATTATAAAGTGTTTTCAACTGCTGAGGCAAGTTGTTTGCACCTGAAGATAAAGATTTATTGCTATTAAACATAAATTTGGGACTATGAAAAATGATGTGTAAACTACTTTTTTTCACTGGTTTGCCAGAGTCCTTGTCCACTGAGATGGTTTGCAGTTTCTGAAAATATTAATTTATCCCTGCCTTTTGGCCACAACATATGAAAATAGTCTACTTAAAATAATTTAGTCTTAAAACCATAGTTCTTTCTCAATATCTGAGCTTTTCTTTAGTTTCTGTTTTAACACTCATAATGATTGTGTGAAAGTTGTTTGCAGATACTGTCTTGTTTTTCAGATTTGTAATGAAGCATGAGGCATTTTTACATTTTGTGGCAAAAGTTTTGCATGGGTCTTTCTGTAAAGATTTCACAATGTCTTTAAGTTGTTTTATTTTTGGGAGATGGAAGAAAGGGAAATAGTGACTTAGAGACAAGTTTTCTGCTCCATTTCCTCTATGCAGCAGATGATAAAACTCAAGTACAAATGGTGCTACACTCAAGAAACTGAGCTCTAATTTTTGATCCTACATGCACTGGTAGCCTATTTACTAATCTGTAATCAGCAATAAATTTGTTGTAAAATAGGTAAGAGCCTGATCTCTGAGAAACGTTGAGCAAACACCCTCAAATAAAGGTGGGCCTTCTGAAATTCCCTGTCACAGTGTTTTGGATCGTACCTTTCCTGACACCACTACACCCAAATACTGGGAATCAAAACTACATGTAACTCACAGGGAAGAGCTATGAAAATGTTTCTTTCTGAAACTGTATTTAAGAGCAAGATTAATAATGATGATAATCATAATAATAATAATAGCATTTGTTATCATTAAACTTCGGAAGAGGATCCAAATATTTTCACTCAACAGCAATGCACAAACTAATGGAAGAACACCAAGCTGGACAGCGTCTTGTGTGTCCTGCTCTGTTCAACACAAGCCTGATATAAATGCTTATATATCAAAGACAAATTGACCTTCCATATGGGAAGTTGTAGCTTTTCACTTACAGCTTCCCAGCTTTGTAGAGAAGCTCCCTCCTGTTCTGGTTAAAGTTGTCGTACATTTTGAAAAGTCTGGATAGATCCTACTAGACTAGAATCCAGCCAAGGACATAATCTTCTCTGGAAGGAAATTAGTATTCTTCCTTAAAGTGACTTGATTTTTTTTTTTTTTTTTTTTAATATTTTAGGACATTACTCAAAAGAAAAAAAGTTTAAACATGTCTCTTTTTTTTAATGGTCTCATTATTAGCTGGAATATTTGGACTGAAATAGTAATTACTAATCAAAGTCTACCTGTGGGAGCATAAAGTAGGTGGAAACTTGTTTCTCTTATTTAAAGATAAATCTCTACAATTGTAGATTAAATAGATTTCCCTAGGTTACCAGTAGTACCCTTCTCTGTGCCTGTAGGCCATCTACTAAAAAGTGAAAAAATGTGTGTACATGTTGGTGACAGAGATGTCACAAAAATGTGACTGGCATTGTTCCAGGCATCGTTACACATCGGTGCATTTTGTGGACTCAGCATGGAAGTGAAGGACAGACTGGACAAAACAATTTTTTTATTTGTAATAAAACTGATTATGTTGAAGTGATTTGAAATCCCAGTGGTAAGGACTTGGGTACAATATCATCACTGCAGTGCTCTTAGAGGGAAATAAGAAATAAATAAAAGAAAGATTAACTTGAGTTGGCCCTTTAATTTTTATTAAGGTTTGTGGCTTTAGAACAGAGACAGAGAGTGACATAAGGAATGGCAGTGCATTAGTGAAAGTAGGTGTCTGAAAGAAACTAGTCTGTGTTTGTGGGAGCATGAAACTGTTGAAAAGAAACTGCTACTTTCACACTGTCACATAAAAACTCCCGATGAGCCTGGCAATGAAGCGTAGAGGAACTCTCCCTTGTTTGTCCGAGAAAAATAGTGCATGCAAGAAAAAATAGTATAAATGGCTCTGGGTTTAGTTTCTGTAGTGTTTGATGCCAGTCTTTAGGACTCAAAAGAGAGAGGATCTAAATGAGAGCATGAAAGACAGTTCCAGGATTTTGTTGCAAAATCTTCTTTCAAAATAATTTTAGAAAATAATTTTAAAATGTTGAAGAAATCTGTTAGAACTAATTTCAGGAGTGGGAATAACTGTGAGTTATTATTACTGTAAATTCTATAAAGCATCTTCTTTGTATGTTTACAGCATGCAGAAAATATAAATAATAGCTGATTAGTAGTCTAGAGTCAGAGCTCTCTGTTTTCTCCCCATATAGGATAAATCTCCTACTAATGGATCAAACATTTAATCAATCTAGTAACATGGCCTTCAGCACTATAGTATCTGAGTGCCTCCCAGTGTTGGAACGCTCAATAATGCTTGGTTTTCCTCCAGTTACTCCGTACTCCTTAATTTGATTTTGTTCCTGGTTACACTGATGTAAATCTAAAACTACTTCACTGATTTTGATAGAGGAAGCCACCATTTATGAGCCTGAAGAGCAAAATCTGTCCCCCCCTTGCAGTTCCTCAGCTATTCTTAAGTTGTACTATTAATAATATTTATTTGACTTATTAATCTACTGCCTCGTTTATTTTCCCTGTTCCTGCTGAATCTTTTTTTTCTTCTGCCACTTTGGATATGATCCAAAGTCCACTGAAATGGCTGTCAGTGATTTCAGCTGACTGGGGTTCAGTTTCCCACTTGTCCCTCCCTCCTCTTTTCCCCTCTGCAGCTCCTGGAGGGTTCTGTGTGAGTTTGTGGTCTGATTAGTTAAAGTTACATGTATTCCTACAGTTTTGTGAATAAGCACCTTGCTGTACTGGAATCCTAATTCCCATATTTTCCTTAATACCCCTTGCTTCCCTCAGCTTGGTTTTCCTTTAATGAGAGCTCCCTTTCCTCCTCATGCCACAGGTCTTGGTCTCAGGGTCAGCATCTCGTATTTTAGGGGGAGCTTCGCTATGAGCCTCATCTGAGTTCTGTAGAAAACTCAGTGGAGAGACCTCACTTACCTGAGACTTTTGTTCAGGACAGTTGTAGCCAATATTAGAGAGACTTTGAATGAGATAGTTGTGACTCTTTTGGCATCTATTTTTTTCCTTTTCTTTCCCCTTGCTGCCATCAGCACTTGGAAGGAGAAGAAAATAAAAAAAAAAAGAAGTTGAGAATTTAAGCTGGGAGACTTGGCAGGTAAGAGGAATGTTTTCTTCCTTGCCAGGGAGGCTGATGTGAATTGGCAGCACTTTGGCTCCACTCTGGAAGACAAGGCTGGTCCAGGGCCTGCACAGTCCAGTTGAATTCCTTGATCCTTCAAGGAATTTGTATCATTGAGGCGGAAAAAAGCTTCACTTTGCTGGTTCCTCACCTGCAGCAGGGACAGAAAGGCTTCCCTTCGGCAGGAGGGTGACTTGAGGAGAAGTGCAGCACAAACTGGGGAGTAACAAGCTGGTGTAAAAGGTGGCAGAGCACGGGAGCTGCTTGGATAAAGTTGCCCAGTTTGAGGGTAACAGCTGTGCTGTGTGGACAGCTGGGCTGCTGTTTGCATTATTGCAAGAAATGTTTTGCTAAGGGACTTGTGTGCTATCTGTAACTTCACTGCGTTATCTTCTTTGAAGCCTCGATTGATTACTTTACTCTCATTTCCTGCTCTACATGGTTTTAAATGGGGTGAAGGTGAAATACAGTACAAGCAAGATACAACACTTGCTTTCATATAAAAAACCATGCTGAAAGTACAATAACAACATTGAAAAGCCAAGCACTACCCATTGGACAACTGCAGCTTGCAAAGACAGCTCCTAAGGGCTCACTTGAGGCACGTCTCGGGACAAAAGGCTTTTCATGGGAACAAAAGCCACATCCAGCCTGCCAGATTTCAAACCTTCCTCTGAAGCTCAAAGTGTTTTTCAGAGGAGGAGCTTGAAGAATTTTCAGTGTAATATTCCCTACCCTTGTTCTTAGGAGAAGCTGTCCCATTTCCAAAGCGCACAGCCTGAGGCAGTCATGCATCGAAGATAAATCAGCAGAAATGGCAAAATACTGGCGGGGTTTGAACAACTGCAGGTAGTTGTTTAATCACTTGTGTCAAGTAATCTTAATAACAGGTATGGCTACTGATCCAGTCAATTATATAAATTGTCCTGCTGCCTTTCCTGGGCTCTTACAGGGGCAGAGCTATTGATACCTAAGATGTGACTGTGTGCAACTGCAGTACCATGACTGTCTTAATAAAATAGCTTACCCAAACAGGGAGGGACTGATTTGTTTCTGCTTCCCTGCCTTTTCTCTGTGGCACACAGTGTTATGAATCTTGGATTTTCTTCCCCCTCCTCTAAATTTGTGAGAATACATTTAAATTTTAATATTCCGAGGCCCCAAAGATGTAAATAGCACTAAGATAAGTGTTGCCCTGTTTGAAATTCCCTGCTGGGTCCACCTGTCATGCTTTGTCTGATGTTGGGATAATAAGCTCTGTGGGACAGTAAATGCCTTCCTTACTCATCCACACAGCCCATTACGCTGCTTTTTGGAGGAGGCTTCGAGCAACATGTCATGGGAAAAATACCAAACTCCTGTGACTGAGTTTGCAGGCACAAGCCTGGCTCAAACTCACAGATCAAAATAACTTTGTGGCTGATAAGAGAATAATTTTCTAATCTGAAATAATCCCTAGCATTTATGAGAAGACTCACCAGTATTATAAATATAGATTTAGTTGCAAAATTTTTTGCCTGAGGATTAAGTATTTGTGCTTTCAGTGTATGCTACTAATTGACCTCTGACAAGCTGGACATATGCAGCTTGGAAAAAATTATCTTCTGGGTTTGGATATTGGGATTAGTTTGTTTGTTTTTTTTTTTTATTTGCCAGTGCTTTCTTGGTTTTTTGCAACTTTCAAACCCACAGATTGGCATCTGTGTTTTTGCTGTGAAGTTACATCATCTCCAAGCACACCAGTGTAATGCATCAGGCTGTCTCCCTATCCATACTGGGTCATGTGTTTACTATTAAAGCTCAGTTTCTGTGCTTTTTCAGAACAGTTTAGTTGTCTGCAGGAGCTGGTAGTTAAAGCACGGCAGGCTGCAGATAATTCTTTAGGCTCAGCCTCTGTTTCCACTGCCTTTGATCACGATACGTTCGACTTTCAAATATTATTTATAATTTTATTTTTTTTTTCACATGCTGCTTTCGATTTTTGTAGATGTGCCTTTCCTCACAATAGGAATAGTGAGTGATTTCTTATTACAGTTCCTTAGCATGTAAACATTATGTTATTCTAAACTCTGATCAAATTTGAACTATAAGTGCAGGTAAGAATAGAAAGACATGGATCCCACTACAAAGATGTTGCAGTTAGAGTGGTAACAAATGACATGGAAAAGGTGGAGAAGACAACTGTCAAATACAGCATGTTCGTGTATATACAGATATACTTAAAGAGTATGTTGTTATTGTTTATTGTTTATTCCTGCAGTTTAATTTAATATCATAGTAAAAAAAAAATACAATAGAAAGATCAATGTATAAAAAAATTTAAACCATGTGGCAGAACTTGTCTTCCTGATAAAAAAGAAAAGCAGCCAGAGATTGAAAGAGTGGGAATGTTGGTATTTTTTTATGCATAGCTTGTCTTAAAATGATTAAAAATAAATTATTCAACCTTTTCCCAAGTAAAGTAGGATTTTTTATGACTTCTCCCTCTATATGATTTTGATGAGAAAGAGTTGAGTATCAGTAGAGTAGAAACCTCCTCCACACAAATGTGGTAAAGCATCTTAGATCTCTGTGGTCTGCAACTTGTACACCCAGTGTAGGCTGGAGAGAGTAGCTCTATGAAATAAGGAAAGGAAGTTTGTCTGAGGTTGTATTCCTGCCTGAGATTTTACTTCCAGTTGGTAGATAATATAAATTTTCTTGGGCAAATTTTCATTATAATCCAATTTGCAGATACAGTTTTGGTCAACCTGAGAATTGAAGTCTGTTTGTATGGTGACAATGGGAAGTGGGTTGGGAGGAATTGCTGTTACTGTATTACTTCCCCTCCAAAAAGGTCTCAAAATGAAACCAGCTGCTAAATTGGTAATCTACAAGCTCACAATATTTGCATGCAGTTCTGAGTATGGGTGTGAGAGGGAGGAAGCTCCCGTTCTTGCACATCATTTGTTTTCTGTGTCATCCTGAACTCTGAGATCTGAATCTCTTGCGTTGATGGCTTTAGTTTTGGGGGTTTTTGTGCTAGTGTTTGTAAAAATCCAAGACTGAGGCTGGTTTGCAAGAATGGCTTGTGAGTGGGTACCTCTGACTGATCGTTAGAGGTCTAAAGAGTATCATATTTATGCTGAAGGAGCAGGTCCAAATCATAATGTGATATTTTATTGGAGTGCTCATATGTGAGTTTGTTCAGTGTTACATCAACTGCAAGGACTGTCGCCTAAGAAGGAATTAGGATGTTTTAACAACACTGAAGAGATTTAGGATAAGCTTCTTCTTTGTGCCTTCATTTTGTACCCAGACATTGCTCAGGTCATCAGTGGATGAGAATCAGTGGATGAATACTCCCAGACAACACAGGTTAAAGTCATGCACATTGTCCATATATCTATGAATATGGGATGAAACAGGTAAATGATAACTGAAGAGGCTGAGGGCACCAGAATCTCGTGTGAAATGTTCTTTCTGGCTGTTCTGACAAACAAACTATAGGTTTGTTTCTCCCCTTACAAAAAAATTTCAATGCAACCAAGACTAGATTCTTTAATGTAATCTTCATGGGTTTGGGTATCATGAGGTAGGTGGGTGACCATCTTCTTGCCTAAAAATCACAAGCAATGAAAATCAAGTAGCTCCAAGAAACAGCCAACAGATCAGAAGTTGATCTCTTCCTAAAAACAGTGAGAAAAGTGAGAAACATTCTCACTTGGGAATGGGAATGAGATTGGGAATGAGAAGTCTTGGAGAAATGCTGCAAACTTAGAAATGCCTTGGCTCAATCTGCCTGGGCTCTGAAATCATAACCCAGTGGTTTGTCTGCTTGTTTCTGCCTTCTTCTGTAAACAAATTCTCTATGTACATGTTTGGATTCTTTTTACCTCTTTAGTTTAGATCAGAATGCTCCTGGTCACTTTTCTGGTAATGTTTTTTCTTGCTTTTTAGAAATACTTTCCAAACAAAAAATGTCTGCAATTAAAAAGCCAAGTTGCCCCTGACAATATGTGACTCCTCTGCCATTCTCCTATGAACAAGTTTGGGGTTTATGTATATGTGTGCCCTGCACGTGGTACA
This sequence comes from Poecile atricapillus, assembly GCF_030490865.1. Lineage (NCBI taxonomy): Eukaryota > Metazoa > Chordata > Aves > Passeriformes > Paridae > Poecile > Poecile atricapillus. The sequence goes on along the minus strand of NC_081266.1, from coordinate 1,518,764 downwards.
CTTTTTTTTAGGTACCTAATTTTCTTTCTTTCTTTTGATAGTGGGAGTAAGTGAATCAGCAGTTAAAAACTCAAATATTTAATTTGTGCTTGCCTATGACAAGTCTCATTGCTGCTCCCAGTCTTGGTCTGCAGGATCTGACTGTCCCTGGGGTCTCTGGACCAGCTGAAGGGCAGGGTTTCTGGAAATCTTCGTTTTTCTTTGGCTTTGAGACTGTGTGTGGGTGTTCACTTCTTGTTCACTTTTTCTGAAATGGGAAATGCTCTTTATTTAAGAAAATAAACTAGTTGAGCTTATTTGTCTGCTCTGCTTTCTATGCTTGTTCAATAATGCCCCTTCCCTCTGGGAGGTGTTGGTCCAGCCTACCAGGAGATGGTATGCAATGCATCTGGACTGTTTTTCTGTGGTGATGAGTTCAGTCTCCTTCTGAAGGTGTTGTAGACACCTCAGAACCTGTGAACATCAGCTAGTGAACATTTTACATGGTTTTCTTTAAGCATCTTTTAAAAGCTAGTTCTTACTCCAGCAAATGTCAGTTCTCTGGAGCTGTTGAGCTCTAAAATTCAGGCTTGATGCAGTGGACAAATCCTGCTGTCTCTTCTTGGCCAATATAATGACATAACTTTGAGAAGTTTTTGCCTCCTTTTCTGCTTCTTGTCAGACATTTGTTCAACTAAGGAAAGAGACCACTTCATTTAGCAGTTTTAGTTCTGAAGTATAACTAACATTTTGGATGTTTGCTCATGTGAAAAAATAATGGTTTTAAATTTCTAGAATTTTGATCCCTTTAAAGACAAAGATGTTTAACAGATAAATGGGGCCATATGAATAAACTACAACAGTAAACATAAATGAAAATTGAGTGAATTAATAAAGCAAATTAACTTGCTTATTGTAAGAATGTGAGAAGATAGATGTGCCTGTTTTTCATGTCTTGGTGGTGATGGAGAGACCAAACCAAGCTGTTCAGCCATACAGGACAGATATGTGCCAGGGCTGGTTTATATGTGTTTATATGTTTATATGTCTATGTGTTTGCTCCATGGCTTCTCCAGGATGAGAACCTCAGGTTTTAGTGCCTGTGCTTTGTGGATCCAAAATGCATTCTGACTGTGGCTTCCTCAGAGAGGAAGTAAGACCTATGAGAATTATCTGGGTGATTTGTGCTGGTTATCTGCCACACAAACTCACCACAGAGCAGCTCAGAATTGTTTTACAGGTTGCTGATACGGCACAGGGAACACCCAATGCTGAGCACGAAAGAGAATGGAGAAGTGATGAGTAAGAGTGAAGAAAATAATTTCACATTGGCAGACTTGAAATCAAGTGAAATATTAGTAAAAAGAATTTCAGGTTTGGTGGTTGCTGCTGCTGCTGTGGTAAGCACAATTAGAGCTTTCCAGCTTGTCTGCCCCATTGCCCTGAAATGCTGCTGCCAGATATCACAAGGAGGGCCGGGTGTTTCTGACATTTCCAAATGCACAGCAGAGCTCTGGCTCTCCAGAACCTGGACCAACCCCCAGTGTTAGGAACAGGAGTCAAATGGCCATCCCTTCTCCTGTGCTATCACACACCCCGCCAATAACAGTCTGAAGGCAATTTTAATAAAATACATAACCCTGCTGAGCTAGTCTCAGAAGATAAGCAAGTGTTGTAGAAAAGAAGCTTTTGTTTAAAAGTAATTATTTAAACTATGCATTACAGGTAATTTTCCTTTACCAGTAAACCAAATGCTATCAGAATTTCAATAATAGCTTTGTGTTACTTATCTAGATAACATGATATTGTCATTTCCAGGAGCTTGAAAAGCTGTTTTATTTTCATTTGTGTCAAATATAAGGGTAAATGAGGCCTGAATATATATTAAAAAAACCCCAACAACATGGGTTTTGTATAATTTTCTGAGAGCAGCATTTTGTTTTCCAACCTCTTATAGTAAAATAACAATCTAATGATATTTTCCTAAAATGTGGACTTAAAACAGTAGGGTGCAGAGCATCTTCTTATTTTCTGTTTTGGGTAAACATGCTGCATTTCAGAGTTGACAGCAAATATAATTCTTTTGAAGGAATTTGTCAATAAAACCATAACACTGTGGCAACTTTAAAATGTGTGTACAGACATAGCCGAACACTAAATGCTTCAACCCATACATACCTTAGGAAAAAGAGTGGGATCATTTTTTACCCAAGAGATTTTTCATTTTCAAAAATTCCATTAAAAACTCAGCCTCTGCAATTCTTTTCTCTCAGCATCATTTCTACAGTGTAAACCTCTCTAATGATCACAAGACAGTTTATTACGAGGAAGATGAAACAACTAAGGGAGGAAAATGAGTTGGTGGGGTTTTTTTATTCTTGAAGTAGAAATATCTCTGTTTGAGGTCTTTAACTGAAAGGATGGCCATTTTGTTTTAATGAAAATTTTTATTATTATTCTTTACGTGTATTTTTATGGTTTTTTGTTTCAGTATGGACAAGGGAAGGGCTGCTGCTTTGAGAGCTCAACAGCTGAGCCCATTGGGGTTGTCACCTGTGAGTCTTGGCAGCAGCCTCAGTTTCTGGCCAAGAGCCCCATGGCATGTTTTAGCTGCAAGGAAGTAATGCAGGAAAGATACCCAAGTGCATTAAGGCCAATTTTCAACCCCAATTTAGGCCTAGATGCCACCTAATCCATAACCTAGATGGTTTTTACTGGATGTCTCTCAGCCTTTGGAAACACCTAGCCAATGGAAAGTGGAGGCCTCAGGATCAGGTGGATTTTTAGATCATCTACATCTGGCCAGGGTCTGCACCAGAATTTCCAATTATCCGAAATGGAGAAAATAGCATTTTCCTACTTCAGAGAAGATTTGCGAGGATCATTGTGTTTGAGAGTGTGGCAGTAGGATATATCTGTAACCTACACAGGTAATAGATCAACTTAAATACTTTTAATAGAAGTGGGCACAATAATTCATTGCTCTGTTGCAGGAATATTGTGACACTTAGTGTTTGTGATCTATGTGAAAGAGGTGGAGATCTTTTGATTAAAAAGTGATACTGCTCTAACTGTGAGAATTATGAACACGCCTGTTCGCACACTGAATTTACATTCTTGACCTACCCAGGCTGGAGTTTTAATCTCAGAGTAAAACTTGTTGTCCCCCCTCCAGAAAGTTTTGCCTGTGCTCGGCTTCCTCCCATTTCTGCTGTTTTTGGGGGGAGATGGTGATGGGGCAGAGAGGAGAGGCAGCTGATGGCAGGCAGGGGTTTTGCCACCAAATAGTCCAGCTGACAGCAGGGTACTGCCATGACTTGGAGCTGGCAGGCAGGAACCAAAATGCCACCCTTTGGCTGCGGAAAGAGCTGAAGATTTGTCTCCAGCAAGTGACAGGCGCCCATTTTCTAATTTTAGCAGGAAGGCTGGCAGGGATCTTACCTAGACAGACAAGCCTTGTCTCTGCCCAGGCCGATCTGCTGCCGTGGGTCCTGTTCCAAAGTGCTCAGCTGGGAGCCTCCCGGCTTTCAGGGGCTGCTGTGCTGGTGGGAGGGAGAGGGGAAACCCCTGCCCTTGTCATCAGGGGCTTTTCATCCTTCTAAGCCTGCTTCCAGACAGCACAACTCGTCCCTTGTGCCAGCTGTCGGGAATGTTGGTAGGAATGTTATTCCCAATGCAGGGCTTGGGCTGGGAAGCCTCTTGGAGGTTCCTGTGGCACTTCCAGGAGTCACACACCCATGAGATGCTCCTGCTTGCCCTCCAGCCTGCTGCCTCGGCTGTGGCTCCAGTACAGAAGCAGAGGAGGAGGAAGAAGTGGTTACAGGAGTTCACCAAAGGCCAAAGAGAGCGAGTCTTCCCCCCTGTGAAGTGACTGGGGAATTTGTGATCATTATGCGGTATTTTCTGCCAAATTGCTCTGATTTTGGCTTTTGACTTTGGAAGTAAGTGTCTAGGGAAAGGCAGGAAAGAGTCTGAAATAATTTCATGTCGCCTCCTTTCCTTGATGTACAAGTCACCTTCACAGCTTTGAGGCTGTGCTCTGCCATGCATCTCCTCTCTGCCTGTTGAAGAGGGCTGTGAGATTCACTTTAAGAAACAGTGAAGCGTTTTCTGCTGCTTTAGCTCGCTCAGTTGGTTCATTGGCAACTCAGACAAATGCCAACAAGGCACTGGCTTTGAGTCTTAGACAGCAAATGTGATCTGTCACATTTTGGGAATATCTGTAAGGACACTACAGCCAATAGTGCAGCTGTGCTTTTCCAATAGCCCATATTCAGATGGAATATGAAATTGAAAAGAGCCTATTGGCATGTATTATTACCATATTATTAACACTGGATTTTATTAATGTGTTTTTCGTTTGTGTAATAATGACATGGGCAGTATTCAGCTATTCTGGGCTCTACATAAATAATTATTGGGAGTGTTCTTTTGTCAAATAGGTTTGGAAGTGGACTCTGCAGAATTGATGTTTATCCCATCTTTCAAAGATCATTTTTACCATCTCCACTAAAAGCTATACTTGCTATAAGCACATCTTGCTTGATGGAGGATAAGTTCTGCCATTTTGAAAGGGGTAGTTTTTATTTATAATTGTGAATGTGTTTAGCCACATGAGGCTGTCAATCAGTGAGACGAAAGCCCAGTAGGATTATTTCTGTAAGTGGCCAATTTCCCCCACCCTTTCGCTCCAAATCAAGGACAGATGAAAGGTCATGATTAAAACAGTGATTTTTTCCTAAATTGTAAGTAACAGTTTGCAACTGTTTTTTTACCAAGATGTCAAAACTGTATTTTATCTTGGGAAAAGGGGGAAGGAAGAAAATTATAAGTTCTTGAAAATGTTGGCAATTTTCCAAATGGTTGTGTTGAAATTTATTTTAATTATTGTACTTGTGTCAGTTCCTAGCAAGGATAAAAGGGGGGAAATTATTCAGTACAGTATTATGCAGCTATGGATTAAACAATTAATGGTGAACCTCTGTATCCTATTAGTATATTTGAGTTCATTATTTCAACAAATTGTTTTATGAGCCAGTGACTAGTGGATTTAACCATTTATTTTATAGTCAAAACAGAAGAATAATTGGCTAGTTGGAGGGTCTTTATGTTTATGAATCCATCCAAGGAATTAACCTGAGACCGTCAAATCATGTAGAATTTCATCAGGGAGTTATTTTGTCCCAAGAGTCTGGTTTTCTTACGTGCAGTCAAGGAACTTGCAGTCTGGGAGGGTTTTGGCAGCTGTCTGGTGATCATTACAGCAGCCACAGTCATTAAAATTGTGGAGAGCTTTGGTGTAATCAGTAATTCCCTGGAAAGTCCCTCATCTGGCATTGTATGTGGTGCTCTTCTCTTGGATATGTGCTATCCACTCATGAGTCAGAAATAACCCTTCACTGGTCATAGCATTTAGATAATCACTGAAGGAAATACTTCTTTGGACTCAACTCTGTGTGGAAGATCTATTAACAATGGCCAGCTAAAAAGACAGTCTCAAGAAGTACACCAGGGCAAATCATCTATACATGTGAGGATGTCACTGTTTTTTTCCCCTTGCAGCTTGCCTTAGAAATGTGCCCGGTCCCTCATGATGCCCTCATGGAGTTTGGGCCAGTTGTATCTTCATAAATATTACTTAATGTTAACTATTTTCTTCTCAAATTAGGCATGAAAGCAAGATGCTGTCTTTCTGTGTTGTTAGGTAGTACATTTATCTTGATAAAGAAGGTTAAATGGGTAATATTCTAATCTCAGTAGCTTCTGGTTTTCCATTTCATGCTTTTTCTGTGATGGTAGGGTTCCATTTTTTGCATAAAAGAGCCCTGTGCCTTTATAATGCCTTATAAAATGAGTTATCTTCCACCAGAAGGAGGGACGTGCAAATGGGTACTTTATCAGTGATTATGTGAGTGGTACAAGTAAAACTGGGTGATTTCAGCCACCTTTGCGCTGCTACACAGTTAATCCAAGAATTTGATAAAGCATAGGACCCATGCATCAGGTAGAGTTGAGTGTTTAAAGGATGGACAGTGAAGTAAGTAATTTCTGGGCTTATTTCTAAAATCCTCTCAAAGAAATATCCTGCACTTAATATATATATAGTTTTATGACTGTGTTTTGCCATTTCCTTCCATTTGACTTTGCTAAGCTATTGTGAGTTACAAATTTAAGTGAAGAGCTTCCCTTTTCTATTTTTTTCATGTGAGCAGCTGATGGGGGTGCCACCTTCCTTACAAAATTTTAGGTCAGCTAAGAAAATTGACTATTGCTTTTGGTTGTAGTTTGGCAGATTTTTCTGTTTTTTTGGGGGGTTGTTTAGTTTTTTTTCAAAGTATGCAAATACTTCCTTTGTAGTCGGTTATAATGATAGGCAGGATGCTGAAGCCACCTCTGAAGTGTCTGTGGTGGTTGATGAGCTGACAGCAAATTCTGCTGTTCTCTTGCTTTCTGCATCTGGGTGAGTCACACAAATATCAAGTCACAAGTGCCTCGTGCCACGCTTGCAGACCTGAGAGTGTGGTGTGAGATCAGTGTTTGTCAGGATCTCTCCAGAACATCCAAGTGTGGATGTTGCATAGATGTGTTTCTGTGAGCTGCTTGTCATTGCTGGGGAGAAGGGGCAGAAGCAGAGATGTTGTCCAGGCTGCTTGTGAAGAAGGGTGCTCTTGTCATTTCTTCTCCTGCTTTCCTTGCCTGGATTCGCTGAAAGCAAAGCATTCCTTGGCTTAGCTCTTCTAATTAATCTTCTTGATTTATTTGTTGACCTCTTTTCAAGTGGCAGAATGAAATTAGGGGCATGTGGAAGAGTTGAAGGTTTGGGTGCCACCTGAGAAGAACATATCTGGGACAATATAATTGTCCACTGTATAAAAATAATGCAGGGTGAAAGTCAGCAAGACAATTGATGTGAAGAAAACCAAGTGAATGTGGTCTTGGGAGCACTTGCAGAGTGTGCCTGTATAAAAATATAATCAGCAGGAAATTTAAAGTGATGAAAACAAGTGGAAAAAGTCAATTTTTACATGCAAAACCCCTTCCTTCCCTTTTGGTACAGGAAAAAAAAAAAAAAAGATTATTTGTTTCAGAACCTTTTATGGAACTCTGAAAGGATTTATAGACAGTGTGTGCTGTGTACAAGAGTTTTTACTGTCTGCCTTGCCAATGAATTAGGGCCTTATTCTACCAAAAAAAAATAATAACATTAGCACTTCCTTTGCAGCCATCCTGGGCTCCTGTGGTGCAGAAGTCAAATGTAAATTCTGGCTGAATTGGGCCCTTATGGAGGCAGTGCTCAAATGGCCTGTGAGGAGAAGAGAAACCATTCAGGTCATGGGCCTCTGCCTGCTTGAGAGTCCTTCCATCATTGCTATAATTCTCTGAAATCAAAGTAATAAAACTTCCTATTGACTTGCACTCATGTGCTTTGAGCAGTTATTTACAGTCTACCATCAGCAGATTAAAAATCAATTAAAATCTATAGAAACAGTCAAAGTTACATGCTCCTCTTTGCTGGAAATTTTTTTTTTTCAAGGATTTTACATTAATACTTGCTGCTTGGTATTACTGAAGATAATCAGTATTGATTGATCAGATTTAGACAAAGTCTGTGCGTCTTTAGCTCTATAGAACTGTGCATCTTTACCTTTACAGAAGCCCTGCTAACAATCTCTCATCCTCTGTGCCTCTCAGCCTCTTAGAAACAGGAGAATTCATGTAATTCATTTAACTGAAATGGAGATGTTGCAAGCTCTCCAGTACTGTCATGATGGATTGCAAATGTGTCGGGAAAACAATAATCTTAATGATAAAATTATAAGTTTAATCCCAGTACATTAGAGTGGAAAGTGAATGTTAGTACTGCTAATACCGTAAAATAAAAGAGAGTTTGATTTGTATTCCTGACTTTCCACAGAAGCACTGCAGATTAATTTGGTTCTGTCCCAAAATTCAGGTTTAGGTGGTGCTGATCTGGGACTGCAGACATCCCTTGACCTGCTCTGGGGATTTTGAAGTGTGCAATGGTATTTTTCTTGAGTTTCCTCTGCATCTGTTTGCCTCCCATTCTTTGCAAGTCTGATCTGTTTATACCATTAAACACTCAAACATAGGTCTGCTTTTTAATTTCTTTGTAAGTGTGTGCTCCACAGACTATTATACCATTGAATAGTCATACTTGTTCTAATGTAATTCATGTGTAGATTCAAAGAATATAATCTACATTTCTAATTACTGTTTTTATTCATCCTTTCTGTTTCTTATCTTAATATTACTTTCATCTAAAATTTTCAGTAGCTAAAGAAGCCACGACTTCAGTGCATTGCAGTGATACTTGGGTATCAACCACAAAAGTCAATGCTGATTGCACGGCTAAGACAGAAAGCCCAAGCACTGAGAAACTGGGGGGAGGGAGAAGGGGGGAAATCATAATTTAATTAACTTGTCCAACCTTAATTTAGTCCTCTTAATTTAGTGCTTAGGCTTGTTTGTAGACTGCTTCGTTTCATACAACAGGATGAAGATTATGTTGATGGGTGACTTCAGAAAAGCTGAAAAGGAGTTGCTTTATCAATATGGAGTCAGAGCAACACAGAGTAAATAAGGCCAGGCTTTTCCAACAAATGCTGAAAATAAACAAAATATGAAATGACTGTTTGTTAAGCAAGCAGACTCTATCCTGCGGGTGACATTTTGCGTAAAAAAGACTGGCATGATATATTTATATCCTACCATGATACATCTGCACAAGACAACTAAGATTGCACAGTCCGCTTAAATGCCACAGTTCTCTCTTTTGATTCTTTACTTTGCAGCCTGGATAGGATTTATGTACGTCTGGTGGGGAAAAGAAGAAAAATGTCACCCTGTCCATCACATTGACTCTTTGTTGTTGTCCTTGGGGGAGCCTCACATCCAGCTGCACGGATTCCTGTCCCTCTCTGCCCAGAGGCTGCTCCCCTCTCATCTTCTTGGAGGGGGGGAGAACTGTCAGCCACTTTCTGAGTGGTTTTCCTGGTTTACCCATCTCCACCAGTCACTTCACAGCTTCTGTGTACTGTTGATGGTGGTATTGCTTTGGTTCCTCTTGTCCCACTCTGTTAGTTGTGATCTCCATTTCTCAGTGGATACTGCCACTCTCCGTGTGTTTTATTGCTCTTCCAAACTATTGACTCCAGTTTTTGTATTCTCACTTTGTCCTGTGGTAGCCCCCACCTATTATTTACCTTCCCTAGTTCCAGATGCCAAAAATCCTCTTTGTTTCTGCAGTGTTCTCATTTCCTCATGGTAAAATCAGTGTGTGCTGACTGCAAAGCCGAGCCCACCCCACCAGGGATGCCTGGAGCTCAGGGATGCTTCAGGCACTGTGCCAGCACAGCCTGCTCAGCCTTGGAAATAGGGATGGGGGGCATCTGCCCACTGAAGGTGGGATCTTCAAATCTACATGTTTTTCTTCATCTGAGAATATTTTTTGAGTCTTGCAGAAAATTCAGATGTTCTCTGATCTTTTTTGCCTAACTCCCTCTCCAAGTTTGTATTGTTAGTGCTAAAATATTAATTTGCTGAAGTTATTCTATTAGGATACTGACTTGCTTTTGCTTTCCTTTTTGTTACTATGTATACCTCCTAAAATCTGTCAAAAAATATGTCTTTTTGAAGCTATATTAAAACACCATTGCTTTTGATAGTGCTACCATTTCGTTCTTGGAACATCATATTGCTCTACTGCTTTCAGGATTGGTTTGGCTATTTTTTTTATGCTAAGCCCTGACTCATAACAATTAGGATTACCTGTGTGCTAAATTTATTTCTCAAACAGAGATGTTTTTTTTTTCTGAGAGGGATTGTACTTCCCAAGCATTCTCACCAGCTGAGACTGCTCATGTGCTGGAGTATTGGATAACAGATGGTCAGAGTCTGTCCTCCAACCTGATCCTGTTCAAAAAGAAACAAAATCAAACTGATGAGGTTTTCACTTTCATTTGAATCCCAAGAGCTGTATTTCCAGATAAAATTTAAGGTTCCTACATTTCTGAGTTATTGTAACATAAAATATTAACTGCTGTGCTAGAGCTATACACTCTTTCAGTTCTTTCTCAGCATATAATTTCTCTTTTTAGATATCTGACCTTTCTGTAATTCTTCTAATTTATGGAATAGTGCAATTTATCTTTTCTTTATCATCTTACTTAGGGTGGCTGAGTGGAACGATGGAGGGGATGTATATATCTTCTTGTTTCTTTTTTCTGACTCAGTGTTTAGTCATTATTTTCAGTATCATTTAATCTGTGGAAAGTTTCCCCATATGTCAGGCGTATTTTAAACATTCAGCTGAGATCTGTGTAAGTAAGCCCTTTCAGATATGATGCTCAGCAAAGGGCAGAGTTCAATCTGCACCATTTATGAAAGTAAAGCTTTTTCAAATGGTGTTCTCTAGACAAATGCCAAACCTGTGTATTCTTGTTTTGTTAAACATGTAAATCAGCTTTTCCTGCATATATCATTTCCCTTAGAAATCCACTTCTTTGTGTTGTCTACAGAAAAACTCAGAGCTCTTAGGTGAGCAGATCTAAACTGTGGTGCCCTTTGTTACAAGATATTGTAAGTATTAAAAGTTCTTGCAAGAACTTTTAATTAAGTACTGCTAAACACAGAGATGCAGCCTGTGATTGAGGAAGGCCCCATGTCAGACACCCCTCCTTCATAACAGGCTTCCTCTCGATTTCAGTGCATATTGAATCTCAAATTTATCAACGATTGTTTTAAAGATCTGATCTCAATGTCAAAGAGTTTATTAAAAAAAAAAAAGTACAGCAAGCAACTATAAGAATACTCTGATACTACAGAAGCTTTAATTAGTGTTTTCTTCCTGCAGAAGAAAACACTGTTTGTTATTAGTTTGCTGAGAATGTGGTACCTAACAGTGTTTAGCTTTCTTTAGCAAAAATCTTTTGGATGTTAATTGAATGTAATGGGGTTTGTATGCTAATGGAATGGAGATCATGAGGAAAACAGGTATTCCTTAACTTTCCTCTTTGCTGTAATTACTGAATAATGCTATTTATGGTAAGGTTATGTACATGTGCATGTCTTGGGAAAAGGATATGGGATTACTTATTAACAAAGAAATGGAATTCCTTTTCACAGGGAATTAGAATTGTGACTCTAGACTTGCTAATTTAAATAACTTGCAGGCTAAACAGACTTTTATAAAGCATTAAATGCTATTATGTCTTGAGAACATGAAACACATTTTCTGAAAATATTAATTTCCCGTTGGTTTTCTTGCCTCCTTGTTGCTTTAAATTCAGACTGCCTGATAATCCACCCTCCACACAGCAGAGGCTGGGGGTTTCTGAGGCTGCTCTGGTGCCTGTTTTTTTTTCAGTGCTGTTCCCCTCTCCCTGTGGCTTTTACCTCTGTTCTGATGAGCAGTAGGTGTTCACTGTGTGCACTGCCTCAGGATGAGGGCACCAACTGCTGATGAATCTGCAGCAGCCTGATGCCATCGGTGATGCTGCAAACCCTGAGTGTGGTACCCAAGCAGCTGCAGGTCTTCCCAAATCCCAATAACCTGCTATTTTGTTGTTCCTAAACATGGAAGACCAGTGCACTGCAGAAACAGATAATCTTTGATTTTTAGGGGAAATCAGTAGTAAATGTTCTAACTCCAGAGACTGATGCACATCAGTCTGTTTGTATTTTGTATTTTATTTTTTTTGTATTTTATTTATTTTATTATTTTATTTGTATCTTTGTCTGTTTGACTTGTATTTTAAAGATTGCCCAAATAAAGGGTTGACCTTTTTCTTGAGGAGGGCAGAGGAGGGAGTTAGAATAAGTCAAAATTGCATATTTATAACTGCATCTTTAGCAGCTACAAGCCTGAAAATTTAGTTCTGATCTTAAATGCTAGTGTGTGGTGCAATTTTATGATTACCATTTTTTAGAGAATCACAAAACAACGCAATTTGGAAGGGACCTTGAAAAATCACCTCGCCCAGCCTTTCTCGTTAGAGAGTTTTAAGATGAGATATTTTTGGGGCAGTCCACCATGGGAAGACATTTTCTCTATGAAGAAAAGGGGAATGCTGTAAAATTGAACAGTACATCTTATCCTGAAGTCAAACAGTTCTGTAGGCCGTGCTCCATCCTGTCAGGTTCATGAAAGTTTGAGTGAAATATGATTGTAATCTTGGACATTGGTTATATAGCTCCTATTAACTCATATTGGCTACTGATTATGCAATTTCTGTGCTGGTCACTTCGATTAGCCTTGATCATTTGAAAAAAAAAAAATCAATTCACTCTCCTGGTTTTAATTTTGATAATTCAAATTCACAGTGTTCTTCATCTGCTTTGTTTGATGCTATACATAAATCAAGGTTATAGACTAAACCAATTCCTGAATGAAAAGTTTCAATTTTCTTTTCTTTTTGGCTACAACTATGCAAAGAAATCATCATTTGGGCAACTAATATGCCTAAGTATCCTTCAAAAGGAACTGTGATATATTAGAACTGTTCAAATGTCCTCACAAATCATGTTGCCTTGCAGCTTTGATCCTGAAATATGTGAAATGATGTCTGATTTATGCCACTGATCCTTCTTTTAGATAGTTAAGTGTTCTTGCTTAATGTTATTAAATAAGTTCAAAGCAGCAAATAGACCATTCTGGGCTGAGGACATTTGAAAAATAGCCTTCTCAGCAGGCTTCATATACAATATATGTTCTTTAGTTTTTTCTTTTGTGGGTTTTTTTTTTGTGTACAGCAAGCTACTAGAACTTTCTTCTGTCCACATCTCTGGTTACAATGCTTTTGGTTTTGTGGCTGAGGTTTTTTTCTCCCCATCCTCTTGATAGCTTTTTCCTGGGCTTTGTGTTCATTGGGGTATTTTAGGAGTGTGTGTGTGTGTTGGGGGTACACAGAAGCAGCTTTGGGACGATGTGGGAGAAATCTCTAAGTCTCCCCTGACTGGGAGACTGATGAAGTGCAAACAATGATATAAAATTAGCTGTGTGACCTGGCTGAAGCAGTACAAGAAAAAAAAAAACCTCTGAGAGTGTAATTTAATGGGTCAAATTCACACTCAAAGGAGCAGGTTAAGTTTAACTAATTTTAATGAAAAATCTATCGGTACCACTTCTGTTTTAACGTGCAAAAACAAGGAGAGAGATGAGAAAATTCCTGATTCTAAAATATTTATCAGTATAAATATTCTGAACTTGCATCAGAATACTGAAGTGCAAATCTCTCCAGGCATAAGGGTTGCATAGGAATCACATCAGCTCTAAATTTAGTAAATCTTTTAATGGAAATGTCACACAGTTCAGACACAAGATTTCAGGATTTTAGAATGTTGTAGGAGCTTTATAACTAATATTATACTTGGGAAATTTCAGTAGGAAATATGAAATCAGCATTTCCAGTGGGATGTGATCCTTGTTGAAGCAATGATCACCGTCTCAGTCACCTCCTGCTGGAGAAGAGCTGTTTGTTAGGGAAAATTTCCCAATGCTCTCCAGCAACACCAGTGCCTAAACATCGGGCTTTCAGATATAACATAGAAAACAAAGAAAAAAATTGAGCATCAGATGTCATATCTGTACTCTCTAGTTGTGTTGATTTTGATACCTTCCTTTGTACGAATATGAACATTTATATTTTGTAAGTATAAAAATATTTTTTTGTGAATAAATGCATACATTTGTACTCTCTCTATTAATTTTATTTTTTTTTTTTATATAGCATCCTGAGGAAATCCTGAAGAAAGGACAGGATAGGAGGTAGAGGCTCAGCAGTTGGTTGTTTTAGTGGCTTTTTATCTGCTCTTCATGCCAGCTATTTAACCTTCCTTTTGCCTGCTTGAAAGACATTATTACCCTGAGATTTAGGATGTCTGGACTGATGGTCATTCTCTGCCATGAGAAAGCATCATCATCAAATCATTTCATGTCTTCTTTACTGGGGACCATGGCTTGTGTGTGCTAAATCACTTCAAACCTTTCTTGTTGTACCCCTGTTAAGGGGTAGGAGGGGTTTAGGTGCTGCTGTGGCTTCAAAGAGCAGTGGAAGATGAAGGTGCTCCCGAGGGATTCAAACAAGGGCTCCCATCTCTGACCCTGTGCCAAATACTCTGGTATTCCACTTATCTTTCCAAAGGGTGCAATTTGCTAATTGTGTTTTCACAGGGTATTAGGCCACTGCATTCATGGAGAGATGGGTTGCATTGTATTAGATGTTTTCCTTTAATACTTATTTAAAAAAAAAATAAAAATTCTTAAATAATAAATGAAAACGCGAAAGGCGGTGAGAGTATTTTTGTGTGCGTGGTGAAAGCTGTTCCTTTTCATGTTGGGAAGCTGCATTTCTGCCACCCTAAGGACTCTGAGCAGTGGACTTTTGCTGTGCCTGGACAGACAGATCCAATCATTAGTAAACAGCAGAAAGCAGGAGAGACGGGGAGGGAGAGGGTGTGCTGGAACTCAGTTTAATTCTGCGGTGTCACATCAATCTGCCCAGTTAAGTGATTGAAGGGGAGAAACGCAGGCTGCAAAAGAAACTGGGCCCTGATTTGTTCAGGGTCACCAGCAGTGGTTTGAAACCATCTTGTTTGCAGATACTTCTTTCATGTTATTAGGCTGTCAGTTGAGTGACTTTGTAAGATTTATGGCTGGGAGCGGGAGCGCGTGCGTGTGCGCGGCGATGAGCGGCGGCTGGCGGGGACAGAGATGTTATTGAGGAGACAGCGATCCACGCCCGCCCTGCCTGAGCTCTGCAGCCTTTTGTCTGCTCCTGGTTAACCTCCTTGTGCATTTCTCTATTCACATCCTGCAAAAGGAGCTCAGGCAGAAGGTGAAGCAACAAGTGGTAAAAGGTTGCTCGCAGCGGCGCAGAGATGCGGTGAACTTGGTGAGGACTTACTGCCTGTGAAATGATGGAATAAAACTGTTTATTGGGCAGGGCCCAAGTTTAACTTGCTGGTGTCTTTCAAGCAGTTTTATTTACTGTAATGTTGTCAAAGCCATTGGCTGAGTGTTCCCTTGTCGCTGGTATCCTTGCAGGGAAACGTGTTCCTGAAGAGAGAATTTAGAGATAGCACTGGGTTACCCTGAGAGTGAAAATGCTTTTGTTTTTAAAAGCAAGCAACCCAAGCAAAAACAAATTTTAAAAAAGTATAAAAGCAGAGGGCATGACTTGATCAACCCAACATATAATTTATATTAACTTTGGGTGTTTAGTAGGAATCGGAGTTTTTATTTTACATAACTCTGAAAATTTTGAAATACTGGATTTTGATCATTTCCATTTTTCTTGGAAGTTAGTTATAGTTCAGAAAATAGTTTTCTGGTCTTCTGTTTACACAGTTCATAGTTGTGTCAAGGTCAAGGCATGCATTATTTTAAAAGATGAATAAGAAAATGTTCATTGTCATAGGACTCAAGTGTGGTGACAAAAAGCCAAGAAAATAAACTTCAACAGTAGAGGAGTTGGTGAAGGTTTCTGAAACAGTGTCACAGGGTTCAGCCATTGAAGTTTTACAGCAGAAAGGTTTATTTGTATTTAGCTGTCCATAGGTTAAAGGAGTAAATAGAAATTGCTGATATGTTGTCATTCATTGAAAAAAATCAAACTTTATTACTGATCTGGCATAATTTATGTGTTGGCTTTGTTTCAGCCTAGTCAAGTTAATTAATTTAGAGGAAAAGGCTTGTTCATATATGGTTTGTAATGATCTGCCAACACCTTTAGTAGCATGACAGGTTTCATGTACTTGACCATGGAGGTGTTCTACCACAATGTGTATAATTTTCATATTAATGCTTAAAAATTCTGAGATATTTTCTTAATTATTTTCTAAAAAAACAAACCTTAAAATCCTTCCTTGGTTCTCTTTATTATTTTTTTTTATTAAACCACCAAGAAAGCACCTGTTCTTTTTATCTGAGATAATTGTGCACATTTTGACCCTATAGTAATCTGATACTTTCAGCATAAATGAGATCTTGGTTGTACAGACACAATGATGCCATTCTTTCTCTGTTTATGTAATGATATCGATGAGAATCTGAGGTTATTAAGCTGAGTAAAATACTGCTTTTCAGTAGAATTTTTTCTAAGTAAGTCCTACCAATAACGTGACAGGAAAAAATTGTAATACCATCTTTAAGTCACAGAACTGAGTCTTGGCAGACCATCACCTTGCCCTGTGCCTGGTGTGGCCACAGCCCTGCTGTGTGACCTTGCACCAGACCTGTGCTCCCATCTGCTCCCTGAGCTCCTGACGCAAAATACACGATGGCTTGGTTGGAAAACACCTGAGATCCTTGGGTGGGAAATAATCTGCACTTGAGTTGCACCACAGAGTACCTAATTTGATTGATAATCTTGCAAATAATAGCTTATATGTATGTGTGTATATATAGCCTCACTTTATTTTTGGTCAAAAGGTTGATGAGGTTTTGGGTAGTTTGGTGCAAAAATGTTAACAATTATCATGAAGAGAATTTAATTATATCCTGAAAGAGAACTTCAACTACTTTTAAAACAATAAGTCGTTCTGGTAAACTGCAGGTAAACACAATTTTAGGAATTATCAAGGAGGAGCTTAAGAGATGTTGCCTGGGCACACAGGGATGGTGTCAAGGCTGCCAGTTATTTCTTGTGCTGTCTAGAAAATAAGATTCCTCATACACATAATATTCTGCCTGTTGATAGACATTAAATGTGGAGTTTGGTAGAGAATGTTCAGTGTGTTTCTTAAACAGTGAAAACTATTCTAAGGGCAGAGCACTTGGAAAAGAGAAAATGAGCTATATACCAGTGGGATTATTTGGGGCATTCACTTGATTCAACCAGCTCTTGAAAGCTGTCCTGTCTTCTTTAAATCCATGGTGGCAGTTACAGCATTGCTTCGTTCCTGATTTTAAATGCTTTCTGCCCCTACTTTTCAGTTGCTCACACTTAGGTGAAATTAAGAAATCTAACTGTTGGGTATTATGTTTTAGACCTGCTGAAATAGCTCTTCCTGCTTGCATCCTTATGGTCTCATTAAGACGATGCTCACAGCATGCCTGACTCTAGTGAATATTTGCAGACCTCATTTGCCTACATTAGAGACAAAAAGCTTTAAAAAAATCCTTCTTGAGCAATAAACGCTTGAGTTTGTCAGTATCAGTGATCACAGGGCTGGTGTCTCCCAAGGCAAGGGCTGAATGCTGTCCTTGGAGTTGAATAACTCTTGAAACCCTTCATCCCAGCCCTTCCCACTGCTGGGATAACACACTTGGTCCCTGGCTTTGAGCTGTGGGTTTAAAGTGGGAGGGCTGCTAAAATCAGTGAGAAGTCAAAGTGTACCACTCTTACAGCAAGTCCTGTACATCAAGGACTCATTTAGGCAACATTAGCATTCCCATTCCTGCACTTTTAAGACTAATTATAGCATTTAGAAATTTTAAAATTTTTATTTTCTAGAATTTAATTTTGTTGAGTTAAACTATGTAAAGAAAAATGTAAGGCTTTTGCAGCAAATCCCAGATTCCAACAAGTGGAAGTCATCTTCATGGTTTACCTTTACCATTGTGATACAACTGGTTTGTTTCCTCTGTGCTCAGACTTCCAGCCTGAGATTTCTGTTCTCCAGGGGATTTAAAAAAAAAAAAAAAATCCTTGACCTATTATATAACACTGAGGTCATGCTTTAATGGCAACCAAAATTTCCATTCTCTCTCCATTTCACTTATGTGTTGTGTTGTGCTTTGCCTGCCCCACCACAGGTGGCTCATTTCTTAGTTGAGCTGACAAGAATAGATAATGGCTCTTTTTTAAAAATACATGCTAAAATCACTTTGCAATGGGAGATGTCATATAAATCCAAAGTGATACTGATGTTACATTTTTATTCAGCAAAATGGAGCTAGAAATAATAGCAAAAATATTAATCAAAGGTGATGTAACTGTCATGTTAATGAGAAGTGCTTGAAGATCACTGCACAGTATACAAATAGATAGTAGTCTTATGGATTTACAACCCTTATTTACTCTATTTAAATTTTGTGGTCCCAAGGAACTGGGCCAGAAAACATAAGATGTGAGCCTTTCCCTTGGAGCTATTGAATTTGTCTGACAAAACAGCTTTTAGAGAACAATATCAGTTTACATATGTATAACATCTTTCCTTGTATTTGAATCATTTTGCTACTCTTGTGAAAACAGAGAAGAAATCAAAAAAGATAAAAGTCTTTGTTAGAGGGATAGTTTTTTAGTTTAAATGTCAAAATAGAATAATCAAATTTTTAGAGAAAATTTGGATTAGCTTTTTTGATGGAATCACTAATGGAAGTGAAGAAAGAGGTAAAAGGATTTTTTTTTATCTAGAGATGAGTAAAGTGCCTCTTCATCTGATTTTTAAAAAGTATTATTTATTAAACTGTTCATATTGCAAAGATCTGATTGGAAGTTTATAAATTTGTGGAAAACTGTTTCCTCTCTACTTCAAATTTGTTTTTTTTCCTTTTGAAAAGTTCTTCCCAGATACCCTGAGGAGTACAGAAAAATTACTAATTTGTCTGTATTCAGTTTTGAAAAGTTTTTGTTTCTTTGAACAATTCATCCTTACCTTTCGAAGCAGTAACCTGAAATGTAACAGTGGTGGGTCTTTGAATGGACACATAACTTCTATGTCAGGAATATTCCCTCTTCTCTTCCTATGAGCACATAGTTTATTTTAACCCCTATTTTCAAATATTCGTTACAGTTTCCCAGATTTTTGCAGACCAACCTCTTACAAATCTTGCTCAAGCCTCACATAAGGCACAATACTGATATTTTTATCTCCTCAGTCTTGCAGGACAAGGGGTCAGAAGCCATTTCACTCTTAGTTTGAGTGGTTAATGAAACTTCAGCCCTGTCATTGCCATGTGGCAGCTACAATTACTCAAATTGTTTACAGTTTCCACTTGTTCCTGGACTATGCATCCTCCATTCACTGGAAAGTGCAGTTGCACAGAAAACAGTGTTTCCTAGTGTTTGAGACGCTGGCTTTGCAATTCTCATCATTAACTCGCTGCTATTATCTTCACATTCAGCCTCTGGTTTTTATGTGCAACATATGTCACTGAAGCAATTCTTTGCATCCATCCAGTCACATTTGTTTATTTCCATTAGCTAGAAAACTTATTGAAAATAACTGGATGGTGATGTGCTTCTCCTGAGCTCTCCTTTTAGGAGGTACTGGAGTATTATATAGTCTGTGTAACAAATCTATCTCACTTTATATCAGGGTGCCTTGTTCAAAGAATGCCGAGGTCTGGCACTGCCTGGCTTGTGAGGGAACCAAATGAGACAGCAGTAGACAAGATATTTGTGTTTCCTTTTTGCTTGAATTACCAGAAATTCCACTGGCACCATTCAGATTACTGTGGGAGCAGTGCATGTTTATGCTATGCACACAAGAAATTAGAGCACATTTAACCTAGAACATCTAATGGTGTGTGGGGGGGCATTTCCAAATCTATTGACTTAGGATAGAGGAATTGTTATTAGGTGCATGGTTCTTGAAGATATCAGTGAATGGTGCAAAACAGTTTTTGTCTGTGTGTTCATTTAGATCATCAAATTTGGGGCAGAAAATTTCCAACATGACCACTGTCAGAAGATTCCCTCTTTGTGTGTGATCTCCTGACTCATTTTCTTTCCCTCCTTTTATATGAACCAGGACATTTAACTAGAGAGTGCTTCATCTTAGGTGTCCTGTTTCTAGTCCACAATCATGAACTTTATTAATATTTCTGGATTTTGCTATGTACACTCACTGAAAATTCCAGTTCATCTCTTCTCCATCTTAATTTCAACTCACTGTTAGGAAGCTATGAAAGCCTACTTCCAAAGTCCCTAAAAATGTTCACTTCCACTTTATTCTGTACAGCAGTGCAGATATAATCATTATCTATCACAAGTTAAGGTTAAAGTTTAGAAGTGGTCACAGGTTGGGTTTTTTTCATCTATAATACTTATTTTCCTCTGGAATTTTTCAAGTGAAACCATACGTTTCAGTTGGAATATGTCAAGTCCAATGAAACTTCTGTGGAGAAAAGTTTCTTATCTCCAGGTTCTATTTTCTCATCAAAACCAGATGAGAAAAATCTGTAAGTTATTTTAATCTTCTGGGAAGTCACTGTGGCTTTACTGATCTGGCCAAACTCTCACCCTACCTGATTCAAGCTTTAGAAGTGCTTTTTGTTTTCCTCCATGCCAGATAAAAGCCTTTATCTCTCACTTGTTTGTCTGTCTGGCTGTAGTAGGAGGGACCCAGACCCAGTGCAAGCTCCCTGGGTGTGAGACAGGTAAAGGCCTTTGTCTGAATCCATTATGGTAAAAAGTTAAAGGTTTTATTTTGTTCCAAGTGAGTTCTCTAACTGCTGCTGCCAGGGCAGTTGATTAATCAGGTTGCTTGTGTATGTTGTACTTTTAACACTGCTGGTGTTTTCCCATTTTGGAACTCTAAAGGAGTTTGTAATTGCTTAGGGTTTTTTTGAAGAAGCTATTCCCTGCTCAGCTAAATGTGAGAATTTTGAGAAAAATTGTGTGCAGGTCTCTCATGTACTGTAATAATGCATGGACCTACTGAACAAGAGAAAACTGATTTTTTTTAAAAATTTGTTGCCAGCATGAACAGGTGCTTTGTCCATTGTGATAAGAGAGCTGCTGCTATAAACTTTCACAGGTTGCTGTTTTATATGCAGTCAATAGTGGGCTTCTCATTTAGGTTTTTTGGTAACAGTTGTAGCAGGCAAATCATCTAAAGTTCTCCAGTTGTGTTCCAAGAGTTGAGAGTTCAGAAGTGTTATAAATCTTGAAGTTGTTTTTTTTTTGAGTGATGTTACTGTTTTTATAATAATATCAAGCCTTTATATAGGGCCTATTTCATTCTATAGTACTCCAAAGGATTGCACAGAATTGTTAGAGAGAAAAAGCACCCCTTCGTGTCCCTTCCTGCACACTGGCCACACATTGCCCAAAAAAGTGGGGGAACCCAAAATCTGTGGGCAGCGATTGTCTCCTTCTGTGAATTTCCTCTGGTTGCTTCAATTCCCCTCTGTCAGCCTGCCTGGAAAGCTGTGAGGAGGATGAAGAAGAGCTCCAAGTTGTATGGAGGAAGCAGAATTACTCTAGTGAACTGCCATGTGCTGACACATTTCCAGAAACCTTCCCATCCCGTTTGGCATAAAGCTTTGTGGATTTGCAGGGACCATGAAGGTGAAAGCCAGCAGCACTCAGTCCAGCAAATATTCTTCTCAAAAACATCCATATATCTAAACAGGATTTAATGCTTGCAAAAAGCAGGATCCACTCCTGTGATGTTGAAGGGCTTTTGGAAAAGGAAGCATGTTAGAAGTAGGGGGCAGGGAGAGCTTTGGTGAGCTGCCAATTTCTAGGCACAGACTCCTAAAGAAAGATTTCTGGTTTATAACCTATGTGGCCAACACATGGATGAAAGCAAGCAAAAGTAAATTAGTTTGAAGTGCTGGGATAGTACACAGGTTTATGTTACCCCATTTTGAATGGGGCATTTGGTCTACAGCACCAGTGTAAGGCACGTAGGATGGGAGTTAATCAGATGGACTAACACTTCTTAGAAATAGAAATAAAAATATGCCAAGTAAATCACTCAGTGCTGGAACTGTTACAGACTGCACAAAGGACCAAAACCAATTCAGTTAATTGTGGAATATTTCTTTATGTGGTGTTCACTTGAGGTGGTGGAAGACCAATCTGATTCACATTTCATGCGATCATAGAATTACAGCATAGTTTAGGTTGGAATGGAGCCCTGGAGAGACTTCTCTAACCTTCTACAGTAGGATTTAGCAACTTTTTAATGTTTGCAAGGGTGGAGACTCCACAACCTCCCAATTTAGATGTTGGCAGAGGTGACCATCCTCCTGGTAAAAGATCTTATACTCAACTGATACATCTATTGCCTCCTGTCCTATTGCTGTGTGTCTCTGAGAAACTTCTGGCTTTGTCTCTTCTCTCTAAGCTACTAAAAGAAGCTCTTCTAGCTTTCACTTCCTTTTCTAGTTCCATCTCCAGCTGAACTTTTACACCTCTAACTCCCTCCCTGTGTGCTCAGACAACATCTCAATTTGTTTTTTGTACCTTCTTCCATTATCTGTAGACTTTGTTTTGCATTTGAGCTAGCTGAGGAGTTCTCTGTCAGCCCTGCTGGCCCTCTGCCACCCTTGCTTGACCTCCTACACATAGGGATAGACAGCTTTTTCTTTTGAGGAGGTTGTGGTTTGGAAATTAAGCAGCTCTTCTTGAGCCCCTTTGCCTTCCAGGGAAGTCTCCTTGGGATCCTGACAGGATCCAGACCCAGAACAATCTGAAATCAGCTCTTCTGGGGTCCAAGCACTGGTTCTGCTATGTCTTCCTCACTCCTCTCAGAAGCTTAAAATCCTGAATGTTCATCCTGTCCTATTCACTGTGGCTGAGTTTCTCCTTGACTTTCACATCCATCACCACTTCTTGATGCTTCCTGAGTAACAGGCTCAGCAGAACATCTTCCTTGGTTGGATTATTCATTTCCTAATTAGTTCTTTGGATATTTTGCTGAAAGTTTCAAAATATGTCCCTAATGGTAAATACATTCCTGAGAGAATCAAGGACCTTATTCCAGTTTAAATAATTCGATATTTGTATTGTGTGGTTGTGAAGTGAATCAAGAAAACAATGCACAACCTCCATGTGTGGCATAGATTAATATGCCCAATTATAGATTAATTTAGTTTAGAAGAACAATGTGCAGGGTTTTGGTTATTGGAGCAGGATGGAGAGTTTTGCTGGTTTTGCTTTGTTTTGTTTTGCTTTGTTTTGTTTTGTTTTGTTTTGTTTTGTTTTGTTTTTCTCTTGCAGGGGGAAGAAAAAAAAAAGGTCATAAAAGTGACCTTGGTAGGCAGACCCTTTTTGTCTTTCTTGGACAAGTGTTCTCACTGGAGTTTTCAGACCTCTTGGTTTAAGCATGTGGAAGTTAAAGAATACCAAATATATGTGATGTACACATAGGTGTAAAAGCAAAAAGTACTCCTAGCCATGGGGGAGTTGGCACTGGATACCTTCCAAAAGCCAGTGTGCTAAAACCACACATTTAAACACTCTAGTACTAATTTTGCTGCTGCAGGTTATCTCCCCCAAAGCATGGCTGCTCTCCATGGAATGTCTTTGATGCACCTGTAGTGTGTTGGTAAAACACTTTATCTGTGTGGGAGCCATAACAATACGGAATATGCCAAGGTTTTACATCCCAGCTATTGTGCTAATGTTTGCTTTGGGTTTTTTTTTCCTGCATAATCTTTCCTGCATCCAGTGCTCACTGATTTGATAACACCTGTGTGCTAATAGAATTGCAGAGTTAGTGATTAGCAAAGGTGTCTTTGTCTTACACTCCCTTCTCTCTTTATGCTTTATTAAAGAGGATTTTACTACAGATGTTGTGACTTTTTTCCTCTGCTTCCTCCCACACCATAAGAGAATATCAGCCTGTGAAGTCTTGCTTTGTTACTACATGAATACAGACAAGAGTATTTCTCTTCTAGACAGTAAATGAAAAAAATTAAACATGTAAGAAATCATCTTTCTCCCGGAGTTTCAGGAGAGAGCACGCACTTTCAAGGAGACTAACTCAGTATCTGCAAATAGCAAAGGTTCCAAATTCAGGTGTAGTTCAAGGAAGCAATCAAGATATGTTTATCTAGCTCCT
The DNA here is from genome assembly GCF_030490865.1 of Poecile atricapillus. Taxonomy (NCBI): domain Eukaryota; kingdom Metazoa; phylum Chordata; class Aves; order Passeriformes; family Paridae; genus Poecile; species Poecile atricapillus. The sequence continues at coordinate 1,495,025 of NC_081266.1, read as the reverse complement.
TAAAGTTTGAAGTATGCCGATAGAGAATGCTGGCATAAGGTTTCTGTCACAGGGAATTTCTTGTTCCAGTTTCTGAAAACTGAGACCTAAAAATCCTTTAGTGGAACATTTCAGGGTTTAAAAATTTGTACTGAATTAAAAAGTTATTATTTTATTTTGCTAATCTTAGCCAATTAATGCATTCTCACTGTCAGTGTTCCTGAGAAGAAATAATACCTTAACTCAGTCCTAATGCAGCCAAAATTCCAAATTATGCAATTAAATGTTACTCGTTTCTCACTTGCTGGGTAAAGCTCATTCTAGTTGTGCATTCTTAGGGATTTCATCCCAGTGTGCTAATGAGGGGTTAAACTAGCAACAAATTTTCCATCATCTGGCTATCCCTGTTGTTAAAAGGATGTAAACTGTACTGTGAAGTGAACCCATCTACAACTGGCACATGGCAAGAGAACAACACCACTCGTAAGAAAAAGTGTTGGTACACCAGAAGATTTGAACAGGAACTCAGAAGAAATAGTGAAGTTTTAGCTATTTTAACATTTTGACCTTTTTCAGAAAATGAACATATTCTCCAAAGCACAGAATATGTTGAATCAGCAGCAGGCGATGTGAAACCAGATTGTGATGTAATCTTCAAGAAAACCATATTTGTAATAAGGTTAATTAAATTTGCTGCAAGCTTGTGACAAGCATGCTGTAAGTTTGCCAGTAAATCTGGTCTTGCTTTATCAAACTGAAGGGCAAGAATTAAAAAAAAAAAAAAAAAAAGAGAGAGAGATAAAGGGTGAGGGGTGGGGGGGGAGGGAAAAAAAAGCTTCCCTTTTCCAGAACAACTAGTGTGTAGCCAGAGGACATGCAGACTGGCAACAATAACTAATACGTTATGAGAGGTTGAACAAGTTTAAATGGGATTTGTCTCTGAACTGAAAGGCATATTGTAAGAAATTTCTTTGTCTCCTTGTGATGCTGTTAAATTGAAAGCACGATGGGAGGCTTCAGTAGAGGCAACAAAGGTTGAAATGATAGCCTGCTGTTTGCAGCAAGCATCATGGCTCCACTGATGGTCCAGACATCTGGTAACAACAGCCACTCCTTGTCAGGTTTTGCCCCTCACTGGGCGCCTGAGCACTTTGCACTGTTTAACTCATCAGACTCTTCTAGCTCAGTATGCTCTGCATCAAGAATGTTTATGTAATAAAACAGAGCTAATTAAACATTTCAAAGGGAAACATTATTTTAACTCTAATTAGATATGATTGCAGTTTCCTTATGCCTGTGCTGGATTGGTACTGCAGCTCTCGTTTCGCCTCCTTACTGAATTCTGCAGCATTGTTGTTTCAAAATAATTTTTGCATCTGCTTAAATAGGCTTTGTGCTCCCCTTGCCCAGAAATTAACTCACAATCTTTGAGTCTGGGTCCCTGTATTTAAAGTAACAGCGTATGACCCCGAGACACCTGAGGTAATACCTCAGGCAGCCAGGGAAATAGGAAAAGCCCTCTTGCTTGCAACATTTAAGGGTATTCCAGACAACCACGAGTGCTGGCAGGTGGATGCATGCCAGGTAGGAAGATTTCAGCTGTTTGTGCTGTGATTCAAACTTCTCATAATTATTAAATCTAGCAGGAGTGGAGCTGGCCAGGTAGCACCGAGCTGTTACCGCTTGCACAGATGGATGCAGGTTCTGTGACCTTCCTGGAAGTCCATGGATAAGCAAGGCAGTTGTCACAGGCAAATATAAAACATATCCTTCTGTATGTATTTAATCTAGAAAGATAGCATCTGACAAAGCTTTGGAGACACATCATGTCAGGATACTAAACATCCAAATAGCTGAGAAACAAATACATAGGGAAATCAAAAAGAACAGGCTAATGGCAGTAATAATCAGTGAATATTTTGTCAGTTAAGCAAATGCTGTATAACTTGTTTAGTGTTTTCTAGCTTTTATGACAGAGCCAGTCTGCAGATCATATGGGAGAAGCAGACTGAATATAAGAACCCATCCTTTCTTTGTCATCCCTAAATCCAAGTTTTTACAAGGAATTTCTTCAGCTAAAGGATGTTCAAATGCAAGTTTACTTCAGCTTTCCTTTTGGTTTTCACCCTACCCAAGATTTTTTTTAAAACTCTACCTTGGGTTTCAAAAAGAAAAAAAAAAGGAGGAAAGAAGAAAAAGGAAAAAAAAAAAAAAAAGCAGGCTTTCATTCAAACTGGTTCTCTGCAGCCCTAATTAAAATAGACTTCAATGAGAAGTTTTCTTTTCCTCTTCCAACTGAAGCTTAAGGGCATAGTTCTAGCTGGAGAGTATATTGTGTTCATTTTACTGTTTGAGTGGTTTGGTAGAGAAGCTGTCTTTCAAATGCAGTGACTACTACGATGCCTCAGGACTGAGCTGTCACATCAAGGCTGTTTTCCACATGTATGTATTATATAATGTGCATATATCATCAGCGTCAGGTAGCTGAAGTTTGCACATCTTCACATGGAGGCAACTCACTCTCACATTCAAGAAGTTCTCTCTACAGTGGGATTAGAGGTAAACGTGTCTTACTTTTTCAAGGGAATAATGACATGGGTTGTCCCTTTAGAAAGAAAAGAGTGATGCAAATCAAAAGACACACATATAAATCTGTCTCTCCACAAACTGAGCTGCAGTGCTGGTGCAGTATTCTTTCCTTTGTTCTAGGGAAGCTGAAGGGGGGAATTATTTCCTTTAAATGTTACAGTCAACCTAAACGACTGCAAGTTAGTAGACTGAGAGCAGCACTGGAAAAAGAAACCTCCCATTTAGCCACAGAGGAAATCTTCCATTTAGCCATTTAATTAAATAGGAAATGGCAGTGCATAGCCCAGTCATTGTCTCAGCCCTCATGGAGAGGATCAGAAGAAGGTCAGGAGCTTGTTCATTTTCCATGCCCACGGCCTCAGTCCTGAGACCACCAGCAAGGATGGCCAATTAATACCAAGTGCTTTAGGGGGTTTTGGCTTGTGGTGTGGGGTTTTTTTATTTTTTTTTTTTTTGCCCACTAGGACCTAGGCTAAGGTTGCAAATTCATTTCAGAGAAGCTGCTACACAGTAGGTGAGAAGGATTTCAGTCTCTTCACCTCTGAGTAAGAATGAGACTTGTCAGTGAAAAGTGAAATACTGGTGCCCCGTGGGTTTCTTGTAATTAGTGCCACCACACCACCAAAAGACACTTTTTCGAACTCTGTCAGGTTTTGGTTTCAGAATTCAGTCTTGTGGCCAATGCACTGAAAATACAATGTCAAAAATGCAACACTGAAAACCTCCACATTCCCTCAGCTTCAAAGAGCTATATTCTAGTTTTATTGTCATACTCATTTTCTGAATCACCTGTGCCTCTGAGGAATCTGTATAAAGCTATCTCTGCTTACTTGTAAACTTTTTTGAACCTTTCCAAAACAGCATTACTGGGCTCTCTTTTGCTCCATCCCATTATCTCCAATTATTAAAAGCTTAACTTGGGGCAGTGAAATTCTGGCAAATTTGAGCACTGGGAGCAGCTGCAAGCCAGGCAGCACACTGCCTGTGTGAGCATCACCTGTAGCTATCTGCCTGGGACAGGATTTATGGTGGTATCTCCTGGAAATCAGACCGACAAGCCCAATTTGTGCTGTTTGCTGTACATCACCCAGCAGATTTCAATGCACAGTAATTTTTTTTGCTTGTAGTTGACCCCAGCTGGATTCACTCTCTCTGAGAATTAAAAGTGAGTGATGTACTGAAGAAGGATGCCTGTGTTTAGCTGGCTGCTGGTCTCTTCTTGCCTGATCCAGATGCCAGTGCTGGTGCTTGTGTTGTGTCCCTGCTGTGGCAGCCAGACCTGGTGCTGCAGATCAGGGCTGGCCTGCCCCCAGGAGAATTGCATAAACTTGAATATTCTGAGCTGGATGTTTGGGAATCAGTGAAGTCTTGGGCAGGTAAGTGAGGGTTTAGGAACTCCCATAACAGCCACTCTTCTGTTGGCTTCAGTGGGAGATGAGTTTTCAGTGCTGTTCTCAAAATGTTGTATGATTGCAGATGAAAAATACTTGGCTATCTGTGGCTGCGTTTTTTGCTGCCTTGAAGGGACTAAAGAACTTATTTTGAACAAATGTGTGATTGTAGAGATAATACTGACTTCAGTGTGCATTGTCTATCCTGGTAGGAAATAAAATGTGAAGACTTGTAATACACAGAGGTTTTTGGAGGAGCTGGCTTGCCTTTCACCCTGCGGCCTGAGCCACTCACTGGTGGTGTGTGGCTGTGTGTGACACTCCTGTACACACACACTATGCATACATATGTTGCCAGTTTGGCTGGTGGTGAGCAGAGGTTTGGAGATAACTGGGATTTTTTTCTTAAAAATAATTAAGTTTTCAAATAAACATCTGACTGTACATGTAAGAAAGGCAGAGACAGTGTGTGGTAGCTTAATTTAAGCAGAGCATAAGGTTAGCTATAATCTTTCATTGCCCACATTTAAAAACAAGTTTCAGGAGCCCATCTTTACAGCTAACCTTTATATCACATTTAAATTCCCTGTTGGAAAACTCAGCTTCACTTATGAATGTATCTAAATAACAAATCATTGGAAATTCCAAAGGAGAGGGCATGAGGAAGATACATAAGTGCAGGCAAGCAGGGCAGCTCCAGACTCAGCTGAAGGAGCACATGTGTGGGTTGGGTCTGTGTGGATAAAGCCTGCACTGGAGTCTGGGATGTTACACAGGGATTGTCTTGGTAGGATGAAAGGAGACAGTGATCTGTAGATTGCTCCTTCGCTTATCTCTGCCCAGCATCCCAAAGGGTGTGGGATGAACTGCCGTCCACCCTCTCCAGGAGTTTTATTTCAAAATCCACTGCCATCATCTGCAAGGTGTTTGGGGACACAGTTTGGTGCTGGGAAGTGGTGTGGCTGTACCCACACCCTTTGCAGCCTCAGAGCCAGCCCTGCTGGCCAGCAGGAGCTGGGGAGACAATGCCAGGATGAGCCTTCCTCCTGTCAGTGCACTCACAGGATGGAAATGCAGCCTGACAAGTCTGAAGCTGCGTACAGAAAGAGATAGATAAACTCTGTTAACCACAGAAGCAGGTTTTAAATACATTAAAATATTTTATCCCATTATTTGTTTTGACCAATTGACCACAATATTAAAAATTCAATCATGGAGCAGCTGACAAGTGCAGTTGCCTAATTTTATTTAAGGGTTCTTCCACCCCCCCCTTCCATTTTTCCATCCTGTTAACGCTGCTGCCTGTGCCCAGACAGTAATGGGCTTCTTGTATGCCCACGACTGTTATGATCATGTAAATTTATTGGTGCTTAGAAGAAGCGAGCTATTAAAACATTACAACAACCATTACAGCCAGGCTCGTGTTGGCTTTCGCTCCCAATGAACATATGCTTCCGAGTGAATGCCTAAACTCTTATTTATGGATTTAATTTAATATGCGGAAAGAATTCAAAATTAAATTTTGTGTCTGCCTCCAGAGAGTGTCAGTGTATAATAACATGGTAATTTTTACACATCTTTATGAGAAATGGGAAAATTAATTCTTTCTGACAAGTTGTAATTATTCGACTTGGAACAGTTGCAGCTGAGCAGTTTGCATGCCTGTTGTCTGTTATTGCACAGTGTAAGGGGAAAACGTGGGGATGGAGATATATTGTGTGTCTGAGAGTTTCTAATAGCTTCTGACATTTTAGCCCTGCATATTATCAGGGTGCTCTTTAAAGGAGTGGGGACTGTAATCTTCTGCCTAGCCAGGGACACATGTAGCAGTGACTGGAGATGGGGTAGGGAGGATTTTGTTCTGTCTGAAGCTGAGGCAGGAGCTCTGTCATTAATTTGCAAATGGTTAAAGCAAAAAGTGTGGTAACATGCTTTGTACTCTTTGACCTCACAATTTTTTCCCCTTTAATGAAGACACAGGTGGAAGGAAAGTGTTTGTTTCAGCTGTACAAGCAGAGCTCTCCTGTTTGTGTCCTTTTCTTTCCTGAGAGTTGAAAGCACTTAGCACCTCTCAAGCTCAAGGGACTGGCTCCCCAAAAAGTTGAGTTGTCTTTAACAGTAAGAATATTTAAAAATAAAGCAATCTTCTTGCTGAAGAGTGAGCTTTCCAGACAAATATTTTCATGAGGGTAACTTTGTTCTTAGCTAACTTAACTTCTCTTCAGAGTTTCTGCTGAAAGGTAGGACACGTCCGTGAAGCACAAGCCTGAAGCATCACTGGATGTATTAGATAAAAAGGAAATGTATTCAAGTGAATGAAATGTGTATTCATGGCTTTGAAGGCAAACCTGGCAGTAGTGGGTGCTGCATTTTTTTTGTCCTCCTGGAATGGTCCCTTTGGGATAAACACATACTAAAGGCGATGCTTAGAAAACATTTTATCAGGCACACATTAAAGGAAATAGAAGTGCCACAAATGAAAAAAACCACTGTGCATACTTTCATTCCCAGTGATTTATCATAGTTGTGCTAGCTAGAAGGGTGCTAATGGTTTAGAAGGTGCTACTCCTTCCTGTAAGACACTGAAGAGGTTTTGTTGTTGTGGGTGCTTGGCACAGGAAGATACCATGGTTTAGAAATATAAATTTGTCCAAAATGTAGTGTGCTATCTTTATGTCCTGGTTGCAGTCTGGGTTAGCAGTGCACAAACCTGTGAGTTCACAGCTTCTTGGGCTTTGAAAGCATTTACCTTGAGCCAAAGAATAACTCAATTTCTAAGGCCTTTGGAGTCACCGTGTGCCCACTGGAGCCCTCAGCCTGGTAAAACACCAGCAGCTCTGCAGGAGGATGCAGAGCTCCTGCAGCACACTGGAGCTCAGCTAGGAGCTGGAAATTGCTGGAGGAGACTGGGCAATGCTGCTGGTTTCATCCAAACAAATGCCTTTAGGGGCTTTGGGTGCTCTGTGTGTGTGTGAGTGTGTCCAGGGAGCTCTTGTAGAAGGTCATATGTTTGTAAGAGGGACTGGTGTTAATCAAATTCATTGGGATTCCTGCCGAGATCCCAAACTGGGGGCATCACTCACTTAATTTAGACCTGGCTTAACCAGCAGATCCTGCAGTGGTAATGGAGCAAGCACTGCCCAGCTGGCACAGCAGGAGCATGGGCTGCCTCCCTAGGGAGCTGCTCTTCTCCCTGCCAGAGAAGTTTATTTCACATCACCTGTGGTGGTGGGAGAGCAGCACGTGGTGGCCTCACCTACCCTGGAGTCAGGGCACCTTTCCTTCAGACCCCACAGCACAAAGCTCTGACCTGGCTGTTGGGGCTCCCCATCGATCCAAGGGGAGAGCAGGCACTTTGGAAGTTCATCCAGTCAGCATTGGATTGTAAAGCAGAAGGGTGAATCCTACAAAGAATGGCTTAGTCTGCTACCTTTTAACTCCCTGCAGATTTTTACTAATGTAGGAGTCAAATAGATCCTTATTGAGGAGCTACAGACCACAGAAGAAGCTGAAGTTTCCCATTAAAATTGTCACCTCTATTTTTCTTCATTTTTTCAAACCAGTGCAGGTTTTATTTTTTATTGCAGTGAGTCAAGCATTGCATGGAGAGAGAATTTCTTTTTTACATGCATAATAATTAGCCTCCAAAAAAATCTTATGCTGGTATGAGAATTACTCCTTGGCAAGAACACATGCAGCTCTTGGGGTGTGCCTTCAGCTCTTCATTTTTCTTTCCTTCCAGGAAAGTCTGTGGTTGATTCCTGCTCTGCAGAAACCTCTCTGAACTGCTGTCATCTGGCCCTCTTAAGCCCTTTTAGATGCTTTTAAGGAAATACTGCTCAAACCTCTGTTCCTGAGAACAGGATCTTCCTGTGCCATACTGAGCCACTGAATTCAGGAAGATGAGCACCAATGTCACTTTCCTTCCAGTTCATTTTGAACCACAACAGAAAATAAATTTCATGTTAAGGCAAAGCCTGGGCTTATTTAGCAAGACTTAATAACAGTGTTGTAGTTACAAATTGAAAGCAGAAAATCATAAAAAACCCCAACCAAAGCCAAATAAATGCTGTAGTTCTAGCTGAACAGCTGGATATATTGATATATGTGTACATTTCTGTAGCTGATTGACTTCTTACCTATCCTAGAATCACCTAGAGAGGTCCCAGACTGGTGAGAACTCGAGTCTTGTCAATGTCCTGTGACTTGGGATTATTCCCTTTCATTTTCATTACCCTTGTCTTTTATTTCCTACTTCCTCTTTGGAATTAAATATTGGTCTGCAGTCTTATGTAATTAACAGTGACTTTGCTTGGTTCACACAGATTAGTCAAGGCTATCTGTGAGCTATGAGATTGCAAAACCACTTTTTTTAAATTTTTTTTTTTTTCCCCCACATTTAACTCGGACAACTGTTTTCCACCTACTTTTACCCATGCCACTCTTAGGTGTAGAAATGCATCCAGCCCTTGTGTGCTGGGAGATCTTGGGAGCCCACAGAGCTTTGCTGTGCCATCCCCCTGCCTGGCATGCACAGGTGATGTCAGTCATGTCCTGGGTGCAGCAGAGTGGGAGAGATTTCGGGATGAACTGGTGAGAGATTCAAGAAAATCCATTTTGCCCTGGTTTTGATTTTGCAGTGCACATGAGCTACCCCTGGAATATTTTGGAGAGATCTACTCTTTGTTAAATGGTTTCACCTAATCAAAGCTTGTTGACTGGACATTTATGTCACCTTATTACCATTGCTCTCGTGAGATTTGTGCTGGATGTTTTGTTGTAATCCCCCTCCCTTCCCAAAAGACCACAAAACAAAATGAAAAACCCAACCCCAAAATACCCCAAAACATATTTCAGCACTGAACTCCCCTTATATGGCAACTTGAATGATGGCCACATTTTAGTAAGACAAATGCAGCTTCTGGAGAGGTCACTGCTCATTAAATAACATACTTTTTGTTGAAAAATAAGGGGCTTGCCCTTCCCATCTGAGCATAGGAGAAGAGCAGTACTTCCAGAGTTCTTCAGGATGTTTTGGAAAGCTCATTCTAGAAAATTCTCCCACATTTATGATCTCCAACCTGAGCATAAATGATAGAGAAGTAAGCAAAGACAAGTCACCAAATATGCTTAATTTATTTTTTTATTCCCAACTATCATCAAGCCCATTCTGAAATGTGTTTTCATGCATGCTGCTCAATATACCTTTATTCTACTTATGAAAAAGAAAAAAAACTCTTCTGTGTTACTTCTTAAGGAAAAAAAGGGAGAAGAAGAGGAATTATTTTGGTTTTATTCCCACAGTTTCCCAAACTATCAGTCACACAGTGTGTTTATGCTGTTGCTGATATTAACATGGTGCTCTTCAATGTGTTGTGCCCAGAAAGTTATCAAGTATTATTTGTTGTGCTGGCCAAAATTCTATATCATAAGTTGGAATTTTGCAAACTGTCCTGATTATGCCATTTTTTCTTTTTCTTTTTCTTTTTTTAATTATTTGGGGAACAGAAGGTGGTTTAGGACAAGATGTGGGGTTTTCCTAACTGTTCATGAAACATAAAAAATGCTATTTGAACATCAGTAAGCTTTATCTGTAATAATGCCTCCCTTCTGTGGGGCATTTTCCACAAACCCAGTTTCTTCACACCACTTCCCTTTTACAGATGGCAAAATGAGACTCAGCTTAATTACTCTAGGATTCTAAGAAAGATAGCAGCAGATTAAAGACTAAATCATGTTTCTTAAATTGCAGTCCAGTGTTTGAAAATAGCAGCATCTTTCTTTACTGTGGTAGATCAAGCTTAGTGATGAGTGAATGAAATCATCACCAATAAAATAAAAGGATCTGGTTCAAATATATGTTCAGAAATTGGGATATTTTAAAATTTTTTAATTATTTTGTTAAATTTTTTTTTGAAGTTGCCAGATTTATCTGAGATTCTTATATCACCATACACATGCTTGTGCTCTTCTTGAGTAATCCTCTTCAGAGATTTTCCTCTGCTGAAAACATCCAATAAAATATTGTTCATATTACAAGATCTGGCCATCTTCTGGTGGGTTTTGCTGACTGAGCAGCAAAGTCACTGAAGAAGTGGAGAAGTCAATGGCTGATCATTGCTACTGATTGCTCTGTCACTTCTGGCTGCTAAATTAATCTCCCTATTGGTTTTCCTTCTCTAAGACAGAAATTACACCTACTTCGGTTTAATGAGTAGTATTGTGTTTGATGAGATAAAGCACTGTAAAAGTTTTAGCACAGTGCATCTGCTTCCAGTTTCCACATGAATCAGGCACGCTGCTGAAAAGCTTCTCTGTGCAGCAGCAGACATGGGAAGGGATGGAGAAACTTTGAAGCATGCTGAAATTCAGCCTGGGTTTGGAGGACCAGGTCTGTACATCTGCACAGTACCGTGAAGCATCATGACTCCTTCCTAGTCTGTATCTTTCTAACTTGACCCAAATTCTTACCCAGTAACAAACCTGGAGATGCAGGCCCAGTTTGGGTTTTGGTGGTCCAAATGTGGCCCGTGTTTTCCTGCCCACAGGTAGCATTTCCTCCAGCCTCCCACCGCTGCCTGGATCGCATCTCCCTGCTCCGTCTTTCTGGTTCTGCATATCAGAACGTGATTAAAATCATTATATCCCTATCTATATTGTGCTGTCTGTTTTCCTTTTAATTAGGTTGTAAAACAATTAGTTACCACCATGTCTCTCTCTTCCCCCTCTCCTTCTCTTTTTTTGTGACTCCCCCTGTGCGCCCAGAGCTGTTTGTTCTCCCCGGGCGGGGAGGAGGGGGCCCTACCGTCTTGCTTTATTTACAGCAGGGTGAAGGTCAGATATAAACAGTTTTTGTTCTTGTGCTGTTGCTTTCTTTTGTGACCTATCCTGCATTGTTTGGCTTTTTTTCCTCCCCCGTGCTTTGAAGTGCCGCACACCAGGTGTTCCTGTTCTGAATTACACATGAAAGGACCACATCCCTGGACTAATTAACTAGTAAACTGCACCCGCCTCCCCTGGGTTTAATTGATGCTGTTCTTAAAAGGGGAAGCCAGTTTCTTATTCCTCCTGATTTCACACCGTAGTCATCTCCTCTTTATCTCCCTAAATACAGAAGATACTCTTGAATTTCTCTCTCCCAGACCACACGGTGCTTAATATGTCTTCTCGTTTCACAATTAATAAAACAATTATGCTGTACAAATTTTTTTGTTTTGAAAGAAATACTCCCTTTTTTTTTCTTTTTTTTTTTTCTTTTCCTTTGACTCCAAATTTCTTTGTGTCTGATGGTTGCAGCCTCTCTGGGGAGGGCAGCGTGCAGAAGTGCACTGCTCCCCAAGAGATGGAAGATCCGGTATCTTGCTGCTAATTATTTTACTTGATAGTGTTGACCCACCAAAAGCATTGGTGTATACCAACATCTTTGGTATACAGCCAATGAGCCATTCCATGGCTCACAGTTTCTTTTCCTGGGGCAACATTTCTTGCAGTGTAATGAGCAGGAGTTACCGTGATTTCTTTGTTCGGCCTGGTGGTTGCATCTCGCTTGTCTCTGTGGCAGGGTGGGCCGTGCTGATGGCAGAAAACTGTGCAAAGTGGCTAAAACCAGTTTGAAATTAGCAAGCCTAAATCAAAAGCAGCTCATTTCTGTGGGCCCTCTAAAACTGCTCTGCACAGGTTTTACGTTAAGTGTGTAAAGATCCATCTTGGGGTCAAGCCGAGCAGAGTGCTGGAGAAAATGGACAAGGTTGTCATGTGGCACTCACTGTGCCACCTGTCCAAATGGGGTGGTGTGTGTGTATAAAGCTTTAGAGATATTGCTTCTCACATTCCAGCTGTGTCCTGTACTGAAGGACATTTTGGGCACATCTGGCTCAAGGTCCTTGCACATTGTGGGGCTGTGTCAGTCCTGGGGTGCAGGCAGGTCCCAGCCTGGTGCTGCTGGCAGGTGTGGTTCAGGGGGCACAGAACCCCCAGTCAAGAGCATTTCTATGAAGGTTGATTTCTGTTGGGTGTTTTTGCCCTTGAATGTGCTATTTGTGTCTTGCTGATGCTTTGACCTTTAGAGGTGCTGAGCATGATTTCATTCCCAGAAATTACCCAAATAGGTAATCCCTTGAAAGGGTACTGCTTTAGGATTATGGTTAGGGTATGTTAGTGTGTCTTGTGCATTTGTTCACTCATCCTGAACATCTGGTGTCCTCTATTAATTGAAGTCCTTGTTAAGTCCAGTGAATTCTTTCCTCTGATTTCAGTTGGAGCTAGTCCCTCCTCATTTTATTTGAGTTGTTTTCAACTTGAATTGGAATTTCAAACTTAATGGTCTTTTGAAATAGAGGAAAAGGATTCAGGGCACCAGAAAGTGAGTGGGATGCAGTAATATTTTTAATAACTTAAAAGACATTTCTCTAGGTAGATATTTTAGTGTAGGAATGAGTGTATCACATACCTGCCTCTTTCTTGGTTACTTGGCAGATGGAAAACTGAAACACCTTGCTGTATGTGAATGTTTAGTTTCAGATGTGAGACCTGAACATTACTCAGATGTGTATTTTCTTCAGGTCAAAAGCTATTTCTTGAAGACTAACTACCAAGTAACAGTTTTGTGCCAGATTAAGGATGGCATAGAGAAATGGGAGCTTTGCTGTTAATGCCACAGAGTTTTGGATTAGGAATTTGGTGGTATTGAGGTAAAATATAGCAACAAAATGCTGCTTTCCTTGAAAAGCATAGCATTGTGTTCAGTGGTGATGTGAATTGGGGCTGCCATCAGGTTTTGTTGTCAAAGATTCCGCAAGATTCCCCACTCTTCCTTCCCCCCATGCAGAAGCTGGGTTGTTTTGGGGGTTTTTCTGACAATAACCAGACAACTTATTACTTTTTTTCCCCTGAGAAGGGTAAGTCTTGCAGTTTTGTAGGGTGCAAAGTGACTTTTGTGGATCATCCAATTTCCCAGACTACAGTGGGAGCTCAGGCTTTGGGATATCCCAGCTGGCACTGGAGGACAAACCTTAGAGCAATTAACTGTAAATTAACTGAAGCTTATATGTCAAAGAGTCTGAACTTTAATTAACATGCAGCTTAAGATAGGTGTTTTTGTATTATAAAGCAGCTAAAACACACACACACACACAAAGCAGGGAAATCTCCTAGCTTTAGCAGAAAGTAAATGTAGAATTTTGCCTTCTTAAGCTTCATAGCTCCTTGAAATCCATGCCTTGCTGTCTTGATTTAAACAGCTTTAACTCTGGAGCCTCTTTTCCATTATATTTGATTGCTTAGATTTAGTATTTCCTGAATTCTTAATTTTATTTTAATCAATTTTTGCTAAAATTTTCAATAAGTTCCCTTTTAGGGAAATTTTGCTCTAAAAAGTACTTTCAACCTGGTTATTATTTTCTAGCAAAGATGTTTTCAGCTTAGGGCAGATACAAATGAAAACTCAAAAAAAGACATTTTATTGCCAAAAAAGCACTGGTATAATTCAAAAGCACCTCCTGCTAAATCATTTGTGAGTGTCTCATCAAAAGCATAGGATATGGTTTTGTTAGCACAGATCATGGCTTTGAGAGTGCTTGTCATGCACCTTCTTAATCTTAGTAATTTTAACCCTTTTCCAATTTTTTCTACCTTTCCCTCCGAGCTCTGATGTTCTGTAATTTTTTGCTGCCTTTCCCTTCAAAGGCAAGTTTGCCAGTATTTTTATGATTAACTTTTATATGTCTGAGTTTTTCAAAACACTATCAGGTTATAACATAGTGTTTAAAAGCCCATACTCATCTTTTTTTATTAATCCTACCTTTCTTTATCAAACCTGAAAGCCCTCTTTACATTTCAGCTCTTATTTTATTTCATCCTTTGGAAAAAAAGGAGAAAGATAATGGTGTAGAATTTGAAATTTAAGAAAAAACTTGCAGGGGTTCCTGTTGTTCTTTCAATCTGGCAACTAACAGAGCTACTCCACTTAGTTTCAAAGAAATAACAGTCACAGCAAACATATTTTTCTAACTGTTTTATTTTTCCTTATCTCTCAATCATAATATCTAGAGATGTGACATAATGGCCCTATGAACTTAAAGAAAAAAGATATATGGATTTTGTTGTTGCTGTTTAAAGAAGAAGCTGGCAATGTTTCTGCTTATAAAACATTTTATTTTAAAGTAATCCCTTGTTCCACAAGTTTCGATGTCAGGCTTAAAATTTAGCATTGCAATTTTTGTGATGGTTGGAGAACGGGGAAATGCTAATGAGACTTGATGTCTAGAAAAGCAAGGTATAGTTACTGTTGTGCTGCTAGATTTGAATGAATAAAAGTTGCTATCTTATATTTACTTGTATTTTGGCACTTTACCCTTTCCAGCTGGCCCCTCTCCCTAAATGTTTCCTACCTCTTTCTCATCTTTGTTCTCTCCCAGAGCATGCCCTCTGAATCTCCAGACTGTGTGATGAGGAGAATGTTCTGAGCTCTCACTTGCACTCAGATGAAAGACCTGATTTGTTAATTCGAGCTCTTTTTAAAAACAAGACCTAAATTAAGTATTATCTTAATCAGCAATAAAATACATTCTTTCAATTACTTGTTTCGCTGACTTATTAAGAGAACTCTAAATAGTTTCAGCGAGTATTGTTGTAATTGTTTCCTCCTTTGATTTTCATTTCCTCAGTTGTCATCATCTCCTGGCAGCGGCAGCAGCTGTAAAGCAGATCTTTCAACAGCCTTGTTAATTGTGTAGAAATTAATCTGATTTCAAACCCTTTATTGATACAGAGATTCATGTGCCTTAATGTGCCTGTGCCTGCTCACCTCTTGCACCCAGAATTTTCTTCCCATGCCAACCTCATGTGCAGGTTGGGTCATTATCTCCCCTTGTTTATTGCAGTGTCCCTATAAAGTGCACTGGGTTCCTCCATGGAAATACAGAAGCTTATGTGAAATAGCTCATATGTCTGTAAGAAACTGTTTTTCAGCCAATCTGTTTTTCTTTTATTTGCTTCCATTCTGTGTATGCAAGAGGAGACAATATAAGTTATATATGTGAAACTCCATCAAAGCGTTGCTATTGGCTTGTCCAGTTACCCAGTGCCATAAATCAGGAGACAATCCTTAGAAGGAGCTGGGGGTACCACACCCATGCCCCCTGGAATACTCCCAGCTGCTGGCCAAATGATGCCACCAAAATAGTCCTGAGGTTTCACTCTTGAGAAGCTCTCAGGTGAGCAGAAACTGCATCATGCCCAATGTTCATGTTGTGCTGGCAGCCACCTGTGTTATCCTGGGAGGAAAGATAAGGCTCCTTTGTGGAATAAAAAACCTGTAAAAATAAATTACATATTAAACATTCTTTTGTAATGAGGGAAAAGACATCATTATAGCTTTCCTTAACTCTACAAAGAATACTGAAGAAAAAGTTTTCTGCAGTCATTGGCATATTCCACTAAGCAAATTAGAGGGTTATTTTTATGTAATCTAAGTATTAATATAAGATGTATACAGCTGAAGAGTAGATTTTTTTTGTAATCCTATTTGTGATCTTTACAGCTTTTGTAGTACCAGAAATTAATTTTAGCATTCTATCTTAATTTCCAGACTGTCATCTGTATACCTTAATTGTTCTTCCCACAATAAATGTTACTTCTTCCTGTGTTCTATAGCAGTGCTCTGGTAAAGAACAGCATCCCCTTGTCATGTTTATGACACAATAACTTATACATCATTATGTAAATGCTTTGGTGACAGAGAAGGATGAAATTTTATCATTTTAATGATGATAAAACAACAGGTTGTCTATGAGAATACAAGTGGCAGAGGCAGGCATAGCATTTTCAACTTCAGTGAGATCTGGGTCAAGTTCTTAAAAGAAGTTCAAATTGAAGCTGTCCTTGCTACACATGTATCTGTCATTTAAATATGCAGCAATTCTGTTGTGGGGAGGAACTTGAGGTGTGGAGCCCCTGCACTCACTGGATGATGACTGGAGTGAGATTTGTGTTCTTGTTCTTTAAAGCCCTTATTCAGTGGCTGTTAGATGAATGGGAGATGAAGGCTGAGTGTTTTCTTCCTCTCTTGCTGTCACGTAAAGTCAGGCATCTGGGGAAGAAACTTCACATGCAGCTCAGGCTTGTGAATACTGAACAAATAAAAGTTTTAACAATGATTTTATTTGTTGAGTTGCTCTTTATTGCATTATTTGAAATGCAAACAGGATGTAAGAAAAATATAATCAAAAACATCCAGTGAAAATGCTATTTGGGATTCATAAATAAACTCTCCATGAAAATCTCAGGCTCCAATGCCATCAGAATAGACTTAGCCTTTGAGCCCTATGAGACTGATAAATCAAGTATCATGCAGCTTAGAACTAGCATTTCTTCTGTGTGAGAGTTATAAAATCAGCATCCCATCTTCCATGCATTGGCATCAGACTGCTTGATACTTAATTTTAACAATGAGGACTTTTATTTGGGAGACTAACAGCTCTTCCTCACACTAGCTGAAAGTTTTATTTTCTTCCTTACACTAGCTGAAAGTTTTATTTCAGTGCTTGTATATGTGCCATACTTATTTGCAAAAGACTTTACATTTGTTCAAATGAGCAGATAGGTCGTAGTATTGAATGATTAAGACAAAAGATGAGACCAGTTGAAAATTCATTCCTATTGTGAAATGCAGTATTTTGCCAGTGACTACAGGCTTAAGGTCTGTGCATGCAACTTGATCCAGAGCTGGGGAACAGCTCCATGCTAAGGCACCTCTCCAGTCACTGTGCTGAAGCAGTATTCTCCTGCAAGCCTTGAATTTGTTATCTCAGTGCTGTGGTAGCACTGGAGGTGTGGCTGCAGCCTTGTGCATATGGAGACTTCCTTGTAGAAAAATATTCTGAAATGTATAAAGAGCAATCTTGGAGTACTAAACTTGCAGTTTGTGGGTGAGACCACATATGCACACCTTCATGCCCATGGCAAGGTTTAAGGTTCCTTCCAAAGAGTAGAGGGCTTGGGCTACACAAATGTTTTCAGTGATGTGTTTGGGGTTGATGACAATACTCCAAGGCAGTCTTGCTGAGGATGATGCTTCTCTTTGCCTCAGCTTCCAGGGACTTTGAGAGAAAACAGAAAACATTCTTGGCCTCATGTTTATGGTGCTGTAAGATGACAGAAATGAGGAGGCCTTCTAGGGTGATACTGAAATGTCATTTTTTCACAAGTATCATATCTCTCATTGGCCTAGTAAATCTCTTTCAGGTGCTTAAGGTAATAATTCAAACTTTTTTTTTTTTTTCCTGAATACAGATGTGTACATGAAGCAGTTTTCCCTGCCTTACATGCTGCTTTTCTTGGATGTTTTCTCTGCATTCATTGAAGGGGTAATTGAAACTTGTCACTAACTTTCAGATTGTCAGTTAGACAGAACCAGGAAAGTCCTTCAGATTCTTCATCTAGAGCATTTGTATTTTTCTTACCTTCTAGCTGCCACATATATATTATAAGGCAAGGAGTCTAAAACAAGCCTTAAAGTAGTTTTCTTTTTCAGATAGAAATTTGTGTGTTATTTCAGCCACTTTTTCATTAAAGTTATATAAAACCATAGTTGGACAGCTACATCCAACAGGTCCACCCAGACAACATCCAAGGTGCTTCTTTGTGACTAAGCCATACTCTGTAGGGACTGGGAAAGAGTAGAAGCCAAAATTCTCAGATACTTTGAAGCTTCTTTAGTTCATGAGGAGTTTGAAACTCCTTTTTAAAGTTGATTTATCCATGGAGGCCCATGCTAATACATTGCTTCTTCTTGCAAATGCCTGCTTAGTGTCTCTGCAAAACACTTGGAAAATTCAAAATATCTTTGAAGGGATCATGAAGGCTGCCAGATAATATCAGATGAGTCAGAGGTCTGTTACTTAAAAGGAATCTTGCAGGACTCCTGCTTCACTGGTTTCCATTCTCCTCTGGTCTCCACTGGAGACTAATGGACTAATTGGGCTAAAATATTACTCAAATGAAGCTGCTGCCCTTTCCTAAACTAAAAGGGGTTACTGAGCCACTGTTGTAATTTAGTTATTCAACACAGAAGAAATGAAGAATAAATTAGTTATAAATATGTGTGGGATGGCTTTTTAATATACAGTCTGCTCAGTGGTTTTTTGCAGTAGGTGCTCTGTTGAAAACAGACAAACTTTGTGAAACAGAGCTGGTGCAAAGCACTGAGCTGGCGTCTGCATGACAAACCCTGCATGGTTTTAAGCTTTCCCCAGGACCAGAACTGTCCTGCATACAGCATGCTTGGCTTCTGCAAAAGTCAGGAGTAATTCTCAGCTTGAATGTTATAACTAGGCTTAGATATTGAGCACTCAGATTTAGTTTTGTCTGTATTGGGGAGGGTCCTGTCTGTTTATCTCAGTGTGTGGGATGCACCAGATAAGACTCTAGAGGGTGATTCTGTGAACACAAATCTGCTTGTGCTGCTGACAGAAAAAACTCTGGATGTTGTCTGCCAGAGCTCTACTGGGAAAATGAGGGGTGGGGGAATGTGTCACAGGAGCTGACTTAACTTCTATTGTTGGAAGGAGAGGAGAGAATAAATCAACAAAATGTGGAGCATCAAATTGCCAGGACTAGACAGTATTCATCCATGTCTTTTAAAGGAATTCAAATGGGAAATAGACACCCTAACAGACCATTTGGAGGGAACAACAGCAAAGAATAGGGTTAGTAAACACAAAGATAAATATGTTATGTTGTAGAAGGGTTAATGTGGTTTCTGTTAACAGAAGTTGCATTTCACAAAATACTGAAGCTCTGCAGAGGAGTCAGGGAGAGATCCTAGTGTTATCTACTTTGATTTGAAAAGGCATTCAACAGGTCTCTCACCAAAGGCTCCTGGAAAAACTTAGCTGTCATGAGATAAGGAGTAAGAGTCTCTATGGATAAAAAATTGGCTAAAGGGTAGGAAACAAAGGGCAGTAATAAATAGACAGTTTTGACAGTGTAAGGAACCAGTGGTGTAGTCTCATGGGATGTGAGTGCTGCTAGGGTATCTGTTGCTCAACAGATATCATAAATGATCCGAGAAAGGAACATTGAAAAAAGGTTGCAGCTTCTAGCAGGTTATTCAAGGAGTTGAAACCAAAACAGATTGCGGAGAACGATCTCGCTGAAACCGAGACAGATTGCAGAGAAGGATCTCACATTAGTGAGTGACTGGTTGGTAAAATTAATGGCAGGTAAAAATCTGGGTGTATAAATTGTGAAGTAATGCATATGGGGAAAAATAATTCTAATTTTGCACACAGAGTGGTGAACTGTAAACTGGTTTTCCACTCAAGAATGTCAGTTCACTGTGTAGTACCAATGAATAAAACAAGTAGCATGCTAAGAGTTATTAGGAAAGGAACAGTGAGCAGTATTATGCCATGTATTTACATAATTATAATGTCCATTTGTGTCATATCTATGATCCAACCACATACAGGAGACTGTTCCTTTCTGCTTGCTCTCTCCCCTGCCCCTATCTCCACAGTAGAAAGAATATTTAAAAAAAACAAAACACCAAGAACACCAGCATAACCCACTGGTGAATTGCTGGAGGGTAGGAGGATGTACTGAGGAAACGCTGTGCTGTGCTGGCCCTAATTCTGTATTCTCTCTTTACCCTCTTGGAGCACTGCACAAGGCAGAAGACAGAGCTCCTGCTCCTGCTCTGGTGCAGTCCCTCTTGTGCTGCAATCTTTGTAAGTTTTCAGTAGTTTAGGGTCCATGATGCATTCAAAGTCTTTGCAAAATCCAGTGGATTACAATTATCAGGCTGCTTAGCTCAGAGTTATTAATGCACCTAATGTATGGCCCTAAAAGCACTAACAGTTCATTGCTAGTACAATACATTATAAAAAAATTTAGACTATATTATAATTCACCTTTATTTGTTTGGAAGATAAGGGGTTTCAAACATTATGACACATGCAAACTAAAAGTTAAATGAAATATTTTGGTGGTCCAATGTGCTACAATAGCCACAGCCAAGAAATGTGAACTAATCAAGGTTTAGATCCAAGAGTTTGTAGAGAACCAGATCTAAAAGATCAAGATCTAAAAGATCTAAAAGATATCTAAGCTGAGAAATGCCAGGTACAAGTTAAAATAGCTCATTAAAAACATCTATGTTAATAGGACCTTTCATCACCTAACTGAAAATGTCTTTTATATTTTACGTAGTCATTAACTCAATTGTTCATGATTCTGCTTCTGGTGTAATAGGGGCTTTTTTGAAGGGAATATCATTTTTGCTTTGTTCACATAGTAATGCAGGATAATATATATACCCCTAATCTTGTTAATGTATTGTCATATTTGAAAGGCAAGATGTTGAAACTGTGTATGAAAATATAAGAATGGAAGGATCTTTGCCATGTTGGCACACAATGAAACTTATTTTCTATTCTTCAGTTCCTAGACTCTAATTGGAGAGGGCTCCAGAGACTCTTGGATATACACATGCAGCATAGTTCATTCTTGAGGTAGGTCTCAAGCTGAGAGAAGAAATGATGTTCAGAAATAGTTTTCAAGGAGTAAAACACACAGATTATTTTTTTTTTATTTTAATTCTAAGGTAAGATATATGATGGGGTCCCAAGTGCAGGGCTATAAGGTAATTTGAAAAATGTGTTAGACATTTTTTACTCTAATTGCACTGATACTATGTTGTTTTGGTCTTGTTATCATTTCTGTGTTGTTATTTTAGAACTGCAGTTTGAAGAAGAAGGCCATTGCACAATTATTGTAAGCAGAAGGAGAAACCTCCCCCCAAAATACCCCTCCAAAAAACCCCTAAGACCTAAGAAAATATCTCTGTGGACAAAACTCTTGTCAGTGCTGATAATGCAAGAAATACTTGGAAGAGAAAGTGGAAAAAGCTGGGAGTGCAGCTGCCTGTAATTAATTGAAGGAATGTTATAATCACTATTATTAGGACAACTCAAACAATAGTTTTGGCAAATATTTTTGTAGCAACTTAAATCATCAATGAAGATGATGAGGCACAGCATGAGTACACCAGTGGTGATCAAAGACAGCAGTGGGCAGGGGGTGATGGGCACACACCCACAGCAGAAACCTGCCAAAACCCCTCATCCTCCTCTCTCCTGGACATTCCTGCTCTGTCATCCCGGGGAGGCTTCCCTTGCCTCAGCAGAAGCGGTGCAGGGTGTGCAGTGTGCCCCCCTTGCTCAGTCTGAGCGCTCTGTCCCGCCTGGGAAGGGCTCCAAGGTGTGGGAGCAGCCGCCAAGGGCCCCCCCTGCCCTTCCTCATCCATCCCTGCTCTGCTCCTGGCTGATCCCACTCTTCCAGCTGCGTGGCATTTCAGTGTTTCCATAGTGATGAGTGGTGGACACTGCCACCTTCCTCTCTTTAATTAAAGAACAGATGCAGGGGAAGCTGATCTCTTGGTGACCCTCTTTAAGCTGACATCAACACGCTAATTGTTTTCAATTCTTTCCTTCCCTCAGCAGTCGAAGCTCTGTCCTTTGTTCCTATCAAGGTCTTGCCTCTGTTTAGGTTAGAGAAGCAGTAACTTTTTCCAGAGTCTCCCTGTGGGGACTGTTTCAAGTAGTGGCTGCTTCAGAGCAACTAAAATCTCTCCTCTCCATCAGCAAGGTGGGTACAGAGGAATGAATGCTCCTGCCTGAGACAGGAAACTTGTGGCTTTGCTCTGCTAAAGGCAGTCCTGGCAACAGTGCCAAGCAGGGATTTGCCTGGAGGATCCCCAAGAGTGGAGGATTATGGAGTGTAGGCATGCATCCTTCCAGCCTCACCTTGCACTGTTTTGGTACAACACAATCCTTTCTAAACCAACAAGCCAGCTGGGGCTGGGATGGATTTGGCTTGGGAAGAAGTCTCCTCCTTCTAATCCCACTTCAGCCCTTGTCTGACAAGGCAGCCTCAGCTCTCTGCCTCAGTTTCCTCTTTTATGAAATAGCACTAGCATTGCTGTTTGTCTGTTACAGAAAAATAATTGGGCTTTCTTCAGGTGTTTTAAAGCATAAAATATTTTATAAAGAAAAGCTGCTGCTAGAGCAGTCAGTCTTCATCAGCAATTGCTCTACACCAGTGTCAGAGATTGTTATGGCTTTTCTGTAGGGATTGAAATTGCACATGGTATTCATGTTAATGACAGGCAAAAAGAAATACATTATTTAATGGCTTCTGCTGTATTATTTGCCCTTCTTGTTTAGCTTCAGGCTAGAGTCAATAGGCAATTTAGCTCAAGAAAAATAGTCACCAGACAAGAAAAGGGATATTATTCATCCCATGCAGATGTAAGCAGAACAGAAATAGTGTCAGATACCAAATTCAGACTTGCAGAAAGCACTCACATCACGTAAGTTAACTGGTGATTGCCACTGGATGTCCTCATTGCTGAAGTGTAGAGTTCAGCTACAAGATCCTAAAGATCATCAGTGACAAGAACCCTTGAAATGCAGGAGGCTATTCAAGCTATTTATACAGGGAGATGGAAGGGCTGATATTCTTTGTTGTTGTTATTGTCTCGTTTATCTCTGGGCTTGCTTGAGTTGGAGCAAGATCTCATTTTCATGATAACTTTACAAGGCAGGAGGTAATTTATACATATGAAATACATCATTCTAACACATCCACAACACTCAAAAAACAAAAATTACTTTAGCTGTAGAGCCAAGCTATCTGATGAAGCAAGATTTACATTTGGGCTCATGAATTGCTTTGTATATAGTGCACATGACTTCTTTCCATAGCATTTTGTCTCTTGGAATGTAAAACAGAATCATAGAATTTCTCAGGTGGTCCATGAAGTCCAGATAACTTTGTCAGTCATGTAAATACTCTTTCTCTGGCAGTTCTTGGTGTTTGTTGTCTAAAAGGAGGAAAGAATCATATATAAAGCTGCAAAATATTTTATTGCCCCTGGAAGGAAAGATAATTTTTTTTTCCTGTTATCTACAACCTCAACTGAGAATTGAAGCTGAAGAATGAAATACTGACTGACCCTACCTCAACCCACCTACCCACTTTCCTGTTACCTACAAAGGGATGTGGTCTCTTCTAAAATACACCAGTCCTGTGGCCTCAATAATTGTTTAAAACAAATGCATCTCTACACATATTTCCTTCATATGAAATAGGCAAAAATTACATAGCAGTGTTGAGCTATGCCCTAGTGAGCTTCCCTGGAGTTTGCTGTGTTTTAGGATGTAGGACTGCATTTGCTGCATCGTGAGGATAAAATGAAGGTGTGAAGTTCATATCTGAATGTCAACATCCCACAAGTACTCTTTTAATCCATTATGTTCCCACTTTAATTTGTCTGTAGGCATTTGAATTTTCTTTATCAAGTCAGGGAAAACTGACAGGCATAGCCAAAAAATGCATGTTGGCCTTCTATTCAAGTGAGACAGTGTGGGGTTGCCTTTCCCTGCAGAATTAGGAGTCTCGTTTATTTGACTGTAGCTTAAAAATTGCAGACTATTCATTTAAACCCAAATGCTAATAATAACACTGATGTAGAAAGACCTTTAATAATCTCAAACAATGGTGATTTGTGACTTCATTTATGCCAAGAACAGGACTGCAGAGGGGAGTGCTGTGTGCTGTAATAAATTGCAGAATGTGAGATCCAGTTTAAGCTAAGACTAAATGCTCAGTAGGTCAGTACGTTCTGTCTTAATTTGAGCTCCTCCACAGTGAGCCTTTTCTGCACAAAATGGAGCTGAAAGGGCAAGGCTTCTCCCACCTCTTCTAGGGAGAGCTTCTGCATGGTTCTGAGCTTTTATTGCAAGTTATTTGATGCTAGATGTTCGCCCCATTATGGCAGTGATTTTAACAATATTTTGGAATGAAAATTTTTTGAGCAGATTAGTAATTGGACCACCCATTTCCTCAGCATCAGGAGGCCAATTTCCCTTAGAGAATTGTCAACTGCAAAGCCACAATGCTTGAAAATGTCTCCAAAGTTGCATGTTTGGTTGTATTTATTTCCTTTGCCTGTAAATACTGATTTGATATTGCCTTTGCTGTTGACAAGTTGTTGACAACACACTAAAAAAATAGGGCTCCAGCATATATAAGGACCCTAGGTTTTTAAATTTTTTAAAATTATTTTTATTTGGGTGGTTTTTTTTAGATCATTCCCCTTAAGCATTTGGGGTTTTTTATGTGCTCAGATCCTGAAGCCAGGTTCTTTAATATGATACTCTCCCATATCCAAAGACCACAAAGAATCTGTCTGGCACCATAACAATGATGCAAAGGGTCTTACAGCAGGTTTCAGAAGGTTGTTTGCCACTCTGTGGTTAATATAAGAATGACTGCATATATAAGCCAAAAGTTCTTGTGAACCCAACACACATTTTAAGTATTTGAAGTCGAATTCGGTTTTATACAACACTTTCCTTGTATAATATGGATTTCTAATGAAAGAACAAAGATCTTAAAGGGAGTCTGCAAAGCTGAACAGGAGGAACATACTCCCCTTGTCTATCATAAAGCATTATCCTGTCCCTCATCAGGATGGAAACAGTTTTATTTAGGCTCTCTGCCAAAAAGAGGCATAGGTTGGCACAATGGAAGGACACTGTTCAGAATAATTGCTGGAGTTTGTCTGCCTAAGGCTGATTTGATGTGGGATGGATAGAGGGATTTGCTGTCATCCAGTAGCTACTGGAAATAGGAATCCCAGTGAGGAAGCAGGCATTACACAAGTATGTGGTGAAAAGACAGAAACTCATAAAGCTGCAAGGGTTGTTTTGTAAAATGCCTGTGAGTAGCCAAATGGGACAATAGCAACACTGCTAATTCATTTAATTAATATGTAATTTACTTGGAGTAGTGTTCATTCTAGTCTGTCTTTCTTCAGAAAGATGTTTTCTGCTGTGGTGAAGCTGTGATTCATTTCCATTTCACTACTTTCATTTTCATGGTCTTTTTGTTAATTGTCAGAGCCTGTTTGATGATTACAGTGGGCTAGTAAATGCATTGCTAAATTATGGTCATAAACAACAATAGAAAAAAGACCCTTTTTTTTCCTTTTTTTTTTTTTTTTTTTTTGAGCAATAGACTGTTCTGGTCCCTAGCAAAAACAAATAATGTAGCATTTCTCCTACCCTGCTGCTCTGCTGCTTTGTGGTTTTCTATTTCATATGTTTTTCATGGGGTTATATATATTTTCTGTATGACAATCTGGAATGGGAAAAAGGAAGCAGAGCAGAAGCTGGAGTACACTGGATGTCTGAGGATGCAAGGGGCATCCAGGTATCTTGGTACCCCTTAGAGGGAACTGCAAATCCCTGAATCATCCCATTTCTCCTGGTGCTGATCCTCAGGGGAGGTCCCCAGAAGGAGGGTTTCCAGCTAGGCCTGAAGGACATCATTTAAATGATTTTGAATAGATTTTGAAATAGATTCTGAAATACATTTTGAACAGATCATTTTGAACTGCAGCAGGAAGGAAGGGTGTCACTCACTGGGCCAAATTTCAGGGACATGCAAGCACTATCTCTATGGGCTTTGTGCTCTAAGTGTGTGGTTGTATTAAGTTAAGCTGTGCAGAAGGAAGCAGAACTTGAGACTTTTGCCAAGTTGGTGTCAAACTAGGCATTACCACAGGCACTTCAGCAGAAACTCTCCACAGAGGATGATATTTGTACTCAAGGCTTTACATTTTTCCTTGTTTTTGCTTTTGATGTTTTGCTCCTGCTCCACAACAGCAGCTATAAAAATGACTCCCTTCAGTCTCTGATTTCAGTCTTCTTCCTTTTCCTGCAGAATTGTGGCATTTTCAGCTTGAAACCATCTTCCCTTTAGAATGTATGAAAACTTCTTGCACAGCCAAAGATGAAAGATTATTTTTGGCCTGCAGTCAAAAGATGGCTTGGTCCTGTCTAACCCATGAGGCTTGTTTGATCAGTTTAACTATGACATAGTAGCTTTTCCAAGTCCATGGCTTTTCCTCTTATAGACAGAGTCTGAACTGGTTTAAGTGTAATGGAATATCTATTTTGCCTGGTTTAGAAATGTTTTAATTTGAGAATATATGTCCTGGTAGCAGTGGTTACATCACTTATTCTTTAAAGCAGTATTATATTGGATAAATTTTAGATGTTCCAGTTAAGGAGTTGTGTTTGTAAATGAAATCTTTTGTGCTGTCTATTAAATGCAGTTCTGATTGACTCAGCTGAAGTGAGTAGTGCCCAACGTGTGTTATCCAGACATTTGTCAGATATTTTAGTTCATTTCATTTCATACATCTTAAACTATGAAGGCAACCTTGTCATTGCAATTTTCACACCCTTTCTTTTTCTTTGTTCTATATGTCAGTGAAATCTTATCTCTGCAGTCTTCTGTCATAGGTTAATAGTCTGGAACAAACTTCATTTAAGACTCTTACACAGGAAAAATGGAGAGAGATTATAGAGAAGAAAGTTGGTGGCCACAACCACTGTTGGAGAGATGGTATCTCAGACTCTGATAGATTTGAAATATCAACCACAAGTGTGGGAGAGGAAGAGCCAACCTCAAAAGATTGACTCACTCAGTTCAGGTGCCTGGCTGAACCCTGGGACCTCCTTTCACATCACAAAGTTCAAGTTTTGTATGGGCTTGCATGGATTTGCTTTTAAGGATGGGACAAAACCACAAAGGTCAGGCCTGGATTTACATTTGTTCAGTGTTGTTGTTGTTGTACACAGAAATCTACAGAAGTCTGCAGAGACTCCTGGAAAATCTGAGACAGTTTTCTTATTTCACAGTCTTACAAAAAGACCTGCACTTATTTTTCTTCAGTACATCCTTTATTGACAGGTACAGTTGCCTCTTTTATACAAGTGACTGTCTTGTTTACATGTTCTTTTATTTCTTCCATTTCCAAATGCAGTTTCTGTTTAAAATGTCTGGGAACAGCTTTTTAAAATCAATTATTTTTGCAAAGAAAGGTAAACTGCATGGAATAAAAAAATATAAAACAGAAAGGGAAGATCTGGGGTAAACCCCAGCTGACCTAAAATCCCTGCATTTTGCCTGGGAGAAGCAGAGAACCCCTGAGTAACATTTTCCTCAGTCCCCTTCCAATACCTGCTTGGCTGCCTGTAAAGGCTGTGAATTTTGACTAACCCTTTTAATCCTGTCTTCAGTCCTGGAAAGAAACAACTTTGCTAGCCTAGATTCAGACATTGAGAGGGCATTCTACAATTAGTGACTTTTCTACTGTTTCCTCTGGGACATTGTTATTGCTTTTAACAAATAATCTGAACTCTTGCTTCAACTCCTGTTTGCTCCACACCCATTCTCTTTGGTTTAATTGTAGTTCTCCAGTATAGTAATAATGGCACTGTGACTGAGATCAGATTCAGAAAATGCAACATGGTTTGGGGTTTGTGCATCACAGATCCTAGACTCAGAAGAGTAGAATCCCTGGAAACTTTCATCCAGACCCCGCTGAAAGAGCCTTACATTTTGCAAACTTTAAAAAAGTTCAGCACAAGTGGATCTTGAGGCTTTTCTTGGGTAATACCTTATCAAAAAGGAACTCCCAGCTGCTCACATAGGCAGACGTTTAAAGATGCAGTTTGATAAGGAAATCAGGAGTGTTATGCTGGTGACAGTATTGGCTTCCTGAAATGAGGGACACTATTCTTCCAAAGGAAAAGAACCAGGGAACCTCTGGTAGATAAAACCCCAGATTTTTAAGCTGACCTTTACCTGCTGACACTGGGCCAGAGCAGTTCTTGGCTGGAAGGTCCAGCTGTGGTGAGAGAGAGGTAGAATTTCCACCACAGGTAGAATCCTGAGTGCCCAAAACCTCTGGAAAGCAAAATGCCAAGACTGTACCAGCTGGTCCCCTGAGTCAGACCTGGGAACAAAGGAATAAACCTGCCCTTCCATGGGATGCTTTTTACCTTTTCTTTCTAAGAATTTCCACAGTCTTCTTGAAGCACAGAGTCAGCAGTGAAAGGGGAAGACTTGCTTTCTTCTCAAGTCTGCTCCTTACCCTGTTTAGCCTCCCCTTCTCTCTCTCCACCCCCAGATATTTCTGTCTCCCATGGGAAGCCCCAGGATCAGCTGGAGCAGCAGAGCAGTGTGGTGTCAAACACTGTCACAGCACAGCTCACACTTTATGTGAGTGGCTGCAGAGTTTTTCTCTCCCACTCCTTTTTGCTCCATATAGACCCCCTCCTCTGCCCCACCTCCCCCTGTCCCCCTTTATAGCTTTTATTTTATTTATTTTAAAGAAGGTTCAGTAGGTCATGTCAAATGTAAAAATATATGTTTCTTTGCTGGGCAGTCCAGATTTAGTGAGAAATCACTCTCAGTTAACTAAAAACCTGAGGCCTCTAATTAGAGCCCTCTAATAGCAACAGTAGCTCAGGTTTGCAATTTTTAACACTTAGTCAGTGTTGGATGAATTTGCATCTTCAACATAAGAATACATAACACAAGACTCCAAGCAGACAGAGGTCAGGACTAACAGAGCTCTTTCTTTAAAACCAGGCTGATATGAATTTTGTGGGAGCAGAATTATGAGGTGAAATTTTGTGAATCTTGGGGAGAGAGATTATAATTTGGGATGAAAGTAACTTCATACCAATATGTTTTGCACAAACAGAAAAAAATTACAGTCCAGGAGGATGGGTGATGTACCAGAAGCATTATTATTTGTATTCTTGGAGGAACTTGTTTGTTTTCTCTGATTTTATGTTATTATCTGATCTCAGGAATTAAGGCTTCTCCAGTGGGATTTTAAGAACGTAACCAAGATTTATTGGGTGCTACAGAAGAAAAATATTTTTGAAGTTGTCAAACACTTCCTGCTATAAGACTGTAAAGTGTTGAATATCTGCCTTAGGCAGATTTATTGATTTATTTAAATTTACTGTTCCCTAGACATCTGCTTTGGTCACTCAATTATAGAGAAGATGCTGGGCAAAGTGGACCTTTGGTCTGACCTCACACTCTCATTCTTGTTTGTTTGCTTTTCTTATATTGAATGATATGAGAGAAAATATTGGTTCATCCATTTAAAAAAACAAAAAACAACCAAAAAAACCACCAAAACTCAAAAAAAAACCCAAAACAAAACTAGTAGGATTTTTTTTTTTTTTTTTTTTTTTTTTACAAATAGTCTTAATATTCCACAGCAGTGAGGCAAAGACAGAATTTCCCCATTGATTGAATCTGTGCATTTGCCATGACTTTTGCAGTATGTGCCCATACCTATCTACTCTAAGAGCTTTTGAGATAAGCTGAGGAAGAGGTGTGGGAGTAAAGGGAAAGATTTGGTTTTGGACAGTGAAGATTGTGAGTTAATACTGTTAGACAAGAAGAGTGGCACTGAACTAAAAGAAAAGTGGAGAAAAAAAATAAAGGAGGAAGGATTTAGGCAAAAGTGCAGAAAAAATACTTTTTATTGGGGACATGGAATGGATCCCCTTTTATTGGCATCAAATGTCTCTGAAAGTTTGGTGGAAGGTTCACTGTGTAAGACCTACACAGATACAAGTTTATTTTTGTCCTTGGTTACTCTCATTAGCAGAAGAGCAAGGTGCAGGAGGTAGAGCTGGAGGTTCTGAGCCAGGTGACAAAAAGATGTTGACAGTGCCATAAATATGGTGAAGCTGCTGCTTTCTCTGCCTTTTTGAAAAATGTGGGAAATTACATGGACAAAATCTCTGCTAAAATAGCATTGCTTGCAAAGTCAAGCACTCTAGTGACATTGCTGTGGAATTTCATTTCAGGATTCCCCTGTCTGTGAACAGGGTGCAGTCTGCAATTAGATGAGCACTCACAGTTTTTCTTCTACAGGGAACCTCACTGACCACACAGAATGAAGGTGGTCAACAAATGAGCAGCTGTTCAATCTTTCCTTATCCTTGATTATTCCTTACGGTACAGGGTGTATCACTATCCATAAGATTCAATCACATGTCATTCTTGCTCTGAAGATACTTTTTCATAGTCTTTTGTCCACTGTGGAAGAGAACATCATAAACTTTATCTTCACAATGGGTTTGTTGGGAGCCTGAGAGAGGAGGGTATCCCAATTTTACATATGGGGAAACTAAGAAGCAGAAAATTTGCTAACATGTTGAACCCAGGACATTTGAAGATACTAGTGGGTTTACATCTGAGTTTATACATTCCTTTTCAGTAGTAAATATTATCTAACACTTCTTGTGTTCAGCATAATGCATCAAATGGTTCATGTGGCACCTGTGAGTGATAATGCAGAACAGCAAAGCAGGTTTATGTCCCACACTCAGAAGATGAGGAAGACAGAGTTAGGGATACCTGGGAATGTTCACTTACAAAGGGGATCTCACCTCCTTGTGGCAGGGAAGGAGATCCAGCCCACTCAAGCAGGATCCACCTGTCTGGCTGCTAATGTAAGCTTCTGTTTCCTTCCTTTCATCCCCTGCCTCATTCACAGCACACCTTCAGAACCTGCAAAAGATGAGCCAAAGCCACAGTCTCACTGACAACCCAGCCTTGACTCCTTACTCAAGGTTTGTTCCATGCAGTGGTACAGGGATCTTGTGGAAAAAATAATTTGTGATCATGCAGTTATTGTATTGCAATTGATCTACATGATGGGGCTGAACAAAGGTTGTATAGGCAGCTGTTATTCCTTGTCTCTTAGTTTGTGAGAACCAGATTTTGCAGCCTTTGTAGCATTTTGTGGGTCTATCATGCTGTCTTTTCAGACTAGACATGGTGGGTACAACAAAATCATCTTCCTTTCATCTTCCTCCTCCCTTCATTGGTCATCCCACGAATATTGGGTGATCTTTTTTATTATTTTTTTGTTTTTCTACTTTTCACAGCTCTAGGAGAGATATTTCAATGTCCTGTAATTTATTCTCTCTCTAAATGCCAATTTTCTTGCTGCTGCTGATTTGCTTTCAGATATAATGCCTAAAGCAGGCTGTCAGCCATTCTGAAAGTATATGATTCTTTTCTCTCAATATCACACAAGCCAAGTCTGGCTGGAAGGACAGGGGAAAACTAAATTGTTCTCATAAAAAAGAAAACATAACACTAATATATCTTTATACTTATGTTCAGGTATCCCCTTTGTGTTATTAAGGGGACTCATGATCTTGTGTGTTTTCTCTACAGGGGATTACATTCATTTATATTTTTTAGGGTCTACTGTAATAGATGCTTTCCAGAAACCTAAAAGTGAGTCCAAAAGTTCTTTGGATGCTATCAAACCAGAATTAAGCAGTGCATTGTATTATCCAGTAGCAAAACAAGACCTCGGGATTCAAAGAATGAATTATAAATTTGTGTGGATGAATTAGAAGTCGGTCCTGCCGCCCTTGTGGAGCTCCAATGATTCCAGTGCCAGGGAGCATTGGCATCAGGAATTGTTGAAAACTTGGCTCTCCCCGAGGCAGAGAGGCACCAAGACGTCAGGGACGTGGATATGATTTTGTATACTCAAATATTTAAGGTCTCAGATAGAAATTATTTGCTGTAACTCAGGGGGTTGCCAGGCTGAGCCAGTGTCTTGTGAAAGTTATTGCTGGTGTGGGTGTGGTTACTCATCCCAGGAGCTCCATAATGAAACTTGGTGGAGTAAAAGCAGTTTAAGCTAAGCTTTGATACCTTCTAATTGTGGAGGGTTGAAATTCCTGTTGTTCTAGCTTAGCTGGTGGGCTTTCATGCCCAACAGCACTTCTGAGTTTGCATTTTGACACTCATAAATATCTTTTCACTTCAGAAAGTATGTTTTTGTTGTTTTTTTTTTTTTAATTTAGAATTTAACTCTCTTGACCTATCACTCTGTATTATGCATGTGTGATTTTAAAGGTGTCTCAGTGTTCCATACTATACTGACATTGTGGGTGGAGACACTTGGAAAAAAATCTTTCAGTCAATTTGTCCACCTCCATCTAGCTTGGTGGTGCTTGATATCCTCTTGGATTTTGCTGACTGTGTTTTCAAGCAAAACAATTGAAAAACAATAGAAAAAAAGCTTTCAAACTCTGCAGCCAGGTTTTTCTTAAAGAAACACCCTTTTTATACATGTGTGTGTATATACAAATAAATATGTGTTAAAAAAGGAAAAGATAACAGAATAATTACATTAAATGGTACAGAAAGGCTGGCTTATGATCAGCTTTCTTCTGACAGATGAGTTCCTGTGGTTTAGGCTTGTCCCTTCAGTCTTTCTCTTAGCCTAGCAATGCAGTGACTCCTTCTTTTGCAGCAATCTGTCCCCAGTCCAGTCTGAGACACAAGGAAATTCTTTTCATCACCTGAGGGTCTTGTCTGAGCATCATTTCCTTCCTCTGCCAGGGTGCTGCACAGACATAATCAATTGAGACTTTTCTCTCTCTCAGGAGCTGAGGATCTCCAACCAGGAGGCAAAGCTGGACTTCTCACTTTTGCCTCCTCCCACTGCTCAAGTGCTGACAAATAATGGAAAGAGGAGTTGGGTCTGAAACAAGAAATTTAAAATCTGGGTTCTAAAAACAGTTACAGTCTTGATAAGGGGCTCTGTATTTTATTTAGCTCACTTGTAATTCATTTCGATTTGTTGCATTTTTTTTTTTGTTCTTAAATGTGTGATTTGATTCTGAATGTGGTTCACATTAGCTTTTTGATTATAAAAATAAATAATATCAGATCCAGTAGATTCAGCAGTTTCTTTGAAAATGGTGCTTCCTCAGCCCTCCCAACAGCAGCTTTTTCCAGGATGGAGCTGTAGCTCGGAGGCCATCACCTGGAGGATGAGAGGCATCTTCAGCTCTGAGCATGCACAGCACCAGGATGTGTTCAGAAAATAGGCAGCTCTTCTCTGGGTTGCAGCACATATGCTGATCTGCCCCTTGACAGAGAGAGCTGTGGGCCAGGACTAAGGGAACGAGGACTGGTTGCATATTTTTAGCTAAATATTTTAAGATCAATATTTTCAATCAGCATCTGAAAAACAGGAGCACCTCCTTATATAGGAGGCTTAGATTTCTGTTCCATGTATTTCTGCATTTTCCTTCCCTTTTCCCTCTGTTTTTTTTTTTGATTGTTAGAGGTAGAATTAGCCTCAGAAGCTTTTTCTAGGGCCCAGATTAACCTACTGGAGTTGAATACATCTTTTTTCATAAATATGTTAGTTTTAGTAAAAGTGTAGATCACAAAAGCCTAAGTAATTAGGGTTTTGTCATGTGTTTTGGGGGTTCAGGAGACATTTCAAAGTCAACTTAT
The DNA here is from genome assembly GCF_030490865.1 of Poecile atricapillus. NCBI lineage: Eukaryota > Metazoa > Chordata > Aves > Passeriformes > Paridae > Poecile > Poecile atricapillus. The sequence goes on along the minus strand of NC_081266.1, from coordinate 1,461,840 downwards.
CCACTAGGTAGTTAATAAAAGTCCTTATCATGCCTTAAAAGAAGGCTTAATATAAAAACTCTAGAAATGAAACTTCCAAAGATCCATCTTTTGAAGATGATGAGATATCATCTTATTTTTTTTATTAAGTGAGCAATTTCAAGTAAAACATATTAGGAAAATATTTACCTAGCATTTATTTACCCAGCTGAGCAATTTTAAGGCAGGTTTAAAACAGTATATGCCTGTGAAATGCCGTGTTATCACGTGCTGTTAGAGTAGATTTTGTTTCTTGAATTCTTTCATTGCAGAGTCTTTATTTTTTAAATGCACTTCCTTAACATTTTTTGTTATTTTTTTCTTTAGAACACAGAAATGCTGTTGACCAGCAAACTCTCAGAAAATCCTTTTTCTGGCCTCTTAATTTGTTTCTGCAGTTTGACATAGGCTCCCATTTGTAGGCAGAAACCCTTGGCTATCAGCCTGTAGATGATGCTCACATCTACAATCAGATATTTAAGTTTTACTCTATCAAATAAGAATGTGCTAATGGTACTGACTCATTTCTGGGTCTGCATACAATCAAAATGTGGGGAGCAAATTTGGAAGTAACTTGATGGTATTTCTTTTCCATGTCTGGAGCCCATGAGTCAGTACTCCAACACATACATTTTGCTGTTTAAGTGGAACATGCTATACTTATTTTTTTATATTAACAATATGGCTTATCATTCTATAGAATTTTTCATTCAAAGACCTCATGTAGGTTTACCAGTTAAGTGAGTAACTCATTCTTTATTGATCTTGAGATTCTCTGAGATCTTAATACACCCTTGGTTTCAGCCTGAATTAGACATTTAGCCTTTAATTCAGATGAACATTCAGACTGGGGGAGGTTCTTAAAATGAAGTCCGTACTTAAAGGATTTCCTACAACCTTGCAGGTTGGGATTTATGTACTTGGTCGTTTTCCTTGTGAGCCAAAAAGCAGAATTTGGTCCCTGACATCACACTGGCTGCTGGAGATAACTCTTCCAGGGACCCCCGGTGGCATAATTCAGTTTGTTAGAACCTGGTGGGGGGAAAACAAAACCCCAAACCAGCAGCAAGCAGTCATCAGTTTGAAGCCCTTGTTCTGTAATTTGCTGTCCTGTGTGAGGAAGTGAAGGTGTGGCTGTGAATTTGTGTTCTGTGTGCACACAGGACCTTTGGAAAATGGGTGGGTACAGCATCAGAGCATGCCTTGCCTTGCCTTGGCTGGCATCTCCCAGCACTGTGAGGGGCAGAGAGGGGGAAGCAGAGCACTTTCCTGTGCAGGACAGCAGCTCCAAACAGGAGTGGGATTTGTCTCATGTGGCTGGGGATCAGTTTTTTGGGAAGGAATCTGCAGCCGCTAAATGCCATCAAAACAGCGTGGTGCGAAACGGAAGGAAAAAAATCGCCAAAAAGGTCAGAAATAGAAATGAAGAAAAAGTGTCATCCCATCCTAGGAGTGGAATACTCTGCAGTGATTCTCTGGAGATGAGTTTAATGGCATTTGGCTGTCTGCAGGTTGGGTTGCTGCGCTCCCTGTTGTCAGGCAGCGGGGTGGGGGCTTTGCCATTTCTGATTAACTAAAAAAAGATGTGTGTTTTGGAGGTGCGTGGGTGAGGCAGTGCAAATGTCAAGTTCAGTACTGGTTATAAACAGTCTTTTTAAACAGCAGCACATTTTCATTCAGATCTTTTTAGGTTGTGAAGAGTACTGTATCTCTAGCGCATATTTAAAATTTTTTTTTTTAAAAAAAAAAAAAAACCCAAAAAAAAACTTCCTGGCAGTAAGCTTGCCGTATCTAGTGCAACATTCTCACTCTGTCTCTCTCTCATCCTCATCTGTTGAAAGAGTAAAACTTCTGAGGTAGGTCTTCAGAAATAGCAGCAGTAGCCAGCGCAAATGTGCAGTAATTGATTTGCTGCTGTTGTTGTTTGTGATTGAAGCGGTGAAACCTTCCCCAGAAAAACCAAGTGGTGCAGACGAGCTCCTGCACCGTCGTTCAAAGAGTGATTTTCTAAGGCAGCTAAGAGCAAATGATACGATGAAAAATAGTCTCTTCTGCTTTATCCCTTGTTTCCACTGAAATGTATCCTCAGCCATGCATATGCAGGCTATAATGTGGCATATTTAATCTTCCACTTCATCTCTGCAGTTTCTCAAGACCAAAATAGCAAGGACTGGAGCAGCTACTCTTTCAAACAGCACTTACTGTTCTTAGACAGGTTTTTTGTTGTTTTTAGCATTTTCTGTTTTTAATCTGAGCTAAGTTTGAACAACTGTAATGGTGGGAAAATCTATCCAGGGTTCATTCTTTTTTACCACGGAATTGGCAAACCAGGAAGAATAGACTTTGTCATGTGCAAATATAGTGACCATAAATGGTGCTGGAGGCTTTCTCCATTGTCCTGTGACTTTGCCACGAGAGAAAGCGCGCACAAGGAAGAAAGACACGTTTGATAGAGTTGTGAAGAACGCCTGAATGGCTATTGGGTGTTGGGCATTGTCTGGCGCTGACCTCAATTCGGTACAGTAGAGACCCTTGAAAGCACTGTCTGAAGTCACAATACCACTATTCTCCTCTGCTCCCCAAAAGGGATTAGTTAAAAGGGTGACGTTCCGTGCAGAGAGTTCCAAGTATTCCCTGAAACAAAGGGGCCTGAAATGTTTTTGAAGTTATTTTTAATTGAGTTGAACTAATTTAATAAAGGTCCCAAGAAGGAGGGGGGAAGAAAAAAATATAAAGGAATGTGATTGTTTTATGATTCCTCGCAGATGGAATGGACATTTATAGCATACTTCTTCTTTAGTCTTCCAGAGAACAGTAGCCCCATTTACAGCTACTGTTAGCAATTTAAAACTGCTCCAAAATGAAGTCTTTCAAGAAGTTGACAGCTTATAAATAAATCTGTCTGATAAAATTGAACATAAACTGCATCTGTGGTTAGTTTGCCAAAATTAATTCTACATTTAATTAGAGATAGCAGTCAAACATATTTAATAAAAAACAGTCTTGGAGAGTAAATCAAATGAAGTCAGATTTTAGCAGATGCTTTGCTTTTCTCCCCTTTTTATTTCTTTAATTTTCTTTTCTTTTTTTTTCTTTCCTCCCAAGGAGTGATGAAGTGACCTCACCTCTATGATCCTTAGATATTTAGAAGAGCAGGCTGAGGGGAGGCCTGGGCAGCTCATGAGATTATGTAGGAGAAGCCATGAATGAATGGCCTCAGACAAAGGGGGGTAATTATTGTGCTGCAGTTTTTACTGATTTCTATAATTAGGATTTTCAGCAATGCCACTGTGTTTGCTGTAAATGTTGAAATGAATTAATATACTAATTATTAACCAAACATCAAAATTTGGATTTGGTCTGGACTTAAACCCTCTGCAGCTCTAAATTCCAGGTGTTGGGATAGGTAAGCTGGAAGTTAGGCTGTTCTGTGATTATTAATAACTGGAATGGTGAATGAAGTTTTATTGTTACTTCTCGAAATTGACGAGCCAGTTCCCCGCATACAAAATTTATATTCACTACTTCACATTCTTTTTCATGTGCAGCTCATTCATGTCTCTTCAAAAATATGACTTGATGGACTCCTTTAGCTGGTGTAAATAGGTACAGCTCCCACTGTGGGAAGGGAGTCTGTCTCTTGGCAACAATCTTAAAAATACAATAAAATAAAATAATTCAGTGTCCCAATTCACCAAATAAAGTCAGTTGAGCAGTATCAAAAACATTTGATCCATTCCATTTTAAAATTAAGTGGAATATTTTCCTTTTCCAGCCATCCCTCTCAAAGCAGCTATCTGTCTACCACTGAAAACAAACCAAACTTTATTTAAAGCCCAGATCTTGTATGGGAGATTTTTAGCCCACACTGTAGAGACATTCAAAACTTGTTAAGGCTACTAGAGAAATCCTGTCTGCTTGGCTTTTTTTAATTTTATGGTGCAGAAAATTACATGATTTCTAGACATGCGTTTGACTGTGTGAGCTGATAATAGATTATCTTTCTTCGAGGACTTCAGGTTGCTTTTGTATATTAAAGTACATAAATATTGTGGAAACTCACTGTTTCCCATGTGGAAAGTATTGGTTAACTACAGCATTTTTCGTTTGTTTGTTTTGTTTTGTTTGGTTTTGTATTTTTTTTAACGTGGCCATTATTTTCAGAACTATTTTAAGTTTGTAGAAATACTAAAAATAAATTAAAAAATATACAGGAAACCTTGATAGTGGTTGTGCCAATTAGATATCCCTAGAGGTCATGGTTAAAACTTTATTTGGTTAACCTTGTTAAAGTTCTACTGTTACCAAAACCCCAAAATGACCCAAGTTATACATAGGAGCCCCTAACTGAGAAATGTGGACCATTTTCCAAAATACTTTTTTGTTAATGTGCTGTTATGGCAGCACAGCAGCTTTGCAGACTGAAATAAATATTTGTTTCTGCTTTGAAATGCAGCAGAAAGGGATCTCTTTGCTTTCCTTTTGACCCTTAAATTATGAATGGCAGTGTTCAGCAGGGACTGGTTTTTAATCCCATTTATGAGGATATCATGCAGCCATACACACGTACATTTCATTTTAAGGAGGCTGCAACTTGCAAGTCTAACAAATCACAGTGCACCCAGTGTCTTAAAATAAACCACAGCAGTGTTGACTTGAACTTTCTAGGAATTGTGGCTGAAATTTCCAGAGTTGCCTATGGAACTTGAAGTCCCTGGCCTTTTTTAAACTACTTGTGCATTTAGATATAAAATTGCACAGGCAGCTCTGAAATACTCCCCTCTTCTTATTCAAGCAGCGAAGAACTCTTTTCTAATTCCCAAAGCACTTCATGTTAGCTAGGTCCTCAATCCATAGAGTATGTTAAATCTTGTTGTGATTTAAATATTGGATTTGACCCTGCTGACATCTGTTTATGGCATATGTGTAGTTATTTTGGAGAGCACTCCTCGAGTGAGACAGTTGACTTGAGCATGACTTCATCTGCTTAATTATGCTGAAACAAAAGTGCTTTGCTGAATCAGAGGCTCCAACACTCCTGTTTTTTGAGGAGTCCTTAGAGGAGTTTTAGGAATGATGTGTGTGCATATGCTCATTACCTGCAACACATGTTCATACTGATATGGGCCTTTTTAAGAACAACTGATTCTCCAAGACCTAATACATTTCTTTGAATATGGCCTAGTGATGATATATATCATTCTTCTCTTTAGCCTTCGTAATTACTTATTCAAATATTTCCTACTTACCCACATTTTGAAATTTTCAAAGGCTTATCTTTTTAATGTGATGTTCAAAAGTGCTGTGTGAAGGTCATTAAGACTAAAAATTGCCATTTTGAAGCCAAGCTAGAGATTTTACTCTTCACTTAACACAGAGTTACGATTTGAATTCAGAAGGAAAAAAATTACTGCTTACATAAAGACATTTTTAAAAGTAGAGCACCTCCTTACAGAAATTAGCTCTTGCTTTTAATTGCATATCTGTGCTTGAATCTGGTGTGGATTTCAGAAGCAATAGGATGCTTTGATGTTTTATTAAATATTTTTAAAAGGTGGGACTTTCTGAGAATTAAGCATTCATGTTGTATTTAGTGTACCAAGAACATGATAATTTCTTTCCTGTTACTAGTACTCAAGGCATCTAATATGGAACTGTTTTTCCAATTTTTATAGTTTACTTTTAACACTCAATGAATAATACCTGTTTTCCAAAGGGATTAGCTTGATGTAGGTAAAAGGTAAGGAGTTTCTTTATTGAGAAAGAAAGTAAGGATACACTGTCATTTTTCCTCCCAAAATGAGCAAGTGCATCTTTTGGTGAAGAACACTTTCTGCATGGGTTGCAGTTGTAGACAGAATGGAAAATCATAAACTTTGCCATTCCTCTGCAAAAGAGTAGGCAGCAGAATCCCTCAACATCCTCTGGTCCTCTCTCATTAGAACATGATGGAAAAATTCATGAGGTTTATGTTTTGGTTTCTTTGCTTTTTAAATAATTTGCTACATATTAATCACATCCAGCATAGAATAATAGAAATCACTTTTGCTTTCCAGTATGAGAAGAGGGCAGAGGATCATTAACAGCCACTTTCCCACCCTGTACTTATAGGACCTTTGGAAGATTTGCTCCATTATCTCCTTCATCTGCCTCATTCTCTGTTCTTATGCAGTGTGAATAACCGTGTTTCTGAAAGTAAAGGGATATTTGCTGCTGTTCCCCTTTTATTTCTGTGGTTGAAACAAAACAAGAGGTTCTTCATTATGCTGTTCATGTTGGGCACAGCTTGGAGTAGCAATTAGAACCTGTCCAAAGACATGATGGTAAACAAAATGTGAATGAAAGCAGGAGAGGTTATCACTCTGCCTAGAGCCTGGTTTGGATATTTTGATAATAGTCTGAAAGGAGTCAGTGAAATAATTTCAGGGGCAGATGATCCTGAGCTGGAAAATAAGGACCTCTTCTCTGCCAAGATTTTCAGGAAGCTGCAATTCAAGAAAATGTGCCTGCAGGTGCAATAGATCTTGAACCTGATTGCTGTGTTATTATCTCCAGACAACTGGCTTAGAGGATTTCTTTGTAGCTTCCCTTCCGTATTGGCATAATCTAAAAAAGTTGCCAAAAGGCTGAGAGAAGGTTTTGGTGAAGAAAAAAAAGAAGGAAAACATGTTCTGGTGCTGTTCTAGCCACCCTACCTATCTTTATCACACTGTAAGTACTTCTAACTTAAAAGAAAAAGGTTGAAGACGTTTAGGTGAAGAAGCAGATGATTTTTGGGTGAAGATACACAAGGAGCCATCTCTAACAGATTTTTATTTTTTTTTTTCCTCTCTGTCATCTCTGAGACTACAAAGATGATTCAAAACCAGAAGAGGGGGAGGAAAAGGCTCTTCAGAGTTTTACTGCTTTTTGTAAAAAAAAATTTTGGTTGCATTTACTGGAACACTGCTGTTCCTGTATGGGGGACTTGAAGAAACAAACAAAAGTGTTTCTCTGTAGCCCTGTTTGAGGGACCACAGTGTTTACCCCATCTGGTGATTTTTGCCTGGCTTGGATGAAAGGGAAGACAAAAAAGCAGTGCCTACAGAGTTCTCCATTCTCTGTCTTATCATCATTATAGACAGATCACTAGTGGCAAATATTCACGGGATATTATTGCCTGATGTCTCTAAATCAAACAAGACTGTGTCACAGAAATTAGTTAAGAGGATGATTTCAAATCTGTCTGAAGCTGAAGGTTTGATTTAGATAAGAGGCCAACACTGCTGCAAATGTAAAACTGGTTTGTAGCTGTAAAAAGCAGAATTTTGGACTAATTTCTGTTTTTCAGGACTAACTATTATAATTAAATTCCTGCCCTTTCAGGAAGTGCTTTAATGAGGAGAGCATTTTTTTTAAATTTTTTTTTTTAATCTACAGCACTATTGAAAAATGAACCTGTCCTGTCTTGGCTATTGTCCACATTTGGTAGGCTAATATAGGGTTCATATGGAAGGATCTTAGTGCAAACCTCTGATTTGGGGTTTGGAAACAGATGATCTGTAGGGTCCCTTCCAACCCAGATCATTCTGTGTTTCCCTGATATAATTTTGTCTAATTCTGTGGGCAGGGTAAGAGTTTTCAGCAGTTTAATTTGAAAAATGCGCCTGTCTGCATAGGACATGTAAAATATTACGTGTACTCCTGGGCTTGAGCTGTCTTAAAAGTCATCAGAAATGCCTCTGGAAAAAAATACAAAAACAAAAACAAACCAGCCAGCAACCACTTCATCAAGCTTCTGGAGTGTTATTTTGTATTGCAGCTTTGCTTTTCTTGTGTTTAGGTGAGGAAAGCCTGAGTCTAAGCAGCAGAGAAAGCACTGGTTCCAGTGCAAGTGTCCACAACCAAAATGATGATTTAGATTATTTACCCGGCCCTTGAATCCCTTTTTGGGTTACAACCCCAAGGAAAAAGAAAGACTTTAGCTTGGAACACTTAACAGTGTTATTGCTGGTTTGCCCACAATGAAAAATGCCAAAAGATTTTGGGGTTTTTGTTTTGTTCTGGTTTTGGGGTTTTTTTTTAATTTCATTTTTATTTTAAGAGAAAATTATAAATTTCTCTATCGCTGAAGAAGCCAATTTCCAAGCAATCCCTGGGTCTAGATCTTTTTGATGTTTGAAAAGATTTATACAGTTTGATTAAAGTTCACCTAAGAACCCACATTTTGAGCTTCATTCTTTGAACTGATGAGAGCCTTCTGAGGATTGCTCATCACACCTGGAAACCAGACAAATTTCACTCCTCTGCACTGGAAATTCCTATAGTTTTGGCTTTTCTCCCACTCTGCATTTAATTATTTTGAATTCCAGCACGCCAAGCCAAGTTTAGCTGCTACTTTCCTGCAAGTGCTCTTTATTCTCCAGCTCTCACGCTGCCTGGCCGTGGTGTGCAAGTGAGCAGCAGCAGCGTGGCAGGGAAGAGGGTTTGTTAAATTAAGACCCTCTTAGTCCCAAAGGAAAAGAGTTACTCACTCTTCCATAGATGAAAAACGACCTCTTCCTCTCCCCTTGCCCCTGGGGGATATTTTCCTGATAACAACATGAAAACTTGGCAGGCTCCATGTGTTAGATGACACTGTATGTTGGTGAAGAACATTTCTGTGATATCTCAGCAGGGGCAGACAAGATGGCATTTGGAGAGCAAGAAAAGGAGAAGAAGAAAAGAAATTGGATGGGGAGTGGAAGTGCAAGGGTCAGGCAGGCTGCTGGTTGTAGCTCGTGACCTGCCAAGACTCACGTTCATGACATGGGCCTTTAAAAAAGTGTGACAAATACCTCAAATGAGGGACAGGGCAACAAAGTGCAGGGGAGGCAAAAAAGCATAGAATGAATGTGGCATTTGTGGCCTTAGTATATAATATGAGTTGTAACCTCAGCCTGAAAAATTTGTTATTTCTGATGTACTTCAGCTTACTGGATTACAAAGTGAGAGTGCCAGCACGAGGGGAAGGGAGGTAAATTTTTATTCTGAATGATTTATTTGTAAGGAAGTAGTGCCTGGGTACAATCAAGGATAAAATCCATTTGTGTGGAGCAATATACATTCACAGGCAGAAGGAGAAAAAAAAATGCAGTGGCCAACAGGGCAGAGACACAGTAATCAAAACTCAGCTAAACAGAATTGGATATAAAGTTAGGAGTATACTTCATAGTGAGGGAGTAGGGAGCTGTGAGGCTTCTACTAGTAGAGAATAAAGCTGCTGACAGCAAATACTGTTGAGGTAATGGAATTTTCTTTCTTCCCTTTTTGTGGAGGGATGAATGTGAGATTGAAAGAGATATTCACATTTTTAAATAGATATTTAACCAGCTCGATTCACTCCCGGTATAGGTACATTTACATCAGACTTCACCTAGGAATTCTTTCCTTATTTTCTCTTTTTTTCCTTTTTCTGTAGGGTTTTATCTCTACAGATCTTTCTGTCAGTCAGAATCCTCACAATGGGTGAGGCTGTGTGTGGGGAGAAAACATCAGTTTTCCAGGGTGTGAGGTGTAGATGTCATCCCACTTCGACTTTGCGTTATGCATCCCTTCTAATTCTTTTCCATTGTATTTTTAAAGGACACCACCAAAGCACATGGCAACAAAATAAGCTGAAGGGTTTGGTTCACAAGTAGCTCCACAAATTTGCTTTGTGAGCTGGGCTGAGGCAGTGCTGCTCTCACAGCCCTGGAGCTGGCACTGGGCACTGCTGGATGTGGCACCGTGGGAAGGTGGGGTTGTATTAATGCTCCTTTCACTTTCTAAAATACCTGCCTCTGGTTTTTATAAAGCAGACAGCACAAAACACTGCCCAGGCAGCTCTGGGACCCATTCCACCTGTCATTGTGCAGGGACACAGCCCTGGCAGGCAGGGGCAGTTCAGGGTGATGGGTTGAGGGGTTTCATCACAGAGTGAAGGAGGAAAAAGTCATAAATGCAGTTCATGTGAGTTTCACAAGTCAGGGAAACTACTTGTTGCTAATAGTTGCTTTAACAGATGTTGATAAAGAATTTTGTCTTATGAGGCCCCTTCTAGCTAAGCAATTGGAATTTGAGGTTTACACATTAGGATTTCCCCCAGATTCCTGACATTTATCGAGTGTTTTTGACATGCTAATGGCAAATTGAGTTTTATTTTGAGTGTGATTAAAAACCAGATGAACTCTTGCTATCCAACTACATCTGTTGTTTGCTCCTTCCAGAATAAATATGGCAGTTCCTGATGCTGAAACAGCTGGAAATCTTGCATTCATTCATGTTTCTTGAGATGAAGTGTATCCTATGGGTTTACCTGGTGATATTGCTTGTGTGCTATTTATTTAAGATGTGTAGCTATGAGAAAAAGTTAGTGCAAGATTTGCCAGCCTGGACTTCTAGAGTAATATTGATACCTTGATCATATTTACCTTAATGTTTCCAAGTTGATTCAATTTCTGGAAGTGATGAATATTTCTAATTCGAGGGGGTTTCTGAAGCAGACAAATGAGAGCTCTCTAGCCAAACCAGCTCATCCTGACTTGAAGCAGCATAATGGGAGTTTGATCTGGGTGCCTCTTCTGAATAAATAACTGAAATAATTTGCATCTTAGGGAGAGTAAAATGTGTAGTACATTTAATCTGGAGTCCCCACAAACACACACACATGAGTGTTGCTGATATGACACTTGTAGAATTTGCAGTCATAAATAGTAAGTGTTCATTCCAGTTGTGCAGTGGGTGGGGACGTGGGATAAAGGTGCAGGGACAGAACTGAAGTGGCATAAACATTTAAACAGTCCAGAGGGGTGAAAAAAGGCATCTTTTGTCTGCCTGCTTCCAGGAGAAGTTCTTGCTTGTGCTGCTGAAGATAGCCTGAGAAGATTAGAGGGGGCTCAGCTGGGGCAGGACAAAGGGAGACTGTGTAAGGCAGGATCAAGCCTGTTTGCTTAGCAGAGCTCTCTGTCTTCTTGTTGACAGATGTGGCTGGTGCAGTATCAGACTTTGCAGGCTCCTCCTCTGGATTGTCAAGTGACAATGGTTACGGGAGTAAATGACAGAGTAAAGTACTCCATGAATCCTTTATTTGTTTGGTAGTTGTAGCCTGGGATGGGGATTTAATATTGAATGGACTCCAGATTGTCTAAATTGCAATCACAGTGTTTGTTTAAGCAGTCTGTGGGGACTGCTAAAGCATGTTAACTTTTGCTTCTCTCCTTTTCATGTTGCAAAGCACTGAGGTAGGAAAAAAGGGTTAAGGGGATTGGAAAGGAAAAGTTTGCACTGTAAAAACATGAGGATGCAATTCTCCCAACTGCTGAGGAATCATCAAGAGTTTCAGGTCACTGAATTAGCACATGATGTGACGGACAAAAGCCTTCTGCATTCCTTAAATAAGAGCTTTTCCTTTTGCTGGTGTACTAATCTGTCACAGCCACTATCTCAGCTCAGTGAAGTAAGTTGCTTTTAGTGCCAGATCTCTCTTCTAATGTCAGCAAATAGCACATACAGTAATTTGTACTTCGATAGTATTGAGGCCCAGAGAAACCAAAAAGCCCCAGACTGAGTCAACAAAGCAAAGATGAGGACTATCTGCTGAAGTAATTAAAAATTGCAAAAAATAATCAGCTTTCATTGATTCCTCTTTCCAGCTATAAGGGAAAACTTGATCCCCTTTAGGAGACAGAAGTACCCTGAATGTAGCCTTGCAACTAAGTGAGCCAAAAAGGTTAGGGAAAAACCCAGCCAGATGTAATGAATCCCAACTATGGAAAAAAAGTGTTATTACAAATTCTGGGACAGAGGAGGGTTTTCTTTAGCAGAAAAGGCCCTTTATTTCATATCATGGCCAGGACACATGATCACGTTGGAAGTGCTAACAAACACATTCGGTAACAGGTCGCCACTTGTTCAGTCAATAAAGACCCTTTCTTGCTCCATGTTTTGCAGGATCCTAAGCCTCAGGTATCTTTGACAGAGCTGTAAACAATTCTGTGTGGCTGTGTGTGTTTGCACCAGCTGATAAAGAGGACTTTAATAACCCTGATGCCACGTCTGGAGCACAATTCATCTTTACTGCATCAGGGTCCTCTGCAGCTCCTCTCTGATCTTGCTACCCAAGCCAGCAGCTTTTCACACTGATCTGCAGCATTGTCTCCCAAAAAACTTTTCCTCATAATATGTGGCTGTTGAGACTTCAGCCCTGGCAAGGAGGGCAGCTTGTCTGGAGATTGTTTTCCGTGTCCTCCCTGGTGAGCAGGGGGGTTTTCAAGAGCATCCTCTCCCTTGCAGGGGTGCAGGAATATGGGATTGGTCTGTGTCTGTACCAGCTAGGAGAGAATGCTCTCATTTTCCCAAGGAGGATTTCTTTCTCTGAGCACTTTGTTTTTCCCTTACAGCAATCATCCTTTTCAAAGCTATTGGAGTTTTTCAGTGGGGAAAGAGGTTAGTAGTAATGACTTGATGTCTCAAGTGAGATAAGGACCTTAATGTTTTCCAAGGAAATCTTGGCTATATGAGTTCTGCTGATTCTGTGCATTTTGTGGGTACAATACAAAAACACACAATGATTTTGTGTAGAATTCTTGCTTTTGTTTAAAACCAAGGAACATTTGACCCACAGTTTCCAAATCGGGATTTTTTTTTTTTTCATTTAATTATGCAAAAATGTGAAGTGTCTGTTACTGCTCCTCTTTGTGTCTGTAAATACGCAATCAAAAAACTGGCCAGGTGACAATTTTTTAAATCTTTGTTATTCATATACCACCAGTCACACATTACACACATTGTGCTGGGAACCCAGTTTGCAGTAGGCTACAGGAGCATCAGCTCCAGGAAACTGAGACCCCAGTTGAGAGAGATACCCATTTGTGTGAGTACATATTTAAATACATTCCTAGATACAGATACACTGAACATGTCCTGAAATGCCCTCTCCATTCAGGGACTAAGAGGAGGTAATCAGTCTTAGTAGGTGGATGTAAAATCTTGAAACATAACACACTCTGCTTGAGGTTTGGTGGCTGATGTTGCTGCGACAGCATCAAGACTGTTAATTCCCGAGTTGCCATCTTTAAAAGCTCTGAAATAGCTCAATGTAATGACAGACCAGAGCTTTTATTTATAATCACATTGTACATGCTTTCAGAGTTATATGTCTACTGTACTTAAGCAAGGATTAAGCCAACTTTAATGTCTGATTATTTGTTTTTATAATTACTCTTGCCATTGTATATAAGGAAAGCTGACAACCAGTATAAAGTATTTTTGAGGGCTGCAACATCTCTGCTCTGACATCCATATCCGCCCTTCCTTCTTTTCTCTCTTTATTTTTTAATTTTTTTTGGGGGGAGGGTTCTCCACAATGTCCTTTTCTCAAATGAATGGGGAAGAATAAATCCTCCTATACTCTAGCACAGATCTTCTCTTCTTTATTCTCAGACACATGGTGTTTAAGGCTGCAAAAAGTAAGCCCCTCCCCACTCATTCCTTCAATCCCATGGCAACACTTGTGAGCAGGGGAAAAAAAAAAAAATCTCCCTACCATCCCCAGGAGAAATTTTTCATCCTCAAGAATAACTGATGTACACGTGCTTTAAACACATTTTACATGATGGGAAATGCTGCTGCGTGTGCAGTTGTCAGTAACTCTGTGTGGTGTTTGTGCTTGGGTTGGGAATCTCTGCTTGCAGCTCCTCCCTGGCTGCTCTAGGGAGAGTTGGAGTGCTGAGAGCCTTGTACTCTTCTTGTGCTCTGTCGGTGCTGTGGCCACTTCCCTGTGCCCAAACACCCTCTGGGTGGGAAAATTTCTTCTGATATCCAACCTGAACCTCCCCCAGATCAGCCCCAGGACATTTCTGGAGTCCTGTCACCGCTCCAGAGTGAAGAGGTCGGTACCTGCCCCTCTGCTTGCCCTCACAAGGGAGCTTCAGATCTGCTCTGGGGAGTCCCCTCAGTCTCCTCCAGGCCAAACAAACCAAGAGGTCTCAGCCTCTCTTCATGTTTGCACAAATGGGAGAAACAACTGCTTTTAGGGGGTGTGTGGAGCAAATGACACAGGTTTCTCTCTGGAAAAGCTCTGCAATGGGAATATGTGGACGTGCCTCTTGCTCACTCTGTGGGGATGAGATTATTGCCGATAGTGGGATGTAAGATATGATATTAGTTTTAGATTAAGTATGTACCCAGTGTGTTCAGCAGCACAGCAATTTTAGGTAATGTTCAGTGCTAAGATCCTGACTCAGCAAAAGACATGAGCCCTGTCTTCACTCACGCTGGAGTCAAGCTAAGAGTTTTTCTGTGCTTTTCTGGTCACAAGTAACTAAATTACTCTGACTTTTGTGTGGCTTTGGTGTGCTCCTTTTATTTCTCCTTTTTAACTGATACTTTTTAAGTGTTGTGCCAAAGGGATAGTAGTGCCAGCTATGATTTTTTTTTAATGTACAGATGATTGACTCACTAGACCACAAACAGTTCTTTGGAGCTGCTCGAGCCCAGTGCATTAAAGCTGCTCGGGATGGAGGGATGCTGGATTTCCCACATTCCTGATACAGTGGCTCTATTGTGCTGGAGTGGCTCTTGCGCATGTGTATCATTTCCATCTGTCTGCTGAGACTCCTTAGGAAACTTGTGATGAGAACTACTCACTGGGCTTTTGCAGCAGCCAGATCTGAAATCCATGTTTCAGAAATCTGTGTCAGAGCAAGAATCACGAGACTGTGAAAAAAAAAAAAAAAAAGCATCTCTAATACTCAAGTCAGCCCCAGCCTTCCTTTTCCTATCCCTTCACACACACACACATTATTTTATACTAACGGTAATGTCAATAGCAATATATCAAATTCATTTTAAAGTAGACAAACATTCTGAACAATTTTAATGATTGTAATAGTGTTTCAAATATTGTTTGCTTCATCTGTTTGGGATAATGCATTTCTCCTTGTTTTAGTCAGTGAATATGAGGAGCTATAGAGATCAGTGCAGAGCCAGAAAGAGCGATCACCTGGGCTGTATATTCTCCCTGCCTGACCTGCTCTTTACAACAGGCCATAAAATTTCACATTATAATTTTATCATCAAACCTAGAACCATTCTGTCAGTTCCAATATATATTTGAGGAGTCCATTATGTAGAAAAGAGTATGTTTTATAGCACTATGAAAAGTATTGGCATAGTAGATCATGAATAGTATCTCACATGTTATTTAGAGAGAAAATAATATGATTTAAAACTGTGAGTTCTCATATAGAGCTGACCTTTGGCAAAGCCTTTTGCCTGATTGGGAACTGCAATTTGCAGCTTTTTTTTTTTTTAATCCCTTGCAGTGTCAGCTTTAAAAATGTTCAATCAATCTAAATGTATCACAAGGGTTAAAAGGAATGAACAATCTAACAGTCTTTCAACAGATAGAGGCTTGGGTCATGACAGTTCTGGAATTAATGAATCAGAACCTCATTTGGTTGACTTTTGTTTAAAAAAACAAAACAACAAACCAAACACACAAGAACAAATTGTGATTTACAGAGTGAGATTTTCATCGTTCATTTACCTAAATAAAAGGGGGAAATAAGACCAATAAAGAAAGAACATTAATTGTTCTTACAGTTGTGTTTTAAACAGAAACCAACCATAAAATTCAAGAGGCACTGTCCTTTCAGGGGAGGTCCAAAATGCCATAATGCCAAAATACATGACTTTAAAGGGGATTTATAGTCAGATAAAACTTTGCAGCATAAACAACAAGGTAATTTGGTAAAGGAATAATGATGTTTGCTATGCCTTGTCATCTCCTCCCTTCCTCAAAGTGAGAGGGAAAGACCTGGACATTTAGGTGATCACAGCATTACTCTGAAATATTAAATGCAAAAATATGAAAAAATTGTGTGCAGGATGTATCAGGTTTGGTATTCCCAGCAAGAGAGGGAAGGAAGCCATTGTACAATTCACATTTATGGTTTTGTACAACTCCATTTATATGTGTTTAAAGGTATTAGATTATTTACTTGGTATTAATACACCAAGAAAGAGAAGAACATTTTAAGCTAAGGGATAAGAGGAAAGATGTTCATGCATACAGCAATGATTAAATTTCAAGTGGAAATTAGAAACCATCTACAGGTAGTTCACGTCTCTTTTCAAGAGAAGTGCCCCAAAATTGTTCCCTCCAGAGATCTTAGCAGTGATTAAATAGAGTGAGGTTGGTTTTTTTCATGTCCCTTCATGAATCATCCTGGTGTGATGCTTGGACTTTTCCACAATATCATCATGTTGTTGACTTGCAATTGACTGTAACACCCAGATACTTTCCCAAGGAAGTGCTCCCTAATCAGTTTCTCCCAATGCTGCATTTATGCAGTTAACTGTTCTACCTAATTACAGTTTCATCTTCTTGTGCCAATTGCGTCCTTTTAAGGCTGTTCCTCCAATTTTGAAGATTATTTAGAATTCTGATTCTGCCTTCCTACTTGCTGTCTCTCCTAGTTTGATGCTATCTGCAGATTTCATAGGAACACTCTTTATTCCATCATCTAAGCTTTAGGTAAAACTACTGAGTGGCATCTGATTTAGGACAGATCCTTGTGGAAAGCTGCTCTATGTATTCTTCCATTTAAGCAATGAGCCATTAAAAATGTTTTTCACTGTTTTCCTTGTAATTGTGTCTTGTTTTCAAGTCTGTGTTGTGATAGTTCCAGCAAGATCCTTTCTCTTGAAGATGGTGAGAAATTTTCAAAAACTGAACCACAAACCAAGTATGGCAGCTCCTGGTGCCAATATGCTACTCCTGGTGCTCTGCAAAGAATTATAAGCAGCAGAAAGAGATTCATCTAGAAAGATATTTTGTGACAAAACAACACTAATATGTGTATTATTTTTCTCCTTGTTACCACTCTTAAAATGTGCTTAAAAAAAGTTTGCCTATTTTTTCTGATTTTCTGGGAACTGAAGGTGAACTGAAGTTTGTAAATTTGAAGTTTGTAATTCCTTCAATTTTAATTTCTTTGAACCTAGGTACTGTTTTGTTCTTTTTGACCCATACTTCCCCTGCCTTTCATAAGTTTTATTCTAACTGTTGCAAAATTGCTTCAGTTGCTTCTAGTTATCTTAAATATACTGAAATGACTTGCATTACATTGATCTTCCCCCAGAATATTTAATTTATTTAGAGTATTCTGTCACAATCAGAATTTTATTGTAGAAAAGTTTGATTTAGTGAGAGCTATTTTTTCAATCAAAAAAAGAAAACCAGAGCAGACAGTTCCTGAACATCCCAAACTTAGAAACTTGGAGCCTGGAGTAATTTCAGCTTCTGAGCAATTTGTATTTGAGCTCTATAAAAAGTATTTGTGATAGTAATAAAAGTATTTAACTCTTGTAATAAAGCCTGTAGGAAATATATATGCTGGAATATTGGATGATGTGATGCTCACCATTGGGATCTTCCCATTATATTTTCCCAACAGTGCTGCAACAAGTGTGATCTGGTGAAACACCTCCTAGGAGTAAGTTCATTTCCCATATTTGAGTTAGGGTCAACTAATGTTAGTCATAAAGGTAATTTTCACATCCACATGTGGACTTGTGATGTGATCATCAGATCCTGACCAATTAATGTGGTCTGTTTTGGCCTTTAGTATGTTCACACAGTTGACCAAAGTAATGCAAATCCCAAATCACCCCTCTTAGGCACCCATCCTCAATCTTTGTGTGTTGAAAATGAATTCAGAGTTGAGTCTTATAAATAAGTAGGTTAAAGAACTATTTTCTTTAGGAAGGTTTTGTGGGCTTTTTATTGTTGCTGCTGTTCTTACCTAGCTATAAATTCCCAGTGAAGGAGACTGCAACTGGTCCTTGAAAGTTTAGAGATGAGATGATAGATGTTTTGGATTGGAGAGCTCAGGGAGGCTGAATATTGTCCTGTCTGGAGTTGAGAGGTGATAGTACTGATTTCTGTTCAAAGTACACATGGATGCCTCCAGATACATTCTGCATCCATTAGGTCCTGAATTGGGAGCTTTTTATTCTTGGCAAGTAGCAGCACAGAGCAGGCAGGCCTTGTCCTGCTTTGTTTGTTTTAAGTAGAAGTAAGGCTGTGTGTGTCCATTTAAAATTAATTGACCTTTTGTTAGAGCATTACTCTTCATGGAGTGACTCCATTTGTCCATGTGAAAAAGTGCAACACGAGAATTCTATCAGGCTGCTGCAGAACAGGCAGGTAGGTCAGGTTTAATGGAAACATCAGGCATTAACCCTTTTCCAGCTGCTGCCTAGAGAAATTCTTGTGGGTGGAAGTTGGGTTGTGTTATCTTCTGTGGCTCTGCAGAGCCACGAGCACATGGTGAGTCTAATGCACCTACTCTGTCTAGCAGGGTTTACTTAGGAGCTCTGAGAGGAGACAAACATAGACCTTTTCTTTTGCTTTTCACAGAATATGAATCAATTAAGGCTGCTAAGTCCCAGGCTTTTACCATTACTCATGATCCTGCTGCTTTTCCACTGCTGTGCCAAGACAGTGGGGATTAGGTACTGGGTGGGCAAAGGCACGGAACAGGAATCACAGTGTTAAAGTGTGCTTTCTTTCTGAATGTAAAAATGAACAGTTTCTTGAACTTGCAATGGTAGCAGAAAAGAGACTAATTATTTTTCAAACTGTTGGGATCTCTATGCTTCCATGTGTTTTGCCCACCAGCAATAATAAATCTAGGCGGTTATGAGGACATGCGTAAGATTAATTTAAAAAGAAAAACAATTGTTCATTTAAAAATTACAGTGGTTCTTAAAGACAGATAGTTGAAAATAAATAATGGCTAAAGTGAATGTTATTTTAAAAGAGTGTCTGCATGATGATTTTTCTACAGCATAGAATAAGGCATGATTTCTGTCTCAAAAAAGCCTGCATATTTTACTCAACAGAATTAAAGTTTCTTAGGCTTAGGTCAGAGCTGACGGCTCAACCAAGAAACATTCTAAATCAGATATTGTCTTGAATAAGGCACTAAAATTAGAAGTCTGAACTACATCCTTTGTTGAGTGGGAAAGCATGTCCTATTCAGTCCCCAAATTTTGGTGCAAAGTTAGTTTCATGTTTCTTTTTTCTCCTGTGCTTGTCATGTTAAGTGGCAACATTGCAATACATGGAAACTAAAAGCACTGATTGTAAGTTGTAGGAAAATAGAGGGGTTTTTGTAAGCACTCCCACCCATCTGGAACTTGCTGCTCCCTTATAATCAGTCACAGATTGTTAAATAAAGTTGACTTTACTTCACCCTGAACTCATGCTTTATTCTCCTGTGAGTAGTCCAAAGTATTGGATCCCTTCATTAGAACTGAATAATCAATTGGTTTGCATTACCTGCTAGCCTTCAGAGGTCGGCAGCCACTTTCCTATTTCCTTCTCATCACACTGTATTTAATAAAAGGGTTTGCTGGCCAGCTTCCATATAGGGTGCTTGCATTCTTGGTGACTACTTGGTGAATTTTTATTATTTTTTATATAATTTGTGTAGTGCTGATTTAAACATTTTATTGTACAAAATGCAAATGGTCTCCTTTAGCTTCCCTTTGTGGACGAACCTGTTTGCTTGACTTTCTGTATGTGTGTCATCTTTCCAACTGACATGCAGCAGTGTGGGATCTCACATTTGGATACTTCTCACTTGGCGCAGTGCTCATCCTTCCACTTACATTTTGAAGAGTAATTTCATATTTTCTTCTCTATCATTTTGTTTGCCAGCATGGATGAGAGCCATTCCTGGAAGGGGGTGTGCATCGGAGCTGGCACTGAGCAAACCACTGGCATAGGGAAGAGAAGCTGTTCCTGTGTCAAGAAGGCTTGGGCATGTCTAGGTTGTGCCGCCTATTCCACTCTCAGATCAGTGCCAAAATTCTGTATGCACCCTTATGCCAAGACCTATTGAGAGAGAGAGAGACTGTCTGTGAGTGTGTGAATTTATAGATATTTAATTAATAGTGGAGCAGATAATTTTCATAGTAATTGTCTTACCTATAGTGAGGAAAGCAAGGTAAGGTACACGTGCATGTGCTGTGCTTCACCCTTGGCTATAACCACAAGTTCATTTTCAACGTGAGCATGACAGGTGAGGGATTGTTTTTTTAATTTGTTTGTTTGTTTGTTTGTGCTGTTTTTTTGTTTAGGGGGAAATTTGTGAGGAGTTGTTTGTTTTGCTTAATTGATGCAACACAGGGTTCTTCCAAACCAGCCCCCTCATCAGAAATCTTCGTTCTGAGAAGCCTACTATAATAAGGATTTATTGCATGTAGCTCTGCTAATGTCACATGTTGGTGAGAGTGTGCCACAGATACTCCTCTGCACTTGAGCTGAGCATGAATCTTTCAGTCCTAACTGGTGAGCCATGACTGTTTAGTTTGAGCTAAAGCAGCTTGTGTTTTTAGCTGTAATTCTTTGTTAGTCATTATGAATGTTAGTCATTAGAGTGGCTAAAACTAGACTCTATTTTTTGGCCCCACTGCAAGAAGGTGAGTCAGGGTAAGGCATTTGTTAAATGCATTTGCTGAAGTTGCTGATTTCTTCTGAAGGGCTGATTTCTTCTGAAGGGCTGATTTCTTCTGAAAGGCTGATTTCTTCTGAAGGGCTCCAGCCCCAGTGAACTGGGTAGCTCCTGCACACTCTCCTCCCTGCTGAGACTTGCAGGCAGTGAGCTGTTGCCCCTCCTCAAGAGACCAAGAGATGTGGGGTCTAGGAGGAAGGCTTAGGAAGCAGCATGTAGATGAGACCTGAGCATGTTCCAGACAAAGCTGGCTTATTGTCTGGATCACTTGAGGAGCAGTCATCTACTGACTGCTTCATCCATCTGCAGTTGTCCTCTCACAGTTCAGAACTCGATGGATTTTCTTGTTGGGATTTTTACATAAACTTCAAAGTATCTATATAGCTTTGATGCTATCATTATAATTTGGGTTACTTTGGCATTCATCAGCAGGAAGACCCAGTCTCCATCTTGTTACAGCAATATTTGCCATTTAAGCAGCCATGAAGTTCAGGGAGATGAACAAAGCCTTTTCTCTCATTCTTGGTACAAAGCTGCCATAATTCTGCTTCCTCTGCAAGACTCAGCTGCTGTGCTAACACCATGTCAGCTGCCTGCAATTACTAGTGAGGCAGCTGTCCTTCTATCACCCCAGAGCTCACCAGAGCTACAAAAATGAGGAAGAGAGGAAAATGTGACCATTTGATTGAGCACTGTATGTGTGTTCAGACATGTGTTTGCCTGTCAGACTGGAAGCACTGGGAAAAGCGCTGGGAAGGACTTCCAAAAAGCCCATCCAGACCTCAAGGCCAAGTGAGCAAACAGCAGGTAAGAGGTGGACTGTGAACAACCACCTTTTGCAGAACTTCAAAGTGATTTTGAACAGTTGTAGTCTAGTCACTGACTCATCCCCTCCTCCCCCTTTTCACTTTTCCTGCCACTCCATGAACAGCATGTGAAAGCACTGAAAGAAAATAAGAATCTTAAACTCATAAACATACCTGCCTCCCATCTGGCACTCATCCCAGCAGCCTGGTGATCTCCTTAGTTGTCCAGCAGATAGTTGAAAAACAAGAGTCCTGTGAAGATTAGCATGTCACCATATCCCTGCCAGATGGCGGTGAGTAAAACATGGGCAAATTGCGTTGGCTCTGCTTCCTTCATGACAATCACAACAGAAACACTACAGTGTTGCAACATCGCTATTTTTTAAGCTAAGAAAATGAAGGGACTGTAAACTAGGGCAATCATGGAATGCTAAACACTATTTAAACCTAATTGCAATGGAATAAGTAGACTCTGAAGGGTGCAAAGCACTGGTGAAGGTGGCCCGCAGGTTTTAGCCGCTCCCTTGAAAAGTATGGGGTGAACTTCAGGAAGTTGGCACTGGGCATATTTGCCTCACCATCCTGCTGAAATGCTCTTGCCAACTTAAATTCAATTTAAAATCCATTTTTAACTAAATGGCCTTTCTTAATTTGATAAACTTTTGAGTCTTCAGACCTCAGCAAAGAAGGAGTAGAACTGGGCCATAAAGCTTGACCATGTGTTTTTAAGCTAGTACACTGAGACACTCCCAATTTCACGAGGATAAGCAACTTGAGGTAATGGCATAGAAGAAACTTCAGCATGTAGATTGCTGCTAGTGTCATGCTGCAGTAAAGCTGGAAACTTGCACCCCAAATGGCAAAGGAAAATCTCTTCTCACTCTTTTCACTTGTCACACAACACTCAGCTGAGCCAATTGTAGCCAATTTCTACCTCCTGTAGAAAAGGGAGGTCCTGTTCCTCCCTGTTTGGAGCCACTTGGCCCCATGTTCTTCATGTACCACATGTTTTAGACCCTTATCTAGCTTTGACCAAGTGAGTTGTTTGAATCAGTACGCACACAGGCCTTGTGTTTCCTGAATAAAGATCAAGACCCATCTCCTGAGACACCCTCTCAAGCTGGTACAGAAAAACATTTTCCCTTTGGTGAGAAGCTGGATGACCATGGGACTGTGATGTGATACTTGGGGAGCAGAATTCTGGGATATTGCTCAAGGTCTTACCTGTGCAGATGAAAACATCACAGGACAGAGCACTGGCTTTCTGTACCACACATTGCTGCCCAGTGCCTGGTGCACTGGGATTAGTGTTTGAGGTAGCAAAAGTCTACCATGAGTGGGCCTGGACTGCTTTTTGGCTTTCAGTGCTGGCAGTGCCTGTTCAGCTTGTTGGAATAGCCATTTTTCCCTTCTCCCAGGCTCCTGCCCCCATCCTGAACAATTTATTTTCACTGCTATCAGACAAATTTCACAAAAACATCAGAACTTGCAGAGTTATCCAAAGATATTTCAACCTCTTCAAGTTTCAAGCATTCTTGCTGGTTAGTAGCTAACTTGTGACTGCAGGCTTTCAGCAGGCATCTGAGTTCCTTCTGAACCCTCATGGGTATAAATGTTGTGGGGATGACTTTGTCAGAAGTATCCTCCAAATCAAAATTTGAGATCAGCCTAAGATGGAGAATTTAATGTGAAAAAGGTACTTATTCTAGTGTTTGGATGTGTTCTAGGCAAAAGTGCCCATTATCCTTGTGCTTATCTGAAGTTGTGAACAACTTCCTTCAGTCCAATTTCAAGGATAAAAGCAAGTGTGTGGGCAGGCTAGAGCTGCATTTCCCACTCAGAGTAAATGCATTGCAGGCTGGGCTGCTGGCAAGGTATGTGTCTGTGCTGGCTGGAGAATTAGCTTTGTTTGTTGCTTTGGATTAATTTCAGATCAGGTAAATGGGCAGAGATGGGGCTTTTTAGCCCTCTGATGAGTCAAAATGCAGTTTGGCAACTTTCAGCTGAGGTGTTCAAATATTATTTTTGTTCATAATAAAACGGACTGTTTTATTACAAGGCTGTTCTGCTCTTGGTTTAGGCTTGAATGGCACGGGTTTCAGTAGCACAGCAATGCGTAGCACAGCTCCTGTCCCCTCTTTTGCAGGTTTATATACCTAATGATACCAGGCAAAGACTTACAAATCCTTCTACAAGCACCAGAGGAGCTCCAATATAATTCAATTAAGAACTGATGTTTGATTTTCAGCATTTGTATGTTTGTTTGCATTCAGCTTGCTTTGCTCTCAGCCACAGGTTCACTTTACGTTCCTGTGCTTCTTGTTCTGCTGAGCGACCAAAGACTGAAAATCTTCAGCAACATATATCAAATTACTTGTATCAATTTCAGTAGCTTTTCTTCTCCTTAAATTTGTGTTAAAAATTACCTGGCAATATCCTGCTTCATATGATAATGTTAGCATTAGTAGCTTAGCTTGAATCTATATCTAAGAGTTATTCTGCAGCAGCAGCTCAGCCTGACGGGGATCTCCTCCGAACCAAAAGTTTTAAAATTTACTAAGAAATTTAATTTCTTACCTTTTTTTCCATCTGCCCCCTGCCTTTTAGTCTCTTTTCTTGCCCTGAGGCCTTATCCCCTTCTCTCACCGTTGCTCCTAAATGCGCCTGTACCACTCAGGCTCTGACCTTGTGCAGGCAATAAGCACAAAGCCATTTTATTTGGAGTGAAGTAACACCAGTAGTCAGGAAGGAACAATGTAGTTCAGGCCAGACAAAATAAATCTCGCATTTCCTGTCAAGAAACTGGGCCAAAAGCAATGATGAGAGACAGAGGGGGCAAACCACGCGGCTCAAAACTAGAGACATATGGGTTAGAAACAACCGCAAGCCCTCGCTTAAAAACAGAAAACAAAAAGCCAAGGCGTTGGATGAAAGAGAAGTAGCACCAGCTCCTCAGCAATAAAAACCTCACGACGTGGGGTCTAGCCAGCTTTCAAACCCAGGCCATGTGCCGCACAAGCGGGCCCTGAATTTCCTGCTACTGTACAAGATATTAATCGTCCCTCGATTCATTTATTTAATTGATACCTTGTGCTGTAAATTAGAGAGAGCTGATCTGTCTCTGGCTTGCTTCTTCACCAAGCTCTCTTCCAGGCCACAGGAGAGCCACTGATTAGAAGTTGTTGTTACTTTTGTTGTGTTTTAGTAACTCTCTTGCTGGTTTGCAGAGCAGTGAAAATCTCAGAATCATCTACTGTGACACCCTTATGGCAGCAGTCAGAGCACGGCTGGTGAAGGGAATTTTGATGACTACGTAGGTAAAGAGCTCGTGATCAGTCCTTAAACCAGTGAGAGTTTTGAGCATGTGTTTATTTACAGAAAAAGGCCTGTAGTACAAAGGCAAACAAGACAGTCAGGATTTGAAGGGCATTTTATTCTTTCTGAATATTGAAATGTGTGTGTGTGGAGAGTGGTTTCATCTGAGGAGCATCCCAATGAGGCAGAAAGCAAGGGTGGCTTTCAGGGCTCTTTGGGATGGTTCCTAGGGTGGCTACTGTTGGATCCTGGTCTGTTTTGAAGACTGAACCAAAAGCAACACACCAGGTGGTGTAAGAATGTTCAAACAGAGACAGCACTTTCTTCTTCAAAGTACTGCGCAAAGATTAACTAATTAGATTGGTTTTCCTCCTTCATAGGAAGGGTTTGTAAAATAGTGGTCAGGGAACAACTGGGGATATGATTTATTTAAGTGCTGAAATGCTTTGTATAAAGTTCCTCACAGGAGGCCATTAAGAAGATGCAGTTACTTTAGAATGTGCAAAAAAAAAAGTCCTTTGGGATGAAGAGGCAGGAAGCAAAGAGCAGGCAGTTTTATTATGGACAGAGATAATATTTGAGCACCTCAGCTTTAAGTGCAGAGAGTTTGAAATGGGTCTTGAAAACGTACTGAAGAGGCAACACCTGGTATCATGAAACATACTTGGATGAATTCAGTACTGAGGGGGGAGATTTTTGAGGCATTCCATGAGAATTTGTCCACTTTTAGGAGACAGGTCAAATAGGTGAAGAGAAGACTGGGAGGATAGTTAGATATTGTCCTGAGGAGAGCAGATTAAAAAATTAAATAAATAAGCTCCCCAGAAGACAGCATGAAAAGATGCAAAAGTGCAAAAGGAAGGAAAAGGAATGGGCTGTTTGGAGCAGGAGTGACTTAGGCTAGAAATAAAGACAAGCATCGCATGAGTGAGTAGTGGATGAGTGTCTGTGCTCTGACAGAGGCTCTGAGTGTGTCCCACGGAGCACAGCATGCTCCCAGCAGTGGGGATGGAGCTGTCCCCTCCCCTGGCTGGCCTGGGGAAGGTGAAGGCAGCAGGGCTTGTGCTCAGCACCTACCACAGCCTGTCCTGTGCAGGCCCAAGGTTTGATCCTGGCTGAAATGAGCATCCTGACAGAAAGCTCAACTGAGCTGACATAACTCCTGCCACAGAGCTGTCTAGCAGGATATCAAATAGCAATATACTCAACCAGTGTTGGAACAAACAAACTGTGTCTTCAAAACAAACTGAGCACACCCTGCAGGTATCCTTATTTCTAGGTATTTCTGAAAGCTCTCCTCTCTCTCTTAACCCTTTCAGGTGCTGTACATCCAGCACAGATGGAGATGCTGCACACAGGCAGGCCTGGCTCAATGTGATGACTCTATCAAAAGTAACATGGTCAGCAGGTCCAGGGAAGTGATTGTCCCTTTGTACACTGCACTGGGGAGGCCAAACCTTGAGTTCTGTGTCCAGTTCTGGGCCCCTCACAACAAGAAAGATATTGAGATGCTGGAGAAAGTCCAGAGAAGGAAACAGCTTGGGAAGGGTCTGGAGCACAAGTCCAATGAGGAGCAGCTGAGGGGTGTTTAACCTGGAGAAAAGGAGGCTCAGGGGGTACCTTGTCACTCTCCACAATTCCCTGGCAGGAGGATGCAGCCAGGTGGGGGTCAGGTTCTGCTTCCAAAGAACAAGGGACAGGACAAGAGGAAATGGCCTCAAACTATGCCCAGGGAGGTTCAGGCTGGACATCAGGATAAACTTCTTCACAAAAGGGTGGTTAAACTTTGAAACAGGCTGCCCAGGGAGGTGATGCAGTCTCCATCCCTGGAGGTGTTGAAGAAATGACTGGATATGGCATTCAGTGCTCTGGTCTAGTTGACATGATCATCAGTCAAAAGTTGGAGTAGATGATCTCAGAGGTATTTTCCAGCCTAAATGATTCTAATGTGATTCTAATTCCATTGTGTAGGTAGGATTTTCTTTTCAACTTTAACAGGACCTTGTCTGCTCATTTCCCACTGCTGTGTGTTACAAAGTGGGAGAGGAAAACGAAGGGAGGTGACACTTTTATGGGGAATGATATGCAAATTCCAGGCGAGGTATCTGTACTTCTGTAAGTTCTCTGCTGCTTATGATGTATAACATAAAAATACTTCAGTAGTGATAACTGAAGGCTGGAAAAATGGGATATAAAAATTGCCATATAATTGAAATAAATAAGGAACCTTTTGACAGGGTTTTTATTGTTTATAAAGCTATAAATAATCCAAATTTCCAGGCAAAGCTACAGCTAGGTCAGAGAAACTTCCACCTAGAAGATCTTTGATTCTTAGAGCTTGAGGGCATCTAAATCTGCATGTGATCTCTTTTTTAGCAAAAACCTGAATTTAGCTCAGACTCCACTCGTTTGGGATTGAGTTAGCTTGTAGTGACTAGCATGTGTGCTACAGTGAGGTTTGAGGATAAAATTATAACACCATGGAGCTTCATCTAAATTAGGTACCTAAATTAGGAGCTAAAGCCATCTGTGTAATCAATAGGGACAGGTAGGCTCATCCAAGGGGGCTTCAGAGCAGCCGTGCTAGGAACTTCCCTTGACTCCATGAGCCTTTCATCCCTGGAGTTAGGTGATGTCAACACCCACTGGGGTGCCTGGGGAGGGACTCCTGTCTTTTGAGTTAAGTTTTCAGAGGGCCAAAACAGCTTGAGCAACTCTAGGCTTGCACTGGAACCAGGAACTGAAGAATCTGAAGCACAAGATTTCCCGTGATTTAACAAATAACATCTTGGATAATGTTACTGAATTCCAGAGTTCTCTGTAGCAGAGCTCAACGTGTATTCCTGATCAAATTCAGGATTAAATTCTCACTTTGAACGTGCACATCTGTTAATATTTTAACTCATCCTATATCAGAATTCTCCAGATTTCCTGGCAAGTTATGCTCAGGATGAAGTCTTTCCAACTGTTTGTATTCAAGGATGTGTTTATATATATATGGGTATATACAAACACACATGCGCTAGACAGTGTGTAGGTGAGAATGTTGTTACAAGGAAAGATTATTCCAAATTATTTATTGCAAGAGACAGTAGAAGTCTGATGCCTTTAGATTGCTTCAGTTAATTTTAAATTATCCCGTTGGACCAAATAAACTTTAATGTTTGTTCTGCCTTGGACCTTCTTTAAAATTTGGTGTTGAAAAAATTTCAAATTTTAGCAGTAGAACTTCGTGATGCCGTGTAACTCCAGGTTTCAGCAGCAGAATTTTGTCACTCCATGAGGCTCTGTCTAAACCTAGTGATGACACAAGCCTATGGAAGTCTCTGTTTCACTTTGATGGTCATTTTCTAGGCAGTGTCAGAGAAGCTGACAAACAGGGGTGTCAGAGGAGCTGAGCTCAGCTGGGACCAAACCACCTCCACTCCTGCATCACACGCTGACCTAGACATCCAGGGACCTGCCAGAGCAGGATGGTGAGCTCCTCCTCTCCCAGTCTCCTCCTTATCCTTCCAATTTCTCTTTCCTACCTCCCTAGGCTGGCATCAGCTGGAGTTTCCCCAGAAATGTAGCCGGGAAATGGGAAAAACTGGTGAGGTCTCCAGGCTGGAGACCAGGCTGTACCTTACTTTCTGCAGATTCCAGCTCATACCCTGAAGCTCAAAGAGTAGGTATTTGTGCAGAGTCTAAACCTTGCCAATGTTTTGGGAAGCTTCAGCAGTTCTATGTAATATATTTAGCTTTTATCTTTTTTTTTTTTTTGACCCCCTTTAGAAAAGGAGGAAAGTTCATGCAAATTGCAAAGCCAAACATTGATGATTAAGACTGAACTCAGGTTGTCCCTCCAATCACACTCCTGCCCTCTTGTGTGAATGCCCTGTGATACACTTTTGAACTGCAAAAACCTGGGCTGGTTTTCCTTTTTTGGTGCAGACAATGGACACACAACAGGACACAATTAATGGGCAAGTTGAAAACTGGTATTTGCTAACCTTAAAATGCTTGATATTAACCTTTTTCTCCCAATGTTTTTTGAATGTTTTTTCCCCAGTGTTTCTGTTGTCACTGATTTCAGAATAAACATTTAACTAGATCTGAAAAGAGATATTTCTGTCTCATGCAGCTTCTCTGAAGTTACTGGTTTCATCAGGGTTGAGTTTGGCCCATTGCATCTAATGAACTCTATATTCCAAAATCAATATTAATAATGCTGGGTGCTCTTTTTCAATAGACTGTAGACATTCATATAGTCTGTGTAAAGTTCATATGAAATGATACTTGCCTATTCTTAATTCATTGTTTTTTTAATAAATAATCCTTCAACCTTTCAGTGGTTGGTTTCTGGGATTCTGTTGGACATCTGTATTTATCATTTAGGAAGTCATCATCAGTGAATCTTTCCCTCCTCAAATTGTTATCATAAGGCCCAGGGTTTTTGGGGTTGTTGACTGCATCTCATTGAGTTTGGGGTCTTCTTTTGTTGTTTTTTAATATATTTGTCACTTATTCTGTTGGTGAGTTTGCAGTTTATCAGTTGAGGAAAATGTACAGCACGGTTAAGGCACAAAGAAGGAAAATCAACCATGCCCTTGCTGAAACTCTGCATTTGCTGCAAGGCACCATTTCATCTGGGGGATATGAGTGACTCACAGAGGATGGAGGGACTCATAATTTCCATAGTACAGCACTGTTTGCTAGGATTTTTTGACTTTTGTATTTATCATTAAAGGCATCATTGCACAATGTGGAAGAAAAAAGAAATCTAGCCTTCATAGTGTGCTTTCCTGATTGTAAATGGGTCTGGATATCCTGTGCTAAAATGTCAGGTTAGATCCTTTGTAAACTCTGAAGCCTGCTCTCAGAATAGAACACTTCTGGAGTGTATTAAATTGGTGTTAATTGAGAAACACATATGCCAATGACATTTTAAGCTACGCTAAATAAAACCAAACCTTTAGCAGGTCCCTATCACAGAGAGATCCTGAGATTTCACTGAACCTGCTGCTGCCGTCATCTTTTTTCCATCTATGCATATGTTGCTTGCAATGATATATGGTAACTCCTGATGCAAATACCACTCATGCTGTTACAGCTTAAAAGGCCCAAAAATAGAATGCAAACACAATGTCTGTTTTTTTTCTTCTCCATGATATAAAAACCTATGACCAACAGCCTGAAGTTTGATTCCTTTTCCCTGCAGTTTTCGCACCAGCTGACTTCAAAACATACGTTTCACGCTGCAAGTCATAAAAAATTCATCATTTTTTTTATTTTATAAAGAGGACTGATTCTGCAAGTGTCTCAGGGTTCTCTGGCTCCTGCCACAGGTCAACACTTCAGGAGGGGTCTGGTCCTCAGGTGACCCAGTGCCCAGTGCATGCACTGACTGTTCCCCAACGTGGCTGGCCCCCGGATCAGCCCAGAACGTGTGCTTTATCTTAAGATAAACAAAGCCACTTGAAAAACACAAAGCAAAATGGGGGTTGAAGTCCCAGTTGTGTCAATATACACATGGGATGTGGCAATATTGTGTTGCACATTTGCTTTATTACAGGGAAGAAAGGGCAGCCTGGGAGTTTGCTGGGGCTGGGTGTTGGCAGTGCTGGAGATTCAGCAGTGACATCCTGCTCCAGTGCAGCAGCACAAACCCTGCCTGGCTTTGCAGGACTGCTCTTGTTAGAACAGCTGTCTTCTGCTGCAAGTCAGGGCAAGAGGTCAAGAGCCATTTATGAAGTCTGGTGCCACTGAGCTGGCATAACACAGCTTCAAGTGAAACTCCCACTGCTGTCTCAGGCAGGTCCTGTGACTTACTGGGGGCAGCCAAGGGGGTGAGATACCTCTCTGTTCCTCTCAGAAGTCAGGCAGCTAAAAGTAACAACACCTCAGTTCATTATGCACCATGCCAATCTTCTTTCCAGCTCACACTAACTCCTGGTGTTTCAGAAAAGGCCTTGGGTTGTGGAAGATCTGATAGAACTGCATCAGTGGGAATGTGGGACACAGGCAGCTTTTCTCTGGGTCTCAGTCAGCTGTGGTGTCTGTCAGGAACAAGGACTGGGGTTTATCATCTACCATTATCAAATAAAAAGAAATTAATGAAGCTACTTAGATTTTGAGGTGGTATCTCCCTTCCAAGCCTTCTCTTGTGTGAGGAGTACTGGACTGTGTTTAGTAGCTCCTAATCAGGACATGTATTTTTCATGTAGGTGCAGTACTCGGGCTGTGCAGATTTTAACATCAAATATTTCATCCTGTCTGTCTGCTTGTTCATCCACCTCATGGACCTACATGCATGCTGGAATAGCTTGGGGAAGGTCAGAGGGAGTTCAGGATCTCAGGAAAAAGGCTCCGTTTTTCTGTGAGTGCATGTGTTGCTCCAGCTCACTGATGAGGCGTCTTGGCAGGACATCCCAACTCACAGACAACCACGTCCATTCAGAGGACACGAGCGCCCTTCTTGTGAAACATGGTCAAGAGTTATTTGCCAGAGGTGACGTTTTTATGGCTTTCTTGATGATAATGCTTCCTTGCAAACAGCCCTGCTGGAAACCTGCAGATATCTCCAGCGGTTCTGCTGTATTTGCCGCAGATAAGCGTGGTATGCACAGCGGGGCCAGAGATTTGGGACATCTGTACATTGGCACACGCTGTAAAAGAGGGGAGCAGAGCGTGTGCCACGGAGCTGAAGGGACTGGAGTGTCCTGGGATGTTTGTGGGGCCGCCCAAACAGCTTGGAGGTGTTTCATTCCGTGACTTTTCTGTGCCGAATACCCCTTTCCAATCTCAAGAAAGCTTTTGTAGGCGAGCTGGAGATGAATCCCCTCCACACTGGGATTCTGTGGCTGGTGTGCTGCTGGAGCCATCAGTGGGAAGGGAGCAGCCAGGTTTGGAGCAACAGCCATGGCTCACAGCGTGAGGAGGGAGGAAGCCCCTGGCAGGGTTATGGACCAGACAGTCTCTCCCAAGGCAGCTCAAAGGGTGAGCTTACTGTTTACAAAATCGGTAAATAGGCAATTATTCAGCCTGGCAACGGGCAAAACACCACACAGGATGTAAATCCTCGCCAATTCTGCATTATCTGGCGGGGAATGGATTGGAGATCCAAGGATCCCTTGCAGCAGCAAAAGGGAGCTCTCTGCACTTTAAAACCTTCTGGGTTCATTGTGTGATGCCATGGAGCCATTAAGGAGTCCTCACGTGCCAGAAGCAGTTTAACAGGCTCAGTTTTGGGCACTTAATTGTGTCAATAATTATTCACGCATTAGCACCGGCTCCTCCTTAAAGTGTGTACTGCAGTGACTCATTAAGTTATTACTGGTATTCATTACCAATAAAATTAGCCTTTTTTTCAAAGTGTAAAATTTATGTTTTATAGAAAAATATTGCTAGAAGTGCCACGGCTTTGCTCTGCTCCCTGCTTGGTGCAGAGAAAAGTAAGACTATGTGGATATGAAGCAATATATTTTGTCCCAAAAGAGGCCCTCAAATTATAAAGTCTTGTGCTTTTTTTTATTTTTCTTTTCCCCACAGTGGGTTTTATGTACTTTAAATTGGGGTAGGGGAGAAGCCTGGCTTTGGCTGTCAGTCCTGTGTGCATAAGTGCTATTTCCTGGTACAGTAAGGGAAAAAGATAACCAGTGTCTTTTGATTAATCAAGTGTTAATGTACATGCAGCTGTCTTTATGTTAAATGCATCACAGTGCACTTTGTTTCTTTTAATGCTGATCATTTGCAGTGAGCATGTACATACAGTGTATGTGCCTGGAAGGAGAGCAATTGTTATACAACTCCTTAATCTGAACCATGATTAAAACCCCTTTTGTTCCCCCCTCCCTGCATTACTCCAGCCTATCATCTTCTCTGAGAAATCATTTGGCAAGCAGAAACATGTGTATTTTAAGAGAATAACTCCTTTTTAAGCATCAGTTTTGCTTTTGTTCTGCTTTTAGAACTTAGTTTTTTTACATTTCAATATACAGGGCCGTTCAAAAGGCATAGGAGGGTCATAGCCATTTTTTGAGTGAATAAGGTATGATTGAAATATGATGTATGCAGATATCATCACTTCCACAGCAATTATCCAGATTGTTTGTTTAGTGGGAACATACTTTCAAGTAGGGGGTGGTCAGTGGCAATCGTGTTGCATGATGCAGCTGAGAGAAATGACAAAGAATATGTAAAGTCTCACACTGTGAAATTTCACATTGCACTGGGGGGAATCATTAGGAATTTGGAAGGTGAGGGCCGTGGCAGTTTCAGAGAGAAATGTAAAGGAGGACAGGGAGGCTGGTGCTTAGATCTTGGGGAGAGGCCAGGGTTTGACATTCTGTTTCATGTGGAGACCAGCAGTTAATGTGCTCTTGTTGAAACTTGAAACAGCTCTATTAGTAGCTTGATTGGGGAAAGGAGAGGATACCAAGAGTAAACAAAAATGTGCGGTCTGGAGATGGGCTTAATTGTGCACAATACATCTTGCCTCTGTACGGCTTATTCTAATCACTCCAAATGGCAACACACACACTCACACACACAAATTTGATCTGCTCAAGCAGATAAAACTGCTATGTGTATAATACTGCCAGCCTAGGAGGAAAAAAATGGACATCTGTTTAACAATTCTCTATTGTAGACAGGATCATAGAAACACTGTTGCCTGCCTGTCGTGTTCAATCAAAATGAATAAAATGCTGATTTAAAAAGAGAAAAGAAATCAGGCAGAAGACCACCTCAAAGTATTTGCTTACACTATTTTTTTTTTGTTCTCATTTCAGCAGAAATGAGGAAGGGGAATCCCAGGGGCAAGAGGAGGTTTTCAGGAACAGTGAAGAGAAGATATTTGTTTTGTTTTGGTATTTATCCTCAGTACAGCTGAGAGAGGCGTACAGCAGTCGGAACTAATTGTAGCTCACTCAGGAAAGTCTTCATTAGCACTTGCCACACATGGTTACCAGATGTGCTGAGGAAGGGGTGGGAGGAGGGAGGAAAGGGTATGTGGAGAATGGGCTACATACTTAAACCTAATAATCTGTCTTTTGTTTTCAGGTCTATTGTGTTGGGGAGGGGAAGAATGGGGAGAGGGAGAAATCCTGGCTGCTTTTTGATGCAGCCAGTTCCTACTAGCTGAATGGCATTCCTTGTGTTGCAGCCTCCTCCAAGGGAGGAAGAAGCCCTCAATCATGGCCAAGTAAAGAGGGATTTATTTATGCATGCATTTATTTATTTATTTAAAGGCTGTCAGTGAACTATTATTCCACTGAACTCAGCTGAGAGTATTTGGATGCCCAAAGTGGTGAAGCACTATCTTTCTGACCAGCTTGTGAATTTGAGCTGGGGTGGGGATTTTTTTTGGAGCTCATGGGCTCCCAGAGCATCAGTGGGGCTGTTTGAGCTTCACAGTTCAGCAGCAGCAGCAGCAGCATCTCTCTTCACAGGTATTTTGCCAGTGAGTGTGAGATGTAATCAGCAAAGCCAAGTCCAGCAGGAAGGTAGGAGCAGCTCTGTGGTCCTGTTAGTCACCCTGAGGTGGTTGCCTTGGTCAGATGTTTAACCTTCTGCCTGCTGCTATTAAAATAAACACATCTTCCATGCAGAGTGGCTGTTGCTGCTGCAGACCAAATCCTGGCCTTGCTGCCCACAGAGATGCTTTTCACAGGAGCCACTGTTAATTTTACTGCAGATGTTAACAGAAATTTTGCTGGTTCCTTCTTAGGAAAAAAGCACCCTCCTTTTTATTTTGAACTGGTCATCTGCAGGAGGGCCCTGTGTTATCCCTGCCATCTCCCCCTGTTCCAGCAGCACTGCACCTTTTTCCCCTCTCAGTCCCTGCAAGGTGAACATTTTTCAGACTGTCATAGTCTGTGCTTGGAGGTCTCCTTTCCTCCTGTACTCCCCTCTTCATTCCAGTGGCAGGAGGACATCACCGTGTCTGGACAACAGGGCTCTCCAAGGTCTGGATAATCAGGGCTGAATGTTTAATTATGGCACTACACATGATAGCCACAAGATTTGTCACTCTGGTCATGTGAAAGAACAGCACTAGACGAACTTCTACTAATTAAGCACTCTGTTTCTCTTCCTTCTCAAAACTGGAAGGAGGTATAAATATGGGAAATCACTTATGTTAATGCGAAATAGAGACATTTTTGGAATCTTAAATAATATGAGTTGAACCTCAATCTTTGTGGCTCTGGCCTTGTTTTATCCAGCTCAGTTTGCCAGTCTGTAATCTCATCCTGCTTTGGAGCCTGGAAATGTTCTTGCTCACAATCTCAAAGCAGAGCAGATGTTGCATAAATAGAAAATAGGTTGTGTGCACAACCTAATCTAAGCACAGGACACAGAAGGAGGTTTGGATGAATGTAAGCTAATCAGGGCACAGATCTGCTATATTTTGGGACTTAAGACCAAATTTTTTTTCTAACTATATTGTACTTGGCAGATCCCAAATATGCCATTCATATTTTCCCACTGCATTGCTTGTGGGTTTTTTTTTAATTTGTTGAGAATAAAGTAATGCCTGTCAGCTCAAGATCACCAAATGGTTGGTAAAAGTTGATCTGTTCCATCCTTTTTTTCCATGTTTGACAGATTTCTGCATCCAGTGATATTATTCCAGGTCCACAATAATCAAAATTCAGAAATTCATCTTTTAGATTCCCTCAAAGGAATTAATAAAGCCAAATTACTTAGCTGACTTAGTTGTATCTACCTTTCCTACTGTAGGATGCAGAGTCTCCTTCAACCTGACTGTATGGCTTCAGTAAAATACCTTTATTAACTATCAGAAAGGCCCAAATAGAAATTTGGTAAAACCCCAGCCTGTTTACCATCCCACCTTTGCCATGGTTGCTATTGCATCAGTTGTTTTCTTAATAAAATTAGGTGCCATATTTGCAGTTTTTCTAATGCTATCCCAAATTATTTATACAAGAATGAACTGTGATTGTGCCAAAGTGTATTATGTAGGGACAATGTGTCTGCTTACAGTATTTTATATATATTTAGAAAACACAACACTGCAAACTAGATGTCTCTGTCAAGTTTTCTTTCTTCTGCTGATGCATATACATGTATTTATTTTTCAAGTGTTACCCACAGAATGAGTTTCATGTGTAAATGTTACTGCCTTCATGGTGAAACCACAGCCATGCACAACAGCTATCATCATAGGTGATTCCACAGACACAGTAATTAAAATTTGGAAGGGGTATTGTTGGTTCAGATGCCTGTGCTCACTGCTCAACAGGTTTGCAGTTACTTGGGTCTTCAGCAGAACTCAGAAGTGCTTTTAGAAATATGACACACTGAATGTAATTTTAAGACATTCTTTGTATCGCTAACTTCATCTTTAATTATTATAAGTTATTTATTTTTAAAATTTATCATCTTGGAGTTGGAAAGCAGAAAGATCAGATTTATTTCCTGCTTTTTGTGCGTTTCCATGCTAAAGTCAAGGATTCATGCAACAAGGCAAATATTTTTATGCAGATGCAAAACTAATCAACCAAACATGAAAATACTCCTATGGGGCTTCCTGGAGGCCTTGCTGGGGATACTGCAATGCAAATAATATATAATGCAAATAATAAATAACACAGTATAAGTACTGTAAGACAGTAGGATTCAGCTAGGAATGGAACATATTGGGTGGTCCATGTGAGCTGGTACTACCATCCTTTTTATGATGCTTGAAATCTCATGCTTTTGCCGCCTGGATCAACTATCAGGCTTTTTTTTACTCTCACAAAGTTCTTCTATACAGTGCTCCATTAAAATGCATGTTTCCTCACAGATGATGTCATTTAAGTGGAAAAGAATTGTAAATCCTTCTTTGGCCTCCTGTAGTTTTTTTTTCCTCTGTTGCTGGCTGAGCTCAAACTACTTCTCCTTCCAATAGGATATTTATAAGTATTCAATATGATTATTTTTATCAGCATATCAACAGTACTCTGTGTAATTAGAGAGCATCCAGCCCTGTGCTACACAGTGATTGTATTTGCACCATTTTTCTCCCTGTGATTTGCCACTTTCCCAGTGCAAAGCAAGCGACCA
Organism: Poecile atricapillus; assembly: GCF_030490865.1. Classification (NCBI taxonomy): domain Eukaryota; kingdom Metazoa; phylum Chordata; class Aves; order Passeriformes; family Paridae; genus Poecile; species Poecile atricapillus. The sequence goes on along the minus strand of NC_081266.1, from coordinate 1,425,125 downwards.
ATGTGACAGAGAGGGAACTTCCATTGCAATGCTAGGAAAATCAAGGAGAGCAAGTTTACTGGGGAGAGTACAAATAGCTTTTCTCTTCTCCCAGGTAATGACTTGAAGATAGATATGCAGTGCAGCAACATGAGGTCCATCTTTTTGTCACCTCCAAATGAGGTTCCCGTGGCATGCTGGCAAGGGGGAAGCAGTGGGCTGCTTGTGGACAGGCACTGGCACTTTGTTTGTTTGTTTGTTTGTTTGCAGGATGGAAGCAGAGGAGCCTGCTGCTCCCTGCCTGCTCTGCTTTCCAGCAAGTTCCCAGTACTTACAGGGGAAAGTTTCCAGAAAGGTTTGGGACCCTTCTCTTGTTGGGTCCTGGCTGAGACTACAGCAAGGCAGGGAGGAAACTGAGGTTCAAAGAGTAAAGGTGCTGGTAAAGGATAAAACACCTTGGCATATATACCAAACCCCCCCTTTTCTTCTTCCTCCTCCTCCATCCCTAAATCTGCTGAGAAAGATAAGGGATCAGATTGATACATTTGAGTGATCCATATCTTTTTAATTTTTAATGATTGGGCATTTACACTTTCATCATACACAGAAGAAGAAACATAACTATGAAGCAAGAAGCATTCCCAGCTGAATAAGTTTATTTTTATTTTACTTCATTCTGTTTCAGGGGCAAAACAGATTAGCTTCCCAACACAATGTCTGCAATTTTATCATAAAGCTTACAATATGTAGCAAGTCTTGAAAAGCCCTGTTGTGAGATAAAAATAATGTGTAAGAATCTCTACCTCCACTTTTTTTAAAAAAAAAAAAATACATTTTTTGCTACAAGGAATTGCAGTGAAAAACTTGAAAATGTGACATGGGGGCAGCCTAAAGAAGTAAGAGAAAGATAAAACAAAAGCATCTCAAATGCATTGGAAGGCATTGGTTTAGGGGTTTTGTTTGTTTGTGTTTCTAAGCATTATTGTTTATGGTGAATCTTAGGATTTTAAGTGTGGTCTGATGACCTTTGGGTAGTTGGGCAGTACCAAAAATATCGTTCAGACCCTCTCCTCAAGTTGTTTAGTTTCTCCTCTGGCAGATCAGTGTGCTTGGTCTTTCCCTTTCCCTGGGCTCTTGGCAGGTCCTGGCAGTGTTCCCTTACTGTGACTGTGGAGGTCTTGGCTTTTCTGTGTTCCTGGTAAAACCAGTAAAAAAAAAGGTGTCTGGCAGAGCAAAGCACTTCTAGTCCTGCTTTTTCCTCTCCCCCAGCTCAACCTCCATCATTCCCCAGGGTGTCTCTTCATTTGGATTTGGCTCTGGGAACAGTGAGTTGTCTGAAGAGTCACTTGTCTTTAGCATTATACTTTTAGGAGAGCGGAAAGCAAATGACACAGAGAATAAAATAAGTATTTAAGCAAACATTCTAATCTCACTTGGGGCAGTTTGACAAAATATGAAAGCATACCTTGTGCAAATGTGTCTGCACAGCATCACTGTCATTCTCATTTGCTTGAGCATCCCTGGAGATATTTAAAAGAAGGGTGGATGTGGCAAATGTGGTTCAGTGGTGGCCCTGGCAATGTTAGGATAATGGTTGGATTCAGTGACCTTCAAGATCTTTTCCAACCTATAAGATTCTGGGATTCTCTGATTTTAGGAAGGGTTGTGATTTTGATTTGCACCATACCTCAGCTCATGGCAGCTGCATGTTTGTTCTGCAGATCCCACAGGTTTTTAGAACAGCCTCTGCAGCTGAGCACCTCCCTGCTCACAACACAACCAAGGCCTCAAATGCTAATTCTTCAGCTTCACCTGAAGGCATGGCTTGCCAAATTTCAGCCTGTTTCTGGTCCATGATGGAGCAATGAAAGCAGCAGTGCTTTCTAGAGGTAACCCATGCTGTAACCCGAACCAGGAAAAGAAATTGCGTCCTAGCCTGTTACTAATTTCAAATTCTATGCAAAAGTTTGAATAGGTTTTTTCTTTTCTTCAGACAATGTGACTACGACCTTTTGTCATCAAAAGGAAAGAAGCAGCAGCAACAATAATTTATATCAGGGCATTGTCAATTTGTACCATTGGTGAATTTAAAACAACTTTAAAAATGAAAAAAAAGCAAACAAACCCAACCAAAAACTATTTGACTATAGGAACAGTAATTTCCAGATAATTTCTTAACTTCTGTGAGCAAATTTCCTCCAGTTTAGGAGATTCAGAGTTTTTTCCATTTTGATAAGAATGGAATGTCTATTCAACAGACAATAGAAGCTGTTTAAACCTGTTAAATACTATGAAATAGATGTGTACAGCTAATTAAGGTATGTGTTGAATAGTAATTATGTCATCCTGAGGGATTTACAAATAGACTCTAGTTAAAATTTGATTCAATCTTTTATCATTCACAGAAGGTGCAAATTATTATTCATTTTATGTGCTCTGATTTCAGTTCTAAAGGTAATCCAGAAAAAAGGGAGAGGGATTTCTGTTTTATCAGCATTGTTTAAGAACTAAGATCCCTTAATTGTCGCACTGTACCAATAGTCTGCTACTCAACTCACTGAAGCAGTCATTCAGCTTTGAAACTAACAATTTACCCTCCAAGCAAAGAGAGATACAAGGAAAAGTGTTTAGTCAGCAAGCAAATACACCAAATTGTATGTTTTGGCTTTTGTTGGTGTTCATGTTTCAGAGCTGTGCAAATGTGAGTCATTTACACAATGCCTTTCAATCAAAGGCATCAAAGCAAAGGAGACAGATTTCACAAGAAAATCAAAAAAAAAAAAAAAAGGCAAAGGTGAAATTATTTATGGGATCCAGTTCCTTTAAGCTTCTGGAACCTCCTTCCAGATTTATACAACATGAATAGACTCCTAGTCTTACTCCTTTATGTAGTATCTCATCATACAAATGAAAAACTAGATAAGATTCCTGATAACTTTGTTGAAGTATATTATAAATTCTTTTACAAGGAAGTTACTGCTGTGTTTCTAGATTTATAACAACAATTGGCAATCCCCATAATTACCACTAAAGCTGGCCAAAAATGGAAAAAAAAACCCAAAAAAACCAAAAAACTGTTTTGTGAAATATTTTCGCGTCTTGGAATGAAAGCTGTATCTTTGAAGGAAATGATGTCTTGCCCTGCTTAATGGCAACCAGTTCTGAGGAGCAGCCACCTCTCAGGGCAGCAACTACCCAGCAACTCTTAGAAATGGTGTGCAGTCCTTTAAGTTGAGCTTAAACAAAATTGCTGTGCTTCCTTGGAAAAACTATCCAGGTGTAAAACCTGATTTGCTGTGTCGTGATTTCATCTTTCTAGTGGAAGCGGCGTTTTGGTAAGGTGAATAGAAGAATCCACATTATCTTTGGTTGGTTGGCTTGGTTTTCTTTAGGAGAGACAAATGGGCTTGACATAACTTGTTTTCTCTGCACATCCCATCATATTTAATCTTGTGATGCAGCTGCTTGCTTGCAGCACAGTTTGGAATACTATCCACTGAAAAACTGGTTTCTTGGAATCTATAAGAGAACTACCATATTTATGCATCTTTTTTTTTTTTCATGAAGACTTTTAAAGTGTTTAATAGGGGTGGCAAACACTGTAATAGAAGTGGAAAGTGTTCCCAGTTCTTAGCAAGATAAGAAAATGTTGTTTCTTATCTGTGATTTGAAAAGAGATGAAGGGTCAGTGAGGTAAAGATATGTGAAAGCTCTTTCACACTTGCTAAGAACTACAGAGGAGGAATGTTTCTCACTGGTGGCTTGTTTGAGTGGAAAAGAAGAGAAAGAGGCAGCTCCTAAGTAAAGGGAAAGGATAAGAAAAAATGTCAAATAAAATCAGGGAAATTTGTTGGTTTATTTGCTTAAGGATACAGGTACACAGCTCTGAGATGATTGCCACAAAGAAAAGAGCAAGTCAAGCTGAGGGCAGCTTTCAGTGCTTGCCTGTTGTTGATACTTTGGGACTTATAAAAATTCACAAGGATTTAGAGATGGCTGAGAGGAGCAAGGAGAGTGGGATGGGCTCTAGACCACCTTCAGATTTATGGGATTGCACAGGAATATAGGGCAGTCTGCTGGTCCCCAGGTGTAGCTTACACCAGGGCTTGCCTTGCCATCCCACCTGACTCCAGGCAGCTGTGCCAGAGAGGGAAGCAGTTGTGCTCAAATGGGGAATCTTTTAGGCTATGCCTGTCCCATCCAGTGGAGCTCCTTGGAGGTTGTTTTTCACCACAGTGCTTGCAGGAGCTATGAGGATGGGCAAAGTTTGATTTCAAGACTCAGAATGCATGTGCCAGACTTAGTAGTGGGGGCTGGTTGGCTCTGCAGCCACTTAAATGAATTATTTTCCTCCTCATCCTCAGCAGATTTGTAAGTTATCATCTGATGTAGGATGTAGGAACTTTTGCATACCTGGCCTGTGCTGGCATTTGGGCTGGGAGAGAGCAGATGCCCCTGACTCTGTCTTCTTCTGCAGAAAGCAGAGGAAAGCTGCCCTAAGTGCCTTTTGGGGGTTTTTTGGGGGTTTCTTTTGGGGTGTTTTTTGGTGTTTTTGTGTTTGGCGTTTTTGGGTTTGGTTTTTTTGTTGTTGTTGTTGGTTTTGTTGGTGTTTTTTTGGGATTTTTTTTGTTGGTTTTTTTTTTCACTTTTGGTGGCAGTACAATAACAGTGGATGTATTTCATCACTGTGGTGAAAAGTCACCAAAAAGTGAGAGGTGCATGTACTTTGTTGAGAGGAATAATATCATCTCATGGGCCTGGGGACTAGTGCTGTGAAGTGAGAGCCTAAAAAATTCCTGAGTGTGAAGTGAGACTCCTAAAAAAATTCCTATCTAGAGAGTAAGTCCTATGAGGAGTGGCTGAGGGAGCTGGGGTTGTTTATCCTGGAGAAAAGGAGGCTCAGAGAGACTCCATCACTCTTTGAAGTCCCTGACAGGAAGGTGTAGCCAGGTGGGGGCCAGCCTCCCCTCCCAGGCAGCAGTGACAGGACAAGAGGACGTGGCTTTAAGCTACACCAAGGGAGGTCCAGTTTGGCCATCAGGGGGAATTTCCTGACATAAGGGGTTGTTAAACCTTGTAATGGACTGCCCAAATGCCCAAGGAGGTGGCAGAGTCACCGTACCTGAAGGCGTTCAAGAAACGACTGCATGTGGCACTTAATGCCATGGTCCAGTTGACAAGGTGGTGATCAAAGGTTGGACTTGGTGATCTCAGAGTGCTTTTCCAATCTAAATGATTCTGTGATTCTTTCACTCTTGGAGAAAAAAATTATTTGCTCTTTAGTAATTAGAATACATGAGAAATGTGTGACCAGCCTTTCTCCTGTTAGACTGAAGGCTACAAGCTTAACTAGCTTTCAACATGATGGGAAAGGAAATCCTGTCCTATTATTCTTCCTGGGATATGTGCACAGGTTTTGTTCTTTGACAGATGAATACATGGGCTAAAATTTTGGAGCATCATACTTAAAACTTTCATTTTACTTTTGTGCTGAAGAGTGGAAGTAGCTAAAATAACTGGTAGTGCATGTAAGTTAATTTTTTTCCCAGCTTCTAATAGTAACAGATTTCAAAAATTATTTTTTGAATACATTTTGGAGCTGGTGGAATGCTTGAAAGATTCATTTCTAACAGAATTTGCATTCCATGTAATTAGGATTTAATGACATGGTATAACACAGGCAGAAGGGTTTCTGAGTGTATGACTCTCCTTCTCCATGGCACAATAGTATTTCATCTTAATTTTTGGTTGCATGTTAAGAAATCAATATGTAAAGCAAGAGAGTAGAGATACTTAAGAGGAAAGCATCAGAGAAGCTGAATAGTCATGTATTGGGTTAATATTTAAAACCAGAATATTTCTGAGTAGGAAAGGGCTTCAGAATTGGGCAATTCACAAACCACTTCTTCCCTTCCAACAGCTAATTCAGAGGCAGCAATTGTGTGAGCAGCCCCTTGGCAAGAGGACAAGTGTAGTTTGTGACAGAACTGAACGGAGATGATCCCAAGCTGAAAGTCAAAACAGGATCTTCCTTTAAGTTCACCGAGTGACCTGCAATTTCATTTCAGCATCTATCACAGGTAAGAGATCTCTACAGAATCTGCATCTGCATTTCCCAAGGTGTTTTAATATCCCGGTCGTAACTCCTGTTCTTCAGTGCCTGCAGGTTTGGAAACTACTGATGCAGTGCCAGGCACTAGAATCCAGATTTTGTGTAGTTTTATTGGGCATTGAGGTATCTCTTGGTAAAGTCAAGTCAGAGAGTCCTGGTGCATTTGTCAGCAATCCTACACCAAGGAGTTTATACACAGCATATTATTTGAACCACAATTTAAGATTAAAATTTTAAAAATTTAAGAAAAAAATTAAGATTAAAAGAGAACTGTTGCTTGAGACGTTGTATCTCATTTCCATGTAAATCAAGAGAGACTTGTTTGAGTTAAGCAAGAGGTCTACATCAAGGTGGGAAGTATTGTTAGCTCTTGGCCTCCTGCTGGAGCCGATTCCTGTGTTGCTGTTACAGAATATACAACAAAAACCCCAACCAATCAAACCCTGAGACACTCCAGCTTGCCTTTTGAAATGTATACAGAAAATAGGGATCTAGCTGAGAGAGGGTACCTGTCCCATCCCGGCTGGGCCAGCTGCTGGCAGCTGTGGCAAACTGATGTTACTGAGCCCTTCCAGAAGGCACTGAGGGTGGGAATGAGCCACATGTCTCCAGCCTGAAGCTTCTTTCTGGCTCTCTCTTCATTTCTATAGGCTTGCTCTTGGCATGAGGTGCCAGATTCCTAAGTAGACCTGAACTTTTCCTTTTTTTCTTTATATGGAATAACTGTGCAGTCCATATAAAATGCCCTGCCGTGTGAGTTCCTTGAGAAGTCATGTTCCATGGGAGCAGGGGGACATGCTCTGTTCCTGCTCACTGGAAGGAGAGTATATTCAAGATCATGAAAACTGAGGGCTGATTTGCTCCATCATCATTTCATTGGGGGTGTCAACAGCAAGAAAATATGGGATTTTATTCTTTGTGGCTTAGTTTCGGTCAGAGATAGTTTCAGCCTAGTAATATCCTTCCTCCTCATGTAACATCCCCAGAAGACCTCTGCATTAAGATGTAGGCAGTGCACTGAATGTGTCCCAAACATCCTGTTGTACACCCCCAGCCCCAAGTGCTGTTTGTTTTAAGTGTGGTGTGGATGGAAGCACAGGGGTTTGTGACTTCTGCTGCTGCCACCCCCAAAATGAGGAGCTGCATGGGCAGTGAGAGCCAGCATGCTGCCAGGGGGCAGCAGCCACAAAAGCCACTTTCCCACAGATACTATCCTGTCCTGCCTTCAGATTATTCCTCAATCATTAGCCCTAATGAAGGGCTTTTGTCATAATGGGAGGGGGGGGGCGGGGAGAGGAAAAGAAAAAGAAAAAAAGATAAAAAAAAGAAACAGACAAGAAGGAGAAAAGATGGGGAATAGCTGGGATTATCTGTGCTGTCTCTCAGGTCCAGTGACAACACGACTACAATGGGTAGCTTTCAGGACTGCATATGGTCTTCCTTCCGAGGGAGTTGATTAAGCGACTCCGGATGAAATTGAAATCCTGTGATTTGACCTTTGTCTGGCCTGGGAGGACTGCAATTCGCATAACAATTTCCTTTTGTTCTTTGTTTGGAGTTATTAATCCAACATGAGCCTCGAATTAATCAGGGGTAGTGCGTTGTTACATTTCTAATTCACAGCTCCACTGCTTGTGTCTTTTTTAATTAAGGCCGAATGATAGCAGGCCTTAGCCCCTGATTGCAACACTTACTAACCACACATTGAGGGATGAAGAGGCTAAATAGGCAGAATGAGATTACTTCAAGGTTTCACTTAATTGTTTTTTTCCTTTAAGTAAAGAGCACGGAATGAACATTGTTAATGCCAGGCTGCCAGCATTTCTGTTCTATATGTGTTACATGTGTGTGTGTGTGTGTGCAGGGCTGGGGGAGGCTGGGGCTGCTGCACAGAGAGCTCCAATGGCTCAAGGGTTTGTAAAACTCAAGCCTTTGGTTATTGATTTAAACCATTCCTCCCACCTCCCCTGGGGGGCAGGGGCAGGAGAAAGAGGAATAGAGTTGGAGAGCATTAAACTTTAGTTAGATGCATGGATTTTCTTGTACCCTGGGCGAACTAATTGTTGATGTAGTTTCTCTTGCTGTTTGCAACTGGTTCAAAGGTGTAAAAGGCAGGAAGATTGAAGGCTATCAGAGATGTTAAAGAAATGTGCTGACCCACACAAAGCTCCCCAAAGCCTGGGAGTGGTAATAATCATAATAAAATAAAGACAAGGCAGTTGTGTCGCACAGCAGATTTTGCTCATACCGAAGGATGTTTGGGGAATTTTCAAAAGCCATTTGTAAATTTGTACCGTGAGAGCCATTCAAGGCCACAAGGGCGCAGGTGCTCTTGCAGGGGAATGGTGTAGATGATCTCAGATAGATCCTGGGTAACACAGTCTGTGCCAGACACTTGGCACGCTAGAAAAGAAAATATACTATGTCCAGCCTTGCAACATTCATTTACACAAACAGTTCTGTTAAAATAAATAAATAAATAAAAATAAGGAAAGGAATAACAGGATTCATATTGCAGGTTTATGCCCAGTGTTTTGACCTCCTATGGGGCAGTGCTTTGGATAGGATTTTTGTGGAGAAGAGGTCAATATTTAGGCTCCCAAACCTTCAGATGCTGAATATACGGAAATCAAATTTAATTCTGTTTGTACCATGCACCTGCAGTATGAGATAGAGTTCTGTAATTGTGGGAAACCAACTCTTCCTGAGTTATTTCATCCACCCAAGGAGCTGGAAGAGCTGCTTTCTGTGTAAAATGGTGAGCTGGTGTTTTTCATACCAGGCTGCAGATACAGAGCTGCTGTTCTAACTCTGGCATGGGATATACAGGGCAACAACACCATTCCCACTTTTCTGAATTCTTGGTGTGTGGAGGCTGTTCCACACAGGATTATCTAAGCATGCAATGATAAAACCTCTAGCTAGATTAAGCAAAACTACGGTGTAAGTTCCAAAGGAGAAAAATGTGCCAGGTAAAAAGCTTATTTCCGTGTTTAGAAATCTAAATTTTTGACTGGGTCTGTTTTTTCAGATGAGCCTGAAAGGAACAGGCTATATTTAGCCTTCCATAGAAACGTATATATTATGTGGAAACAAAAAAAAAACCAAAAAACAAAAACCAAGCTAACACACAAATCTTCAGATCTGGCTTTCAGTTGGTGCAAAGAAGCACTGGTGACTTCTATGATCAGTAATGTCAACATGGGATTTACACTGAACTGGGTTCACAGGTTCAAAGCCATTTTCTGCACTTTCCTGCTCTTTTCTTAGGTGCTGCCTGATCCTGTGTGTCAGCATACTTCTGGTAGATTGCCAGCTCCCGTGCTGGGAGAAGTCAATGGGATAAGAAGATGCTCAGCATTAGTTGGAGTAGGGCTGCCTGACAGGCAGTTCAAGTACTGTACACATTATTTTGTTTTTCAGAAGCTGTTTTGATGCTGTTACATTAAATGACACCTTATTCTGCAGCTGACTCACACTTTGCATGGAGAAAATAGGATTAAGCACACAAGAATCTGACCATCTATTACTTACTGTTTATCTCTACTTAAAGACTGAATGCTTCACATTTGTCCACCTTGTTCTCTTTTTCCTAGAAATCTTTGCAGGCCAGGGTGTGTTTGTTTATAGCAGACCCGATTCCAGAATTGAAATCTATTTTCAGTGCTGTTCTGTCTCTTAAATTTGCATCCTTCTATTTTTATTTTTTTTCATATTATTGTTTGAATGTTCACTGTTGTTAATTTAAAGGTGTCACATTACACTTCTAAAGGCTCTCAGGATCCATGTGTTTCTTATATGAGTGTTCTGAATAATATCTTAAACCCCAAAGCCTGTTCTGTCCTGTGTCCTGTTTAAACCTCATGCAGTGGTCATTCAAACTGGTATATTTGGAGTACTTCTAAAATCTTCTTTTCTTGTGCAGCATAATGTTCAGTATTGATGTATTCAGTGACTCTCCTCAACAAACTTACAATACCATTTCGTGCTTTGAGATGCTGAAAGATGAAAGAAGTTGTATAAACAGATGGCAGTGGAATTACAGTGGTTCTTGAAATGGTTAACCCTTGCTGCAAACTGTCTTGCAGGAGCTTGCTAGAGCCATGTATCCTGTCAGTAGTTTTCAGCAGTTGGCTTGCTCTGTTTAATATGACATTACTCATTCCCTTCAATTATTCTGTGAAGGAAATTAGGCTTCTTGCCATTCTCAGGAACCAAAAGACCAGGTCAGGGTGCATGACAATGCTTTTCCATCCTCGTCCTAAGTGGCCATAGTTGCGCTCATTTGAGGAATAATCCTCAAAAATCTGTAGGTCTTCAATATTTGCAGCTGCACCTATCGATGCCGATGAGCCCACAAAGTAAGGAGTGACTTTTGATGCTGCTGACAGTTTCAGACAATCTGTTGCTATTCATGAAATCTTTCTGTTGAGATCAGGACTTCCCTGAACTCTGCCCTAGCAGGGATGCCAAGCCAGCCTCGTGCGCCAAGTGCCCAATTCTGGCGGCGGCTCACGGGCCACGCCTGTCCTGCCACTCCTTCCCCTGGCCAGCGGGGCCCAGCTCGCTCCGTAGCCCTGCTCCCCTCCTTTGGACATAAGGTAGAGATCAGGATTTAATGGTCCTTTGAGCTGCCCAGCGCTCCTCCCTCGGCGCTGTCTCCCCACGATCCCCCTGCCCGCGCCCTCCCTCTCTGCCATCAATGGGAGCCTTTGATGTGGCACAAGGGAAGACTGTTGGCTAACAGTCTGGAGCTGCCTCGTTTGAGCCAACCACCACATGAAAACAAATGTGAGCCATCATATTTCATTAACTGGCTGCCCCCCCCCCATTCAAGTGCCCTTTTTTTGATGTCCTGAGCGCATCCTGACAGAAATCAGGAAGATACGTGTGATTAAGGCCAGCAATAATAGTTAGTGCATTGTACTGTAAATTACCTTTCTGGGCCCTGCTACTTTATCAGCCCCACTGGCCTTGGCTTGGGTACATTTTTGACTACTCTGTATATACAGTGTATTAGCGCAATGGAGATCATTATGTGGCCTGTATTTGAGTCATTTTTATTTAAGATGCCAAACAATAAGCTGTTGATTGGGGGAACAAGAGGCGAACAATAATGTTCTGTGTCACATAATACACCACCATTTTCCAGCTTTGCTTTAGAAGGGCCCTCTTTATTGTTTTTGTATAAAAATGGTTCTTAGGAGGAGGAATATTTTGCTGAGGTATGTCATTATTTTGCAAATTTCTATTATCTCATCATGTTGTCTTCATTGTAAATTGCAGCTAATTAGGAACCTAGTTAGAGCCCCAGCTTTGAGGCTGGCTTTTTTGTGAAAAGAGCCCACCGATTACCGCACTACAAGAGAGGAAGGGAGAGAAAAAGGAGATTAATCTGGTTACCTAGGCGACACTCGCTTCCATCTGCGAGGAACAATACATTTTTGTTTCCTTGGCTCAGTTCAGATCTGTTTTGTTTAGAGGGAAAAAAAGAGAGAGAGAGAGGGAGAGGGAGAGAGAGAGAGAAGGGGAAAGAGGGAGAGGGAGAGGAGGCAGCCCCACAACAATGCTGGACTCTGTCTGGCCCCGGCTTACCCGTTTCCATCCCTCCGCAAGTTCGGGGTCTCGGGGGAGTGGGAAGATGAAAGAGATAAGCTCCAAAGTTGTCAAAGGTCATAACCTTGCCACACAAAGCCAGCAGTTTTACTTCTAAATCCCCTTCTCCGAAAAAGCACTTAATGAAATAATATACTGTGCTTCTCAACACCCTGTAGTCTTTATTAAGCAGCCAGCCCCAGAGATGGTGAATTTAGGAGTCGGTGAAAACTTGGGACTGAACAGTTGCTGACTCGGAGCGTCTGCTGTAGAAGTGATGGGGATTTTCTTACAGACACAGACAACTTTTCTTCCACTTTCTTTCATTAGCACTATTGTGGCTTCCCTGACTCATGTTTTAGAGCTGTCTTCACACAAAAGGCAGAGGTCTGTGAAGGCAGAGCATTCTGATATTTTTTTTTTTTTTTAATTTTTATTTTAAATTTCTTTTTGGTTACTTTCACAAGGTCATGCCATAGCAGACAGCAGTGACCTGTATCTTTCTTGTTGTGCATCAAACTATTAAACCCTTGTGTAGCTTTTGCACTGGGTAGACAATGCAGCCACATTATTTACTTCTTGTTTTGGAGCAGCTTGCCAGAAAAAAGGACGGAGGTAATAACCAGAGCTGATAGAGCCTGGCTAAAAGCTCAGAAATGCTCACGAGGTCTTGAACTGAATTGGCTAAACCCATAGCCTTTTGATAAGCACAATGCTTTCTCCAGGTGTTATGTCATCATGTATAATGTTTTACTATACAGTAGCGTTATGGATGATGACATAAAGTCACAAAAATATCAAAGTTACCAATTTTAGCTTATCTGAGCTTTCCAAACCTGGACTGTGCTGATCAAATCAGAGCAAGTATCAGGTTAACAACCCTAAACCTCTTATTCTGCATTGCTTTGAAGTACTGTACTTATATTTTCTTGCTCTAAAGAAGATTCTAAGAGCTGCTTCAGTGATGTGTTGCTCCCCCTAACTGGAAATGATAATCATCAAGTTACAAAACTACAAGTGTTCAGGAGGAAAGAATGAATGAAGCTGGTTTGTTTTTTTTTGGGTGGGGAATGTGAGACATCTTGGAAGTGAAGTCATATTAAAATTTCCATTTCTGCTACGTGCTTTCTGTTGGATCTTGGCCAATTAATTTGGCCTATTTCTGCCTTGGACCTTGACCTATAAAGTAGGCAAAGCTATATTTCTCCACCACAGAGAATAACTTGAGTCTTAATTAATTAATTAGTGTTTTAAGAAGAGCTTGAGGTGCCGGGCTCTGGGTATATGTAGAACATTTAATCCTTACCTGTTCTGTTTCTATACATGCCTCATTGGGTACATCCGAACGAGTTCTGAGAAGAACTCTCAAGTGAGACTTAAATCAAACATACTAGACTTTGTTAATTGGAGCAACTGGCTGAGATGTTTTGCAGACATGTGGACGGAGCAGTTGTCACCTCACAGACAATTAGCCCGGTTTCCCAAGCTCTGAGAGAATGTCCACAGTAATTCTGCAACGCCATAAGATGAGGTGAGGGAGGAAAAATGGCTCTGTGTTATTATCTGTGTGCAAAAAAGAGAAGGGCACTACCCTTCAGTGCAAAATTGGCACTGTGTGAGGGAAAGATTTGGAGAATGAGGTATCAATCAGAGACTCTTAGCAGTATAAAGAAAGGAAGAGGAATATTTTGCAAGTCTTTTAAATGGCAATTTTCTATTTTAGTAGCAATGTTAATTCTGAAGAAACCAGAAATTCTGAATGCTCCAAAATTTTAAGTGGGGGAGGGGTAGAAATCGTCACCCATTATTAGAAAGAACCAGAATTACTCCACACAACAAGTTAAAAATGTTACTTTGAACTACATTATAATTTGAGGAGACTCTAGAGTTAGCCTTCCTATTCTTACAGATGGGTGGAGAGTGGGAATTTAGTAACTTTTGTTGGCCTACATTGTTCTTGCATCTTGTGGAAAAGGTTGATGGGGTGTGGACAAATAATGGGGCCCATTACTCATTAAACAGACATTGTAACATAAATAAAGTCATATTACTCCTACTGTTCTGTCCTGCATATGCATTTGGTCACCAGAGAGCATTATCTCCAGCTAGGAATTATCAAGGAAAGAAAAAAAAAGAAATACCAGGATTTGAGAATCAAAAAAAAAGCATTTTAGAAAACATTTCCAGGGTGATCCAAGAGCTTTACTGAATGTTGAAGCAACAGAGGTGGAAGAATATTCACAGAGAATGGTTAAAGTGTCAGGAAAGGTCAATGTCTGCTTCAGCCCCAGCATAAAGGGTGGAGCATTTATTGTCAATTCTGTACCAGTGTCATCACAACAATGTCTTTGTGTGCACTCCTAGGGGTACATTTAAATCTGTTTTGTACTTTTGAAGTGGAGGAGATCTGTTATCCCAAGGAAGACCCCTCTCATGTCCTGGCACTGCAGCCAAGACCTGCAATACTGTATAAATGTCTAGATCAACTTGATTTACAGCTAAGATTTCTTAATGCCTCAACCAGCTGGTTTGTTTTGAGATGGTGAATGCTCTGCAGTGCAGCCTTGCAGCCTCAGAAACGGTGGCTCCAGCAGATGCTGCCCCCCTAACACCAGCCTGGAGCATGGGATGGGGACAGGTTTCAGAAGGTAGCTCCAGGACCTTTCTCCTGGAGACTCTAATGCTTCCCTGGAAGGCCTTTCTGTCTTTATTGTTAATCACTGCAAAGTCTGCTTGGCTCCATCAGATCTGACAAAATAAAAGCCAGAGGGGAATATTTCTTCAGCCTCACATCCCAACTTTTGTGTTGCATTTTGGAGCAATGCAGAGTGTCATCTTGTTAGTCTGAAAGCTCCTCAAAGGGTTTCTGTTCAGCCAGTCCCTTATCAGAACCAGATAAAGAAATTTGGCTCTTAAACTGTGCTTCTTTTGAAACTCTTTTTTTCTGTGCTCTGTAATGGTTTCCCTGTGTTTCACCTTAAGGAGAAATTTCCCTGGGAGAATGGGATGCATGGCGAATTTGCCACATAAGCAACCCTCAACTAGGCACTGACAGTGGGCAGGTTGGCCATTTAAACCACACTTAGAATCAGAATTGATGTTGGAATGAACCCTCTGAAAGCTCAGGTTCAACCATTCACTCAAAAGAGATCCAGCTTGGAAGTTAATTCAGGTTGTTCAGGATCTTGTTTCCATTTCTAAACACCTGGTCCAGTGCTGTATCACCCTCTCAGTATTTTTTCCTATATATTTACCATTATTTCCTTTATTGCAATTGTACTGCTGAACAGCATGGGCTGTGGATCTAAAAGCATTTCAGTCACATTTCAGGACCAAATGTGAAATGTATCTGATGGGGGGAATTTACATGGTATAGGATTGAACATTAGCTCAATTAGCAATTATTGGCAGTCATGGGAGATGCACATCGTGGCTGGATCCCCTGAGATGACAAAATTATTGGTGCATGTTGGCTATCAGAGAACGTGGTGCTAACGAGTAACCTCCTCTGCAGCTCTCACCAACACAGCTTCTGACAACAGAGGAGAAAGGAGGGGAGGAAAAGAGAGAGAAAATCCTCCTGTTCCTTAGGAAGCATGTCCAGGCTGAGACACCAGTGTTCGATGCATGAATGATCTTATTTTGGTTTATCCCTTTCTGGGCCACGCCACATCAATGGCTTGACTGGGGGCACTTGAAAGGACTTCAAGCAAACAATTTCTGACCATTTTTACTTCTTCCTTGCTTTATTTTTATCCATGGTTAGCCAGTCCCAAAATGAGAGGACTTTTGTGTATTATTTGTATTTTCTCTGTGTGCAGGGAGCTATGTTTAGATTCTCATGACTGAATAAACTTCTTACAGATAAGAGCTTTCCTTAAGACAGGTCCTATCATGTGGGCATTCCATGAGACTGTTTCTCCATTCTACTTCATCCTCTTTCTGCTCCTTCAAAAGTGAAAAAGACCAGTAGAAACAGATTTTGAGGAAATATCCGTGGTTTAAAGGCTTTCCCAGGTTAATGTGGAACCAACAGAATAACTGTGCCTTCCTCTGCAAATGGAACTGTTCCCTATTAGCTCTTGAGAGAAGCTGACAGATACACCCTTTATTTTTAAAAAAACATATGCTGGACATCTTTGAAGAGGACTTCAGTCCAGTGCACAGAGATTTTATTGGCTGCTTTGTTAAATGCTTCGGTTCAACAGTTCAGAGAGTAAAATAGAAGTGTTGCCAGCAAGTACAGTTTGAAAATAATAAATTAAATCCCAAAATGCAAGCTTGGCATAATAGTCTCGGTATTATAAAATGATAATTCCTGCATCCTTTTTTCTTTGACTTTTTGTTTCTGGACTTCTTCAGTGCATTTAGCTGGGCATTAACAGTGAATCTCAACTTTTTAAAAGTGACTCCCAATGTAATCTAATGTGATCACTTGATTGAGAGAGCTGCAGCTTTCAGAGAAGCACAAACTGGAAGATTTGTGAGTAATGAAGGTTAATAGAAGATTCAGAAAGTCAGTTCAGTTTGGATCAACTCCTGAAATCTTGGCTATGGGTAGGTCAATAGTTCAGAGGTAATGCCATTATTGCTGAAAACCCCACTTTAGACAACAAAAGGGAACTGGAAAAGTAACAAGAAAAGGAAGTTAAATACAGGTGTTTAATATGTATATAACATTTATCAGGAACTCAATTTGAAACAATTTATATATGTATTTATTTGTAATTGAGCCATTTCAAAACACAAAGCTGATTGGCTGCCTTTCAGAAAAAAAGGTATTTTCTTTACTAGTGCCCCCTATGGACCTGCTTAGGGAGCTTAGTGAAAATCTACACTTTCAACTAGTAAAGAAAAGAGCACATTGATTGCTCTTTCTTCAGGCTTTCACTCTGGAGCTTTTTATCACATTGATGAGTAGTAATTAAAAAAATAAATAAATAGAGGGAAATTGAAGGAATGTTGGTTTTTCATGCTTTGAAAAATGTGGCATTTTAAGTCAGATTGCAACAGAAGAAGACAAGGAAATTAAGATCTTCCAAGAGATTTTCCTTCTCAGCTGTGCTTGTGCATGGTGTTACAGTCAAATTCCCTAAACTAGGCTGATTGCATACATTGGATTGACTGAAGGCTTTTATAATTTAGTGTAGAAGTCAAGTACACTATGCACTATTCTCCACACTTTCTCAACTCCTTCTGCCATCTCATGTATATTCTGGCCTTTAAGGACACCCTTTCTATAGATAGTGCTTTGTAGTATGTAAATGTTTCAGCAGGTAGATGAAGTCTTTGGTCAACAAGTCAATAAAACTTGCTGTGAATCTGCACATTTTCTATTGCATTCAACTTTTATGCTTCCAGAGTGAAGATGATTAACTTTTAAAAAGTTTGGAGAACTTGACTTTAAACATTGTTGACAGTTTCAGGAATCATTGGGCAGCCTGACATAATGTTATTTATGATGAGAGTGCTGTCAGCACAGATCAGGAGTGATACCAGAGAGAAATGTAAGGCAATATTTTCGTTATAGGTTGTGGGGATTTAGCTGTGTGACTTCTATTAATAATGGGAGTTTTGCAGCTAATTTCCCAAGCATCATCTCCCCCCAGATTTGCTGAAGACATGCCCTGTAGTGTAGCTTGAATTAAATTTTATGTTGGTTGTTGTTTGGACATTGAAGATCATCACATCTCAGCAGTCACTCTGCTTCCAGTTTCCTTCAGGTGCTGCCGAAGAGCAAGTAGGGAATTAGTTGTGGTTTAACCCCAGCTGGCAACTGAACACTGCACAGGCTCCCTTTCCCCTTCCAGTGTAATTGGGAAGGGTGAAAGTGAGAAAACTCATGAGCTGAGATAATAACAGTTTAATAAGTGAATTAAAGTAAAAGAATCAATTGCTTGAAAAGTAACAGAAAGAGATAAAAATAAACCCCAAAGAAAACAAGAGATGCAAATAAAAAGCAATTGCTCACCACCAACCAAATGATGCCTGGTATGTTCCTCAGCCTTTGGCAACTTTCCTCCAGATGTCCTGGTTGTGTCCTCCCCCAGGTTCTTGTGCACCTCCAGCCCCTTTCCTGGCAGGGCAGTGTGAGGAACTGACAAGTCCTTCACTTAGGTAAATACTGCTTAGCAAGAACTAAAACTTCAGTGTGTTATCGATGCTACTCTCAGCCTAAATCCAAAACACAGCACTGTACTTACCAGGAAGAGAATTAACTCTATCCCAGCCCAAACCGGGACAGAACTGCTGTGGTGGATGGAGGGATGATTTTGTGCTTTGCCATCTCTGTCACTTTCTGTGCATTTAAAGATCAGCAGATAACCCCTGTCTGCCAGCAAAGGACTTTGGGCAGATCTGACCTATTGGTGTTTATGCACAGCAGGACTGGTCCATCAGGATTCTGTCCCCCACACCATAGTTGCACAGTTCCATTTGACAGAATTTCTGAGAGAGTTTCTGTTTGGTCCTTTCTTTTCCTGGGGTATATATTTTTGCTCAGTCTCCAGCATATTGAATTGTAGCTTGCTTCTGATGATGCAAATGTTATTGATAACTGGCCTGGAAAAGTCAACATGAGCAAAATGAAGAGATGATCTACTCAGTAATCATTTTCTCTCCAGCCAACCACTCTCCAAGATTATGCAATGCTTGGGACATTAGGCAAAGGAGAGGGCATTTTGTGTGAGGAGTACCTCTGTGCTGTCGTTCCTGGTTTTGTACAGGGGTCAGGGAGGGAATGATCAGCAAACCTCAGTAATGAGGGCAACCCACAGTAAAATGTCTGAGTTTTCAATTAGTTTATTTCTATTCCTCTTTAGAGCCTGTAGAAATGTAGGGACTTTGGGAACTTCTTTCTCCAGCAGCAGTGTGGAAGAAACAAAGAAGTGAAACAAGTTTAAAAATATTTCGTGACTGCCATTGCATACCTGAGTTAGTGTATTTCCATGGCAGAAACAGCCATGCCATAAAACCATGGTTGTGCCATTAGAGTTCACTTGTCTGGCTGCACATCTCAGTGGTATAAATAAATAAAAATAAATTAAAAAGTGGTATAAAGTGGAATAAAGCCATTGGTGTTGACTAGAAACCCAGCCTGGCAAGGAGGTCCTCATGCTCATTGTCTTCAAATGTAAACTTTTTTTTTTTAGGACAAGACCATATCTCTGTGTTTGTAAAGTGTGCATTATTTTGTGATCACTAATGTAATATAAATAGTAAAAATGACATCATCGGATTTTTTATGGCCACTAAGTGTTTTCTGTCTGCATCCATAATTATTTTTTTCTTTTCCATACATTTTTCTCCTTACATTTTGATGCAATTTGGGAAGAGGGAGAATACAGGAAGCAGAATGTAGTAAACCATCAAAATCTGTGCTGAAAATGTTTGCATGCTTCTACTGAAAGATCTTACATCTTAATTTTAACTCACAGCTTCAATCCACTCTTGTTTCTGTTTGCCTTTAAAGTATTTCCAGTCATTGTATACTTATAAAATAATTAGCATACTTCAGAAACTACTGTTTTTGTAAAGCCAAGGTTTCTATGGTATGAATTTTTCCCAGCTGTGCTACAACACTCTTGAAATTAACATTAGCTTGATGAGATTTATATGGGACTTTGTAAACAGGAACAGCCTTTGTGCTGCTGTAGCTGAAGTTACCTCAGCACTTCCCAGTGCAACCTGAGTTTCCATTTGACTGCTTCGGCTGCCCCCACATCTGTTGCAGTGATGTTTATTGTACATAATTTCAGGGTTTTGCAACCCTATTAGATTCAAATTTAAGATATTTGAATTATTTTCTCCTAGAGGGTTTGGGGTTTTTTTGTTTGTTTTTTTCCCCCCCCTTAATATCATTATGCAGATTTCCTTTCTTTTAAAGCAATTTGTTAGACTCCCTGGCTATTACTGATGTCAGTTACCTTCGTTTTTGTATGCACATCTCTTCAATATTTCATTGAGGCTTGATCTTGCAACGTCCAGAGTAGTTCCATGATTAAATATGAGCGAGTGTTTTGTAGGATATTCAGTGGGAGCCAGGATGAGCTCCTGGCTGAGGATGCCACTCAGTACTTCTGACAGCCAGAGAATCACCTCCTGCTCCTCCTCCACCCTCACTTCACTACAGAGTGCATGTGGGAATATTTGTGTCCCTTTCTGCAATTTTCTTTGGTTAATCAACCGATGCTTGAAAAATTCTGTGAATTCTTATAGAGAAGTGCATATTTGACTTTGTTTATAGGTGCTTATAAGCATGCAAAGTATTTATTTATTCCAATTTGATGGGGTGATAGTCCCAGCTTGACTGCAGATGTACTGCAAAATGACTGAAAAACCCCTTTTTAATGCATCAGACACTGTAATGTGCAATCCATGTCCCATCCTTTAAACTCTTACGATGCTAAAATTCGGAATCGCTGCAGAATGCCAGGTAAAACTCATATTTTTATATAAGAGTTTAAGACAGTTATACATCTTTATGCTGATTATGAACAGTTCTAGTCTCTGTGGCAAATGTTTTAATTTACAAAACTTCTGAGACAAACTTGAACTGTTTTTAAAAATGCAAATACAAAGGAACTTGGTGTTCTTCAAATGCTTCTCCCCAGGGTAAGGCTGGGTAACCATTGATCCTTAAAAAACAGAAGTGTGGCTTCCAAGGCTGCACTGTGTCACGGGATCAGCCACAAGGGCACACCATCACAGGGTCTGAAAGCAACCGAAATCTGGCATTACCAGGTGTCTTTGGGATTCTGACACACGCTCAGCCCTGTTCTGACACGGCATCCATGACGGAGCTCTGCCGTCTCCTGTCCGGGAGCTTCTCTCCGTGGCTCTGCCTCTCTGGGATAAAAGTGCTGAGGATCCTGGCCAGAGAAGGATTTTCTCCCCCAGCTCTTGGGGGCAAGGTCCCAGCCCCCCAGCAACAATGAGTGTCACAAGCAGAGGAACTGACTTGGAATCCCTTTTATGTTTTCATGCTCAAGGAGAGCTGGGATTCTGACTCCTTAAAGACTGAAGCAGCGCGTGCGTTTCTTTTGAGTACTTTGTTGTGGCCTGTTCAGCTGATCTCAGTTTTCCTGGGTGTATGAGAAAATGGTATGATATAGTCTGACTGCATAAAGGCCCAGGGCTATGGTGTTTAGCTTGTTATATTGCTTCTCATAATATAGTTTCGCTCCTGTCTTGATGAACAAACTGCCAAAAGAGCCTTAAGTGTCAGGAGACATTCTCAAATTTCATGTACCTGTTTTTAATCCTATTAGCTAGCAGCAAACTAAAATTCCTGACTTTATTTTGGTTAGTGTCCAGGGGATAAAGAGAATGATTCTTCCACCTACACCACACAGGGCTACATGACAAGGTTTGTGTTCTGTAGGGTTTTCTTCCCTCTGGCAGAACACTGGTGTTTTACATGAATTAATTCTTTAGCTTTGGATGGGTTTTTTGGGTCTGGGTGATGATGTGATATTTGCAGGCAATTCTGGGTGGTTAATCCACTTGCAATTACTGCACTCAAACTGGATGCATCTTCCCCTGAGACCAAAAGATAACCTGAAAAAGAATCTGCTTATATTAATTCCAAGTGAACATGAGGGTCTTTGTAATAAATACAAGATAGAATGCATTAGGCACTAAGGGTTTCCTGTTGTTGACTATACCCTGCTCAGCATTTGTTTCCTTTCTGCTGCCATGCTAATTACCAAATTTATGCAGATATTTACTGAAGTTTATCCAAGTATATAGAGCACTGAGGTGTGTGAGTTTATATTATGGAGTGACTTGCTTAGTGTCTCTTGCTGAGGACTTGGTGACACAGATTCCCTGTACCACATATATTCATTTCCTTTATGCTTTTAGCACAACTTGTATTGAGCTACTAATTCAATAGACATTAATGGTTTTAATCTGGCTATGAAAAGCACACACATAAGGCAAGTTTTTAGTCTTCAGTTCATATTGGTGTACATGAAAGATAACCCCCACAGGGGTTCTGTCTACAAGCACTAAGGACTTCTCAGAGGAAAATGTACTGACAGATCTCAGGTCAATACCATAATCATCCCTCACAGAGATTGATTCCAGACATACCGTAGGTAATGGATATATTTTTGTTCTGTTGGGATTTATGTCACTTTGTGGTCCAATTGTGCTAGACATTTTGTCCATCAAAGTGGGAGCATCTACGCAGAGCGATAAAATAACAGCTTGTCTCCTTGGATCTAACAAATAAAATAAAAAAAAAAACCAACACAAAAATGCTTTCTGATCATTCAGGCTTTTCCAGATCTGTAGCACTACAAAATATTTATTGCAGTAGTGTTTATTGGCAAAAGTTGACTGCTTGTGGCTTCCTGGATTCTGGAAAATGGTGATAGTTTTACCTGGCCCCTTTCTGATGTCTTCCCCTCCTTCTTCTGTACCACAGTGCATGGCACAATGCTACAGAGCAGCTGCAGAAATCTAATAGTGTGACCAAAAAAAAAAAAAAAAGAAAGAAAAAGGCAAACTGCTGGCATGAAAAGAAACTTCTCAGTGTTAGGCCTGAAGTCAAAGATCTTGTGTGGCCTTCATGCCTCTGGATGTAGTGTAGGGGATGTCCTTGGGAAAAGTCAGTCTTCTGTCTGGCAGGAGAATGGCAGAGCAATCTGTGTGTATTTATGGGGCTGGATAAAATAAGAGATTGAAAATTGGATGGATTTAGGTATGAACTCAGTCACAGCTCAAATTCTTGTCTTGTCATTCCTTGCTATCAACACATCCCATGCTTTCCTTTAACCTCTTTCCTTCTGTATTTCCATTTTGACTTCTTCCAGCATCCCCCTCTGCATGGCAGGCTCTCTTCCTCTTCCTCTTTCCCTGCTTCTTTCTGTCTCCCTAATTTTCTCCAAGGAACATCCATTTTGTTGCTATTCTTATCTGGCCAGTAGGAAGACGTGCTTCCAGTGCTGGAAGTTCCTCTGGCTCTGGAGTCATTGGATCTGGCCCATGGAGGTGTCCAGGAGAAACTCTTGGTATGTTGACACAATAAGATGAAGTTATCGTGATGGCTCTTCACAACACTGCCTGATTTGACAGTGCTTACTTTCCCTGCAGTTTTGGTTGAAAAGAAGACCAGTGTGTCTGGGGAGTAAAGCTGCAGCCTATAGCCTGGAGTGGGTGCTCCTAAAAAACCCCTTAATTTTATATAAACACAGTGAAATAGTTAGCCGTCATAGAAGGTAACATGTTAGTGATCTGTGATAATTTTCTGAGGGTCTTAAACTTCCAGGCAACTTGTAAAAAGTCTTCACTTGTTAAATCAGAACTTTTTAGGCAAGGGTAATGTATTTTTAATTGTAAATATTCCCTGATAGTAGCCAGACATCCAAATAAAATATACAAATGTGGTATGTTGTAAATAGAGCAAATACTACTTGTGAAATAATTTTCCTCTGCTTCAAAGAAATAACATCAATGCTTGAACAGGCTAATGAATTGAGCTCCAGGGACCAAGTTCTCTGTCCATTGACAGAGCTGTTATACCACACTCAGCAAAGTTCAGCCACACTATACTACAGAAATGCCCTGATTTTATGATGGATTTCTGATATCTTTACATAGGTAGCTCTCACTATGATTCATTTCTTGGCCCATTTAGTTATTTGGATAAAATCAGGCTTTTCAAGCCCAATCCTGAATATGATTTGCTGAATGTTACAAACAAGCAAATGTCCTATTGAAATACTACTCAGAATAGTGATGTATTGCTTTGGTACGTTTCCCTGATCTAGGAGTATTCTTAGCCAAGCTTGCTCCCAGTCCTGTCACTTGTGCAAGATAGTTTCAAGAAAAGAGCAAAAGCTGCAGCTGAATGCTGTGTCACATCTGAATTTCTAGTACAAGCCGTGTTTCTTTTTCTCAGTCCTGAAAAAAAAAAGATCTGGATCATTTGAACGGGGGGAATATCTAATTAATGTAATATCAATAGGTAATACAAATCCCTAAATGGTGCCAACTGCAAATTCCTACTTCTTTTGATGTGTTACTTAGGCATAATTTCATTTCAGCTGGAAAAAAAAGGAAAGGGTCAAATTGTGCCCTCACAGGCAAATCCAAAGGCAACATTTACATCTAAATATACAATTAGGTCATAACAAATCACTTGATCAGTCAGTGAGCTGCCTGATCTTTTCTGCCTGGCAATCAAAGGGCAGATTCTGATACCATTTTGGTAAGTAGCCAAATTGGTTCCATCTACATGAACAGATTCACAGGAACTTTAATGTGAAGGAACTTCTTAACTCACATTTCATACATGCATGAAAGCCTGTGGCTCCCTTCTAACTTGAGTTCTCAGATCTGAGTATTGAAAAAGTGCTGGAGTCCTGGCAGCCCACAGAGCTTCATGTGGATATGAAAAGTAGCTGGGACTGTAGCCCCCAGCAGTAACACCTTACATCATAAAAAAAATAAAAAAATAAAAAAAAAGATGTAAAAGATTTATCCCCCCAATTCCCACAGTTATCTTCAACAGCTCCCAATTCCAGCTGTACTTCCAGAGGGTTTCCATAATTCTGTTGATTCTTCTGTCAGTTGCTGACTCTCCAGCTGTTGACAGTGACTTTCTCCTCTAGTACCCATCCAAACCCAGAACCTAATAGTACATTATTTTAAATACTTTTTTAATTGCTCTTTCATGCTACTCTGACACAGAACTCCAGTGAGGGCAATCAGAAAACCAAGGCTTCTTATCCTCATAAACCTCCCGGAGTGCCAGCTACTACTCTGCTATGTATTGCTTTAAAATTTACAATGTTTTATAATCTGTTCAGCTGCATGGTCTCCTGTGATCTGCAAACATTAAATATTTACGTTAAAAATCTAATGCACATCACAGGAATAAGAGAGGCATGTTAAGCCCTCACAGAGCTAATTGCATGAAGTGGTTGGGAAACCTTGGAGAGTGTAATAACCACAAAGATTTTCCTCCTGACTTTTCTTTGGGACCAAGTGGATTGTCCAGACTTAGAGCACTGTGCATGCAAAGTAGGCACAAAATATTAGCTATGTAAAGAGTTACCTGCTGTGTCAGTGAACTTGGCCTGTGCTGTTAGGATGTCCAGGAACTGAGGTGGAAATCAGGATGTCTTGCCTGGCCCATTGAGGTCACAGGGATTGCTTCTCCTGAGTAACACTGCCACTTTTTTTTAATTGAAAGGGTCAACTTCTGGAGCATAACATTTATTAAAATAGGCAAATATTGCTACAAAGTGAGTGCTCTAAAGGGTAGCGAAAATATATGGCATCCTCAATTTCCTACCTTTCCCTTCCCGATGCAATCCATTACGTGGTATTGCACATTGGCTGGTATTTCCACCTTTTTATTGTATTAGCCATCTCTCTGGTTGAGATAAACTTCATATAATGCTTTTCAAATGTGATGCTCTTGATCTGCTACATTTTATATCTATTGTGCATTGGCCACTGACCTGCCATCATTCAACTCAAATGCCTCAGTGCCCTTTCCATCCATTTTTGTTTTCTCTGTGTGTGCTGAGAACACACAGTGTGCATGGGATTTAAAGCAATGTGCCAGTGATTAAACAATTACTCTGTCCTGCCTCTTTCATATCAACAATTTGAAAGAGAAAAAAGCCAGCTATTCTTTTGTGTGTTTGACTGTGGCCTCAAGCTTTGAATCTAGTCTATGACAAAGTGGTGTATGCTTAAAAAATAATAATAATATTGTAACACGTGTGGCCTTTTCAATTCTATCTGGGGACCTTTAACCATCCTAAAACAAAGAGAGCAATTTAATGCAGACTCTGATAATATCATCTTTGGTCACCTTTTAATTAATAAACACAAAAAGCCGGAAATTGCATAGATCTTCCAAACTATATAATGGCAGCAATGGGAACTCTTTTTCAAAGACAATTTTAAGGGTATTTGAAGGTGAACATTACTGTTTAGGAAAAGGGATGGGATGACCAGCTGCCAATTAACAGTCAGTTGTACTTGGGCTAAGAGTGCAGGACACTGATACTGTACTGCTCTTCATGTTAGCAGCTGGTTTATGCTCTGTAAGAACCAAGTGGTAGGAGAAGTTTATAACTGAACTGAAGGGAAGCACAGGGTAGCTGACTTCCCTACCAAGCTGGAAGAAGGATTGGCTGGGAGCCTGAGACATGTCTGGTGTCTGTCTTCTCTTTGTCTCCACAGACCTCACTGAAGGGTACTGCTTCTCCATCTGCTCGCTGTGGAGGCAAAGGCATAATCCCTGCTACTGGAGCTCATATCAGGATATGCACTGCCCTTTTGGATGCTGTTAGAATAATCATTCCAAGTGGATGAGAGTCCACAGAGACTGCATGTTGTTTATGAGACTCCAGGGCTTTTGTTTTGTTTCCGGTATTTCTGGACTCCATAGCAGCTCTGCTTCTTGAGAAGACCTGTTCCCAGACTTTCCCTTTGTGGGAATAAGGGAGGGAGGACACAAGGAAAAGCAGGATGGCTGTGACACTGGAAATTATTTCCCACTGCTTTTGCATTTCTCTCTTGTACAAACTTGCAATTGCATACGCAATGTGTAAACCAGACAGAGCTTAGGTCCTGGTATTTTGACAAATACAAGTTTAGTGCAGGTTCCTGTTTTGAGGTAAAACACACAAAGGATCTGCAATGAGACTAGGAAAAGTAGAAGCGCTGTTTCAGTTTACAAAATTCTGAAGAAAGGATGTTCAACAGCATTAATTGGAATATCAAATGCTGATTATGATTATCAGGGTAACTTGTCCCTTAACAATTGCAGTAATGTAACTGTAAGGCTTGTTGTATTTCCTATTACTGGTAATCAGTGTTTTCCCATGTGCCAAAAAAATGGCACTTTAAGTTGTGAATATCTTGCAAAATTCGGCGAAAAAGTATTTACATCCAGTTTTTAAGTGCTTCAAAATTTCTGTTCATTCCTATCACTGAATTCTTCAAACTACACAACAGAAAATCCATCACAGTCCATCTAATTGGACAAGTAGTAACCTAAAGTGTGATCTTTGTATCATAAAGCTCTTCTTTTGATCTGGAATGGGAGAGCCAGTGCCTTTTCCTATCATGACCTGAAGAGGATCAATTCCATGCACTATTAGGGAAGCAGATGAAGAGGTCCTGAATACACAACCACTAAAATACTTGTTGCCAGTCTTTCATCTTTCCAAAACAGATATGTTGAATTTGAAGCCATCTGTTGACCAAAGCTGTGAGGTTTGCACACGAGGAAGGTTTGCCTTGTGTCAAAGCTGATCACCTCAAGTGGGCCATCAGTGACCCACCAACCCTCTGTAAAATGTGGGATATATGAGGCTTTGTTTGTAAAATAAGCAGGAATATTCTCTGGTGACTGTATTTGCCAGTTGGTTTCAAAGTAAATACCTTTACAATTCATTATATTAGACTAAATGCCCAATCCTTAAGGAGATTTAAGATTACATCCATCTTTGGGGCCCCCAAAATAAGAAGATATGCTGGAGCAAGTCCAGAGAAGAGCAGCTAAGCTGATCACAGGACTGAGAGCACCTCTCCAAGGGGACTGGCTGAGAGAGTTGGGGTTGTTCAGCCTGGCAGTGGAAGGGTCCAAGAAGACCCTAAAGGGGCTACAAGAAATCTGGGGAGGGACTTTTTTCAAGGGCCTTGAAAGGACAGTGAAAGGACAAGTGAAAGGACAAAGGGGAATGGCTTCTAGCTAGCAGAGAATTAGGGTAAAGATTGGATATTAGGAAGAAATTCTTTACTACGTGTCTGGTGAGGCACAGGTTGCCCAGAGAAGCTGTGGCTTCCATCCCTGGAGGTGTCCAAGGCCAGGTTGGATGGGGCTCTGAGCTACTGGGACAGTGCAAGTTGTCCCTGCCCAGGGCAAGGTGTTTGTAATTCAATGATGTTCAAGGCCGCCTCCAACCCAAACTGTTCATTGATTCTGTGATTTAAATTCCTGAATTCTACTAATTTTGGTGGAATTTAACACCTAACACAGTATTAGCATGGGTTTCTAAGTGACTATGGTGTTGATACTTACAGTACAGGTTTCATTTCAAATGGGAGGTTGTTCTCTGCCTGGGAAGAATGAAAAATAACAACTGAGTAAACCCAAAGGAGGTGCTCCTACAAGAACATCATCCATTCCCACTAAAAAAGAGGATGTTTTAATGTCTCACAGCCTTGAGTTGAAAGTGTTTCCCAGATATTCAGGAGTGTGATTGGCTCAGCTACTGATGGAATATAGAAGTGAAGATACCATGGAACTGAATGGAAAGGCACAATGAACTGAAGGGAAATGCCCTATCAATTGGAAGTAGCAGGCACAATTCAAAACCTGGATTTATCCCAGCAGTGTATCTCCTGGTACTACCTGCATTCCCACTGGTGAATTGGCAAGAACACATCCCAGAGTAATCCATTTGTAAGCATCTTTTCTGAAGTGAAAAAAAGAGCAGTTAATGCATATGCAGAAAGGAAAATATTCTTATCTCATTAACAGACTTTCTTTAAGCTTGCTAAGATTAGAATACTTAGTTATTTCAAATTGGTAAAACATGCATTCATTATAAACATGATTATAATGATAACTTTGTAGATAATAATCAATTATTTAAATATGAATTATTTCCCTACATTAGAATCATGTTTTCAGCTATAATCACCTCGGGTGCTCAATTCCTGCCTCCTTTACAGCACCTCTGGCTGCATGTGGAACATTAACTCTTTGCTTTCAGACATAGGCCAGGAGAATGCCAGATACAGGAACAAAATTTACTGTGTCATCCTGACCAACAAGTTAAACATGTGTCTCCTTTAGACTTTCCTAGGTGGGAAAAAAAATCCATGCAAATGGCCATCTTAGCTCACAATTTTCCCCCCTTTCATTTTTATGAAAAGCTTGCAGAAATGCACCAAGAGCAACGCTCATGGGATAAGTAAATAAAAAACTGATGTCCTGGCTGTTTGGAAACACATGCAGTCATCCATTTTTAATAGGAATTCTGGGAAGATTAGCACCCTGCAACAAGAGCTTCATTTATGGTATTGCCAGGCTTAGTGGCACAATCAACTCTCCTGGCTGGAATATGCTCCTTAACTCCAGATGAGAATTTAAGCAAGTCCTTCGTTCTCCTCGTGGTGTGGAGAAAATCCACCTTGAAATATTAGCTCTCCTGAGCATGTGTAACATGCTAAACATTTGTAAGATAGACTATTCACAACATTTATGTGCAGCCAGTGGAATTTAATCTCTTTTATTTCTTGCTCCAAGTCTTGTCAGTTGTTTCTCCCCATTCTTTAGTAGTCTCTTTAATATGGTTTGCACATACTTAATATATTCCCTCTGAGGTTCTCAGCACACTTTCAAGAGCTACTTTTGCCTTGCTATGACTCTGCAGCATACCTAGAATGTAATAGCACTATAATATACCTTTTTTATAGATATATAAACTGAAACATTGAGAAGTTAAATGATTTGCTGGTAGTTATGTTCAGAGTCAATGATTGGAAGGAAAGAATTCACAGAACTGGACTATCAATATCCTGGTTTAACCTCCAGACACAGTGGTGCAATTCATCTCACCTAACTTCAGCTGCCTTTAAAGTAGATGTTGTGGCAAAATTGAGTTACCTCTTCTTTCTTCCTGGCCAAAGCAGAGATGCAACTCACGGAATCCTTTAGTAGTTACTTAGGAGGTGTCAAATTAATTCTGTCCTGTGAGATGCCACGTCTCTCTGCTAACTACGAATGGAGCCTAGTTCTGATATTAACAGCTATGCTGAAGATGTGTAATATTAGGTGAGACAGATCCCATCCAAGCTTCCCTTCCCATAAATTTTAATTCTGAGTGCTAAGTGGCTCTTTATCAAGGTTTCAAGAAGAATACTTTGGCAATAAGATTAATTAAATACTTAAAAGGGAAAACTTGGCTGCTACCAGATTTAGCCCAGGAAGAAAAGATTTACTGTCACAGAGCACTGAGCTGTGTTTGGGGAGAGGAAGAATTTTGGAGCGAAGTTTTTAGCAAGATGGGTCAGCGCCTAAGTTACTCAGGAATAGGGAGGTTCATCTGGAATTTTAAAATGTGCTTAAGCACTACGTCTGTAAGCAGTTCTGAATGCTACAGAGTGATTGTCCAGTTACATTTTAAGGCATTTTTAGAATCTGTAGCTGGCCGGGTGCTACCTCGGGATCCTCGGTGAGACAGCTGCAGGAGGGTGATGAATAAAAGAAAGATGGGCATGGTTTAGTGACCCTGAAAGTAAAGCTTTAATCACAAAACAACAAACACACAATCTAAACAACAGTATAAGGTGCACCAAAAAGGCCAGGGTAGAAAGTAATCTGTAGAAAGTAGATTGAGGGCAAGGTTTGAGGGGAAGGAACCGATAAGAACCAGGGATTAGGAATATGCAAAATAACGTGCCAAATTTTAACCAATAACAACAAAGAAACCATAGAACTTTCTAGCAACATTTACATACACCTATTCAGGGGGCACTGTGGGTACTATTTTACTCTCCATGACTACGGGGATTTTTCCCATGGTCTTAAGTCAGAGTTTGCATCAACCCCAACATCTGTCCCCAGGTACTTCAGAAAAAAACCAAAAAAATCTATGGGCATCATAAGGGAGGTTGAGCAAGAGAAATTCATATTTCAGAGGGGGAATAAAACATACTAGAGAAACTGTACTGCATTTGGGCCCAGTGATTTATATGCTTGTAGGGATTAATAACTTCTTTACTTCATAACTGCTTCATAGCACAGCTGTGTCTCTCAGATTTCAGAGTAGCAGTGACAGCCCTGGCCACGAGTCCATTACTGCAGAAGGTGAAATGGTGCAGTTGAGCCATTCCCAAGCAATAATCCAGAAAACAGTGGTTGTCTGCAAAGCTTGACAGAGAGGTGTATGAAGTTGTTGAAACTCTGGCTGGACTGATAGTTTGTCTTAATATCTAAAATAACTTGTTAGGTCTCTGTGAGACCTCTGTGTAATAATCTTGAGCAAATGTATTTCATTATTTCCATACTGCCACAGTCTAACTGCTGCCTCTTAACTTGCCAAATGCCTGGGGCAGGAACTATGATTTTTCATAGTAGCAGCTACCATCCACTGGTGGCTGAGGTTCCTAGGCACTACCATTTTAACAGTTCTGTTCTGATAATTGCATAGGTAAAGAGGCAGATGCTCAAAATTTCGTATATTCCTAGGTGGCTTACCGAATTGCAGGAATAGAGAGGCAAAGAAAAGAGGCAGGGTGGGGGAAAGGAAGGAAGGGAAGGAAGGGAAGGGTGTTATTATGTATTTTTTTCATTTTTTTTAACGATGTCAATCCCTAAAAATAGGCACTCATCTTTAGAAAGTTCAGGATTCGAGCAGAGTAGAGAAGGATCCTATGCTGATGTCTGAAAATGTTTCTAATGGAATTTGGCTTGCTTGAACAGAATACAATGATAGGTGTGTTTTATGGTGGGCTGGGAAAAGAAGGTAAGAATTTAATTATGAATATCTTTGTAAATAGACCATTTATCATCATGATGGATATGAAGTCAAAAACATGGCAGAGCTGGCAAGCACATTCCTTAAGTGAATCTAACCTGAACTTAATAAAGAAATGCCAAACTAACTGCAAAACACTATTCTGCCAAGATCCAGGCTCCAGTCAATCATCCTGCCAGGTGACACTTTGTTTAATGCTGGGACAATATATCACTAACAATCTCAGCTGCTACCAGCTCAGCAGAATTAGACTATTTACTGAACAAAAGCCAGGGAAGTACTGCCAGTGGCACAGAAGCTGGAGCTGCTGCTATTCTTAGAGGAGTGTGAACCACAGCCAGCATGGCAAAGGAAGCAGGGAGAGGGGAAGCAGACAGCCCTGCTCTTAGATACCCCGAAGAAGACCTGGTGGCAGCTCTATCGGTTGCATTGCTGCTGAGTTTGGCTGGAAGGTGTAAAAGTGAGGAGAGCAAAGTTCCGTGCTCGTACGGCTCCGCGGGCTGACAGCAGTGCCGCTGGTTACGCGCACGGTTTGTAAGCCTTGGAAACATGACAGCTACTCACTAAAGATCTGAAAGAGGTGGCATGACTCTTCTCCCCTTTTACAGTTTTTTGAATGAAAGAGTAGGGATGGTAGTTTTTATGTCTCAGTTAAGCTCGGGAAGCTGCCTTGCCAAAAACCTCAGAAAATTACTGTTTGTTTCCTCAAGCATCTTTAATTTTAAAATGTGTGGTTGCTTTCCATTATCTGTTCTACTCTAACCACTGTGTTGTATTTATGTGTATTTACTCTCTGACTAATGGGAAATGTTTGTCTGCTCCTGAAAGTGAAATAGGTATGTGAATTTGTATCAAGTGCAAGGGCATATGTGATATTTTAGGTTTTTCTCTAAAGTGTGCATTCAAGCACCGGAGTTGCCCACATGCTTCTAGACAGAAATTCAAGAGTTAAAAATAAACTGGCACAACTGAGAAAGTTTGTATTTCCTATGACTTTGCAAGTTTCAGGGAATGCTAAATGCTATTTTTCCTTTGGTCCTTTACCTCCACGCTAGAATCAGTGCCCAAGCTGAGATATGGCTTTGAATTCTGGACAGATTTTTAAGGGTAGAAGCTACAAGCTGCCCACTTACGGCATCAAAAGGTCAAATTATAGGATGGTACATAGGAAGGTCAGTGCAGGAGGCACCTCAGAGAAGCACCAGCTCCTACTGAGATCCCGACTCCCCAGGAGCTCAGAGCTCCTGCCTCACACAGAGGCAAGGCAGTGCCAATCAGCTGATTGGCAGCATGTCGCCTCTTTGAGAGGCAGCGTCTGTTGGCTCCTGCAAAGTTCCTGCCAGCATTCTTAAACTCTAATTTGGGAAAGAAAATTACAATCTGGCATATCCCTGTTGGAAGGTTGCCGACCCCTGCTCCAGACTCGGAGAACAGTGGGATGAGGCTGCCTTTGTTCCGTGCATCAGGAGCGGGCATCTGAACGTGGCTCCTGCACAAGGCTGCCTGCCTGGCCCCTCTGAAGACAGACAAGGCAATGGAGCTGTCCACGTATTGACAGTGAACAAATTGTCTCTGCCTATTGTTGCTGGATGAGCCACTAGGTAACCAGATTGATTTTATGATCCCTCACTGAGTGTTCAGGACTGGTGCTTGAAAAAGACATCTTTTATCTGTCAGCCAGTAAATCTCACATTGAGTTGCAAACATACTGGAGAGCTAGAATTCAGCAATACAATTTTTATGAATAGAAACATTTTCAGAATAGACACTCTCCTGAACACACAGTTGTTTTACAGGAATTAAAGAAGTCCTTATGCTGGATGGATAAGCCAACTCCAGATAAAATAAGAACCAGTCTATACTTTGATCTGCTGTTTGAACAGAACCATTTTGAAGAACTTAAAAAGTTCTAAGTTTTGTTGATCTTTTTGCCTTCTTCCTTGCTTTTCTCTTTCCAGGTTTAATTTGAAGCAAATGCTATACAATACAAGATAAGAGGCTTGTTTGCCCTATTATTGACATGAAATCTATCAGATTTGCAACAAATGTTTCTTCTGGCTTATCAGCATTACTCAAGATCTTGGATGTTTGACATGCATACAAAGCAAAATGCTCTGTTGACCAAAATCCAAATACCACACCAAAGAACATGTCAGCTACAGAGACCACCACTATGAGCCTCATCTTTTCAAAACAGCCATAAATCCCCAAGAAGGCAAACTAAGTATGAGCAAACCTTGATTTGATTTTTTTGATTTTTTTTTTTTCCCCTCAAATGAATGTTCACAGCATTTCCAGGTCATCCAGTAAGTAGCATTCCATCACTTGCACCATCTCTGCCATTTTAGTAACAAATGATTGATGAGAGGACATCAGAGACAGGTGCAGAATATAGTCCCACTGAAATCCACTCCAGTCTGAACTTTTCTCTTGTTTTCTACCTTCCTTGCTGGGTATTAGAGAAGTCAATAACATACTAACAGACTCAAAGAAAATAGCCTCTCAATGAGAGAAATTGTGGCTATTGAAACAACAGTTTCACTGAAGATCCATTGGTAAGTTCTTGTAGCAATTCTGTGCACTTATGCACTAGTCTCTATTTTGAAAGTGCTGTAAAAGAATTAACTAGTCTTGGAAACCCCAAAAAATAACTACTGGCTGTTTTTTTAGGATTGGGATGCTTAGTGCTGGGACCTTAAAGATCTGAAAGGAGCTGGACTAACAGTGGCATTGTAAATTGGGGAATTCCTGCCCTATGGTCACCTGTTTGAATTATTAGGCAGCTCATCTTTACCTCAGTGATGTTTTCTGTATCTAGAGATGACATGGTATGTATTTTTGGTGATGCACATTGAAATCAAAGAGTGTTCATTATGCAGTCACAATTGTTCAGAAATTTCTTTGAAGTGTTGTTTGAGAGAGAACCCTGGTAATCCCATGGTATTTAGTTCATGCACATAGTGCTGCTGTCTTATGTTGTCTTGGCTGACTGTGTTGTTTAACTGGACTGCAAAAAACCTGCAATGAGTCCTGTACCTACCCTGGTGTGATTTGGCAGTAAAATATAACAAAAATTAACTTTTGCCACTCCTTGAACATTTGAGTAAAGTGTAGCACACCTTTATATTTTTCAGAATCAAAGGCACTAATTCCAAGAGATTGCTAAATGCCAGATTCAAACTCTGGAGTTTACATGTATTTCCAGCCTGTTTCCTGTCAGGGAGTTTTATTCCAACCCTATCCATTTTCTTTACACAGAGAATATCTTGTTCCCTTTAACTGGAGCTGCACTTAGGCTCAGATCTGCAAGTGTTTAATGTGAACAGTGACAGAGCCTAAGTGCCTAAATGAAATCTTGTGATCCCAAGAACCTCCTCTTAGGTTCTGTCTGCCCTGATTGTGCTGAAACTTCCCAATTGTGAGAGATCCTTAACTTAAAATAAAGTGCACTCAGAAGTGCTGCTTTCTTGGTTGAAATGAACAGCGTAGCACTTATCTTCCTCAAAGATCTCTCTGGATCCACAGATGAAGTGCTGCTCTGGGGGGGTTACTCTCTCCTCTTGCCACAGGGGGATAAGGTTGTGTTTCCCACTTTTGAGGAGAGTGGCTCGGCCACCAGAAAGAAGGGGAGGCTGGGGATGGTTGAGATCTGTAATTTTTTTAATGAAATTGTTCAAACTGGCCAGAAAGAATGAAAGAGCAATTTGGCTGCAGAAAGATATTTCTCTTCTAGCTTAGTGAATTAGATAATGAAACTATTTTAATGCTTCATCCATGGTCATTTTCATGTAAAATGAAGAAAGAGGCCGTGGAAGAGAGTGTGGAAAGTGGAGGGCCATCTTCTCAGTTGTGTATTTTACTTGCAGTGCTAGTAGATTGTCATTGTGCTCCTTGAATTTCCCATCAAAGCGTTCTTTGCACTTTGCACCAGTTTCTAGACAGACTTTCGGTAAGTAATTGCAGCTTTAGTACCTGGTGGTTGGAATAAGCCTTTGGGAACAGCAAGGCATGAGCTTGTAGCCTTCAGGCAGAGGAGGGCTGGCCCCAGCTTCTCCATTCCCTGAACGTGGCAGCCGTGGAGCGTTTGGTGTGTGGGGCACACACACACTGCCCTCCCTCCTTCCTCCTCTGGCAGCACTCAGAGGAACAAGGTGATCCCTTTCCTTCTCCTAAAAGCAGCAGCCTAATAAGGTCCAAAGGGACAGGATGGGTTTGAGCTGTGAGGTCCAAAGACAAGGAGCAGTCTCTTGGCAGCAGTGAATTCAAACACCAGTGGGGGTGGTATTTAAATTCTGTCCCCATGCTCTTTAATAAGCTTCCTTCCACAGATCAGGCTGTATAATGTCTAAGACACCTAATACAGTGTATAGACAGCTTATGTGTGTAACTGGGTGTGTGTTCATGTATGGGTGCTGTGTTCCCACTCTCATCCCCCTAAGGGAGACGCTCATGATGTTGATTTTTATTTACTGTCGGTACTGGGGGCTGTTGGGTAGGTTTTGTTATGGGTGGGTGATGATGTAGGGCTCATTGTCAGGGTGCCAACAGGGCCTGGGGCTATGGGGGCTCCCCCCAGGTGGCCCCTGGGGTACATCCACAGGGCCAGGGTGTGGGGCTGGGCAGGTCTGGCAGGGCTGTGGGGAGCTGGAGCCTGGCCATGCTATAGCATCCCTGGGACAAGGGCTGAGATGGGGTCCTGAGCCATGGGTAGGGTGCAGAGAGTCCTGGGGGTGGGCTCCAGGCCTGTCTCCAGTCATTGAGTTAGACCTGATGGGCAGCAGCTCCACCAGATGAAAATGGTTAATTTCTTCCTGCTTTAAATTTTCTGAGCAGTCTAACGAGAGGTTTGCTTTCACATCCTTTGAGATTAGTCTTTATTTCAGACAATGCTTTCAACACTAAAAGGGTCATAAAAATAGACATTTCCTGAGAGCTTAGAAAGAAAAACTGTTAGTCTCCCATCCTTCTCCCTCCCCCAAATTATTTGATAATGGAATGGGAAGCTTTCCCATAATCTTTTGCCTGATTTTTTGCTAATATGAACCTGTCAAAGATCATGGCATTTCCTTACTGTGTGATGTGAAGCCAGCTGGAACCAAACAAGCCACCCACGTTTTTCATCATCTTTGTATTCTGATAGGAGCTACTGCTTAGCAGAAATGAGAAAATACCTGTTATTCCTTTCTTGCTGTCATGGTGGCCACATTGAGGCCGTTTCCTCTTGGCTGAAGTGTGACTAAACCTGGATAAATGTGACCAGCCAAAAATAAAAGGTTTTCTTCCTGGAACTAACACCTTACTTGTCGCTGATGGTGGAGGCAGGAATGCAACAAAACCCTCCAATGTTCCTGCACAACTTCCCACTTTATTGAGTGCTCAGTCCCCAAAGGCTGGGCCTAATTCCCATCAGTCCATACTGGTCCAGTTACATAACTTACTGGTCAAATTATATACTCAAGGTACTCATATAATAATTTATGCTTCAGTTATACAGTTAGGATAAATTATAATCTTGGGGCCTTCAGGCCACCACAATACTTAAGGCAGTTCAAGAGGAAAGGAAATTAAGAAATGACACTTTCCACTCACTGTCCCAAATAAATATTTGCTAGGATGAGTAAGGAATGCTCCTCCTTTGGCTTGAAGGTACAGAGATTTGGGTCTGAAAAAAAACCCTTCTTTTATCCTTAACCTTCTTTTCCTAAGGAAAGGAGAACTTTCATTGAGCACCTGGACCTGCTTACCAGAGAAAATGAGTAACTTCTGCTCTTATATGAATTGTACTCTTCTTAACAAAAGCCATCTAAAGAATGGGCAGCCAGTGCAAAATACAGCTCCTCAGCCCCTTGGTTTCCAGGTCTGATGCCTCTGCAGCTGGAGGAAAGAATCTCTCCCATTTCACTTTCCCATTTCCACCTTCTCTCTTAGTCTATATTGCATCTGTTCTAATCATCAGTGTTCTGTATGTAACATCTCTCAAAGTCTAATCCATTGCTATGGACCCACCTAGTGACGGCTTTATAGATCCTTTATATTCATAAAGGCACTTTTTAAAATCTTTTCATTATTTTTATTATGCTTGGGTTGTTTGATTTGGGTTTCTTTTGTTTTTGGTGTTGAAATAAATCTCAATACCCAAACCTAACACTTTGAATACTTCCACGACTGAGAAAGCAATGATACTTACGTGGTTACATGTGAATAAATGCCTAAGTGCAAGGAGTATGGTCACACTTTTCAGAAAATGACCACAAATACTATGTAAAATACATCATGACAAGTAAGAGTTGTCTGTACTCTGAGGAAGCTTTTATTCATTGGTATGGGAATGGAAGTGATCAGTCCAGTTCAGAATGATGCTGAGAGGCCTGCCCAGTGCTCCTGCTCTGTGTTGGAGCCTGCTCAGGAGATGTTCTCAGCCTGAAACATCTCTAGGCACACCAACTGTAAAGAATTAGCAACATGCTATGGCTTTCAGAGATAATCTACTGCCTTTTGCTTTGTTCAGTGATATCTGTAACATTTTTGGACAGCCACAAACAGCTCAGCAACACCTGACTTCAGCGGCTGATGCTGAATATCTGAAAATCTTGGACAGGTGCTCCTGGTTTATGCAGAGTGGTTTTGTGTAGTCAGGCTAACGAAGCAAAGGTGCCCAGGATTCACTGTTCATGTGGTGTGAGATCCAGCTCAGTGCATTTCATGTGTCTGCTGCCTTTGGGCTGCCCATGGAGGTGGGAGCCTCCCTCCTGCCATTCCTTGGTGTTCATCAACCTGAGAATCTGAATACTCAAACAAACTCTTCCTCAGAGGCTTGCTCGCTGTAGTCCTCCTCATTTAGTGAACTCCCTGTGTTATATTAATAACTGAATATTCACTTATGAGCATTCATTGTGGTGCACAGGTCTTGTGTGTAACAACCTTTAAAAATACAGTTCTAGGAATTATTCACTGGCTGACTATCCTGTGTTTTAGGGATAGGTTGCAGGCCCTGTATGAACATTGGAGGGAGTGGCAGAGGTTGTGAATATTTGCCAGTAATGAAACTGTGTTTGCAGGTAAAGTTTCAATGCAATGAGATATTTTGTAAGGTTTATAAGAAATATGTCTTTATTTCAATTAAAAAGAAAAACCCAACCTGTATGGTTTCAATCAATACTGAAATTTTTTCAGCCTGGTTTTATATGTTTTCTCTCATGCTTATCAAAATAATCAAGCCATGCACAGTAGCCACATGAAACTCTTGTAGTCAGATTTGTAAATGCAAGTCACTGGATCATTTAAAAAAAAAAAACAGTAATTTTTCTTGTATGGACTAATCCAACCATGTGCAGAGACTATCAAAACTCTTACATGGTACAAAATGTACATCTTGTACAATCCCTGGTCCAATTCCCAGTCCTAGGAACCTATAGTTCCCTCAGTTCTGGAGAGCTGATGCCATTTCATATCATCATTAATATCGGAGACAGGCTCTGCTTTTCTGGATATCCTTGGTATCAATGCATGGTTAAAGTTCATTAATCCCCAAAGGCTTCCCAAGTCTGGAATATGGACTTGGCTCCAAATTGTTGGAAAACTTGATTTACACAGCTCAGTATGCAGTATTAGGAGAGGAGATGTGGCATTGGAATAGGTATGGCCTAAAACTGGAGGACAACAGGAATATCACTGGCTAGAAATGTGGGAAAACCCCATTCAAAACAAGCTGATTGTTTTGGAATGTGCTGAAGTTACATGGAATAAATTCAGGTGTTTTCATGTCACATTTGTAATTATTTTTTCCCTCTGCACTGTAAGACAGAATAATAGTTAAGGTTTTTTTCCTTGCTACTGTAACACAGAATAATAGGTAAAAAGGGTGACAGGTTTGCTGAAAAATAAAATTATTTCCTGGTCATATTCAATTGTATAAGGCTTAAGAGGGAAATCTAACCTGTACCCATTCTTTTGCAATATTAAGGATTGGCTACTGTCAAAGAAAAAAGTGAAGGAAAAGCAGATGCTAAACTCATCAAATGAAGAGCAACAGAGCAGTGGGTAAAGTTGGATATATCAAAATGTGCGACTGGAAATTGATGATGAGCTCAAATAGGGCTGCTAACTTAATATGTATTCTTTCCTTTTAATATTGGCTTCTAACCTGTAAGGTTGGAGAAAGCCATTTTTCTGCTTCTCTTTAATTGAACAGTAGAATTGATGCTGAGAATTAGTCTAATGACTTTTCTTTCCTCACTTGATAAATTGGTTGAAATGGTAATAAAAAATAAAATTAGGAGACATATAGATGAGTGTTCTGATACAATAGCTATCCATCAGCATAGCTTTTGTAGAGAAAAAATTATGCATAAAGATAATTGCTTGAGCTTGTCAACAAATAATAAAATAAAATCATTAGATTTTTATTTTTTTTTCCCCTTCAATGGCAGTTTTTGAAAAAGACCTTCACGAGGTTCTTGGATAGACTGGCTTCTATATGAGGAAAAGGCTGCACAGCTTTTTAGAGAAAAGATAAATAATAAAAATAGAAGTTTATTAAATAAAAGAACGGGTGATCAGTTACTTTTTATTTTTTCAGTTATTATAAGTCAGTCAAATCAAACACACAAAATAGGAAACAGTCTTCTATGTAACTTGTAATTTACTTTTGGCTCAGAAGTAACGTGTATTTGGATTTATATACTTTTCTGAAGTAATAAAGCAGTTAAAGCATTCAGCAGGAGATGAGGGACAGGAATAAGTTTTCCCCCCTCATTACAGAACACTTGTCCAGTCTGGGCCCACCTTGTTTGAAGTATTTAAGAGATAATTTAATGAAGAACTACTTGGATGCAGGCTGTACTTTGTGAGGCAGAGTCCTCACTTCAGTTCAGTGGTGATTTTTCAAACTAACATAAGAAAAAATTGCTTTTATTAAATGATGTACATTTTTTTTCATGCAATGAAACACAAATCCTGGCAATGTCATGTTTTTGTGGCCCTATGTGTCATGGCCCACAAATCACCCTAAAAGCTGTGATCTTTTTAGAGATTATAGGCATGAACCTCTGTATGGTTGTTTTTGTGCCAAATGCCTGTCCTGGCTGCATACAGCAGGTTTTAACATTGACTACAGTATTGGGACCCTTCTAAAAAATTTATAGCAAGTTGTAAAATAAATGAAAAAGTCAATGCCGATTAAAAACAAAAAAAAACAAAACAAACCTATACAAAAAAACCAAACAAACAAACAAAAAAATCCCCACAAAAACCCAAACAAACAAAAAAAAGAACACCTGAAGAAGAAAAAGGTAGATGTCTCCTTCTATTTTCCACCCAATTTGCACTTCTGGAAACACCTGCTGCCATTCTATTGCTAGCTCAGACTTCCTTAAGAAAACAAGTTGCAGTTATGGCATTGTCACTTGTGAAATCCTTGCCCAGATTTTGAACCACATTGCTCTCAAGAAAGGGTAGTAGCCACATGCAAATGTTAAAAAGGTAAGTACAAAAGTGATTTCATTTCTTGAAAAAGTGTCAAAAGACTATCTTATATCTGATGTGGTGACATCACACTGTTTCTGCATTTTGATGTTTTTCTCTGTATGGCTCAGACTGTTAACATTCAGAAGTTGTCTAATTTATTTTATTTTATTTATTGGATGGGGTCAGGCACTTTGTAAATTATGGACTGAATTCTCAGTGAATCAAAATATTTAGGTTGCTTGTGTAGTTCAGTCCTTGGCATCATGTCACTAATTACTTTAACACAACTCTGAAATAATGACAAAAAGAAAATGCATTGAAAAGAAAGAGAAATTAAACTTTGTACAACAAAACAAAAGCCACATTAGAAATAGAAAATGTTATTGAAAGCAAAAAGTGGGTGACCAAATGTGCAGTCTGGATTCAGTACAATGTTACATGGCAAGAGAAGAGACACTCAGCTCTGGATCTTCTCCAGGCAGAGGAAAATTTATGACATAAATTTTCTTTGATAAACATTCCTAAGAAGTTCTTTGTATTTTTATCTTAATGAATGTCTGTCTGTCTCAGTCCAGAGGTCTTTTCTTTTTTTCCCTGTGTTTTTATTTTATTTTTTTTTATATCTCCTTTCTGATTCTTTTATATTCTGAATATACCTCAATGGCAACTGTTGAAGATCTGTCTTACAAGCTAATTGGTACTAGAAAGTAGTCAGCCCTGTACCTGGGTTGCATTAGGGCTTTTGAAGAGTGTCCCCAGATATTCCGATTTTCCCATATTTATGCTTCAGAACTCCGTGGCAGTATTTTCTCCATTTTTCCTTGTACAAGGTACAGAAGCATTCCCAGGGGCCTTTAGCATTCTACCCTGGCAATGTTTCTAGGCTCTAGCTGTCCCATGTAATGAGAGATGAGAAGCAAGAGTTAAACCTCCATAGAAATAGCAATAACAAGCCATTGGTCTGCTTTATACTATACTTAGGTATTTATTTCTCTGTAATAGTGGCTGAATTGAAGTCTGTGTGCTGGAAGTAGGAGTTTAGATTTTTGCTTTTACTCAGAAGTGGAAAATCACTTATAAAAC
This sequence comes from Poecile atricapillus, assembly GCF_030490865.1. NCBI lineage: Eukaryota > Metazoa > Chordata > Aves > Passeriformes > Paridae > Poecile > Poecile atricapillus. The sequence continues at coordinate 1,383,371 of NC_081266.1, read as the reverse complement.
TTCATCAAAGCACCATTAAAGTAAATTAAGGGTTATGTATGCTTTTATAACTTTATAAATGCGATGTAACTCTACATACTCACTGATTGCTCTTCATTGTTTTAAGGTGTAAGACAGCAATGTGTTTTATATCTCCTTCCCTTGTATTTAATGTCATTAGAATCACCACTTAATTTAGAGTTTGATCTTCACAGTGACTTGTATAGTAAGTTAAATATCAATGGACTGCATTTAATAAACACTGATTTGTAATAATCTTGTTATAGACTGTATACATAATGTAGGGATCTCATGCATGGCATACTAGAAAGGAATGTATTTCCAAATTTGTTTTGAATTTGACATTTGAGTGTTTCTATTTATGAAACATTTTCTAGATATCAGTTATGTGAGTTCTTATTATTATACAGACTAAAAGAGAATAGAATAGATAAAGAGTTTACAGAATGTAGGAATGTTTCCTCTTTTTGTGTTCTTTTGTCTAATTGCAATTGCAGTCAAAACTGTAAACTGGTTGAGATAGAGGATATTTCTTACAAAAGATCTGTTTCTTCACTGTTTCTCCAGTAAAAAGTGAGTACCAAATGGTAATATTATTTTTGAAGAACTTTATATTGCTACTTCTCATAATCCAGTGAGGCACATGAAATGGAGGGCATCCATGAATGAAACTCTGTTTGAGTAATGCACACTTGCAAGGAGTTCAGTCTGGTTAGCTCAGAGTGGCTGTAGCTCTGTGTTAAAAGTGTCACAGATGATGATGGTGATGGCACTCCAAGAAAACCACTTCTAGTAAGGAGAGCAGACAGTCAATGTGTGTGTGGGTGGGGAGAATTTGGATGGCAAACACCAGAGCAAACCTCATGACCACAAGAGAAAGGCTGGAATGCCTTCACCAAACACAGAGGACGGGGTGATGTGGACTATTCCAAAACACCCTTGCACTTCTACTTGCATGTTGCTTGGTGATCACTGGAACCAAACCTGTTTGTTTTAAACCCAATGTCCTTGGTGTTCAAGTTAGAGCAGACTAGAGGGGAAAAAGCAGTGATATTATAAATACAGAGACAAAATGTGGTGACTAATCTTGTTCAGTGGATCAGTCAAAAAAAAGAGACAGAATTGTTGTTGTGGGAGTGATAAGAACGTGGTGGCATAAGAATTGTGAGAGCTATGAAGAAAGGCCGAATGGGGCGAGCAGGACAGTCTCAGTTTCAGTGCATTTGGAATCCCACTTGACAATAATTATCTACAAATAGATTAAAGTTGTGGTTTTAGGATACTCAGGCTCAGAAGTTTGTGTTGCTTGTAAAGCCTTGCAGAAGCACCAGGGAAGAAGGGAGTAATCTCCCTTTGCTGGGAGTCGCTTCTCTGTGGGAATGTGGGTATTGTGGCATTTCCATGTTGACAGCAGTCACTGGGAATGCCACCGAGGGAGAACATTCTCGCTGGCATTGTCATTGCAGAGGCTGAAGGTTGGATGGGCTCTGATAGCAAACAGACCTGTCACTGAAAGGAATCGTCCCTGTGAGCAGGAAGGAGGCAGAGCAGGGACACTGGCCTAAGGTGAGGCTGTGGGCATCACTTGGGATGGGATGTTCCGTGCCAGATAACTACACTGCAAAAAAAAAAACTTAAAAAAAAAAGACTGGGAGCAATAGGTTCCTATTTTAGTAACATTTTATGTTCAGAACCTTAATGAGGAACTGTAAATTTTAAATCCAGTTATCTTCTTAAGTAATTTCAATCACAGTTCCTATCCATGGGTATACTCTATTTTTATGACTATTTTTTTTTTTCTAAATGGTCCTGGTTTTGTTTATTTTTTTTTTCAAGCTACTTCTGTGCAAACCAAGGATACTAAGACAAACAGTAGAGACCTTGTATGTAACTGAAAGTATACAGAAATAATAAAACAATAATAACCCCCAAAATAGAGGGGAGTGGGAGAGTGACACAAAACCCAGATTGTGCCATCACACTAATATTTCTCGGTTTTATGATTAAAAGTTACTTACTGCTAAAGTAGATATGTAATTTAATTTTAAATGTGTTTACATGTATTATTTTAATTTCTAAAAATCCCTACTTATATTATAGTTTGCAAATATATTAATGTTGAGATTCCTTTACCCTGGCTGATTCAGGGTGGACAAGATAAAAGAGTGAGTTTCGACCTCCTTTAAAAAAATAAATAAGGACTTTATTGTAATATTCAGGGAAGTTAGAATTTAGATGAAGGTTCAGATTCCTTTTTAAGGAGAGCATCAGTCCTTTTTCACAGGGAGGGTTGCAGATGGTAGGGCCTTGCTAAAAGTGCAAGTGAATAACTGATAAATGAGGGCTTCCCACTTACAAATGAGATGGTTTTACTTTTCCTTGAAGAAATGCAGTAAATTGAAAAACTCTAAATAGCACAGAAATTTCAGTCCTCCAGACCGCCTTCTCCTTCTCAGATTTTGCTATACTATATTCAGCATTCAGTTTTGCCAACACTGAACATGCCTGATATGGCATTTACATTCTTTAAAAAAGGCATAGATTAGTTTTATTTCTAAGAGTTAACTTCTCCTCTTGACACATGTACTTAATTCCCATTAATGGAAATGGCAGCTAGGCATGCACACTGGAAGGAAAAATCTGTTCCTAAGCATATGATCCAAACTGCATTGTAGCTAAACATTTCCATGCTCTGAAGTAAGCACTCATTATTTGCAAGATATTTTTCATAATAAATGCATCAACCCCGCTCTATTCTCCCTCCACTCTCCCATAGTGTGTTGCAAAACACCCTTTCTTAGAAATCTTACAGATTCATTCTTAATGCTGCAGTTGTTTTGAGTGTGTGCCTAAAAAAGAAAATCCCTTTAGAATCTTCAGAGTTTTGCATATTTTCTGTGAGAATTTTCCAGTAAATCGTTCCATGGAACATCTTACATTGCCTTGGACTTTGTAGGTCTCTATTATGAAAACCTACAGTGAAAATACAAAACCCCAAAAAGCTCTTTTTTATCCCCCCCAGAACTTCCTTTACTTACAGTATTGCAGTATCTGCCAAAAGCACTAGACTGAAGTGATATCGTTTAAGGATTAAAATATATATATATATATATATATATATGTAATGTTTCATTTAAGGTTTTCCTTCTTCCAATATGCTTGTCTAAAGACTTGAGGATTCTGCCTATGCAATATTCCAGAGTTATAGTATTCCTAAATTGACCTGGGTGGGTAATTGATTTTTTTTTTGGTTTACCTCTTGAACTGGAGAACCAGAATAGCAAAAAAAAAAAAATATTAGTTAAGCACAAAAATTCTTACAGGAGTTTATGATTTCAGTTGTGTCCCTTCATCCAAATGAAAATCAGAGCTTTTTTGTTTAGTTCAACCCAAATTGTCCTCTTTTACTGCGACTTTTTTTTGTTTTGGGCACCCCTTAAGGGAAGCAGATTCACTGAAATGCTAGGGTAATAGTAAGGGGGTTTTCATTTTTCTCATCATTTAAAGATATTTGTATCTGAATTCTCAGTTTGAGAAGAAAGAATTGAGAGCATTAAATGTGTATGCTGGAGGTTGCAAGTGAGTTTTGTAACTACGACTCACTCGGTAAAAAGGGGCACCAGAGCTTCCTATCACTAGTCAAAATTTCAGAACAAGATAAAATTTCTTATGTTAAAAACTGTACAATTGCATGTTACGTACATTTTTTTTCTTTCTCAGTGGTTATTTATCCAAATTTCTCAGTTTTTCCACTTTCTGATGTGCTAGCAGACTTTGTGACTGGCAATTTCTTGAAAGCAAGCTAAAAGTTAATATGAAATGATTTTTAGAAGGGTTTCAGGATCCCCTCAAACCACTTAACTTGCCTTTTCTCCATCTTGCAATTGCAGCTGAACTTGTGAGAAAATAATTTTATCAGAAAGTCTATACTTAATTGTCTATATTCCTATAATATATACACATACATACATATATATATATAATATAATCCATATAATCCAGTATAGTACAAGGATGCTGTAATGCTGTACTTCAACAACAGCAGGTTAGGTTTTTTTTCCCTCTTTGGACACCACTCTGTTTCCCCCCCAGTCATCTGGGAGCGATAGTTGCAGAAAACAAAATGAAGGTAATGGGGAAGAAGGTACCTAAGCACAAAATTCACTGGGGTAAAAGTAATTGTAAACTAGGTTAAGTAAAAGAAGAGTTCATGTCAGAACCATTCAGGGGAGAAACCTGTTTCCTTCCTTACTTCCATTTCCTCTCCCCTTCTCAGCTCTCCCTCTTGCTCAGTTAGCTTAGTTTTCTCTCCCACACTTTTATTTTTCTTTTTTTCTTCCTTTTAATATGGTTCTTTCTGCTTCTTCCTAGTCTAGCCCATGTCTTCTATAATCCCTGATGTTGATGGTGGTTGCTTTTGGTTTATAATCATATTAGCTGGGAGCCAGCAAACCAGGAGCCCCAGTGTGCTAGGGATAATACCAGCTTGGGGGGAGGGGGATGTGATCATTGTCCTAAAAAAGCTCAAATAGGAAATGGTATGGGCAAAGGGTAAATACATCAGGACAGACAAAGCAAGGACATGGTAGAAGAAGGGCAGTAGTGCAGTGGAGCTGAGTATCCTTGGTGAAAGCATACGAGGTTAGAGCTGAGTGGAGCTAACATGCAGTCAAAATATGGAATTCCTGTTCTATCCAAATGGTTGGGATTTATACTTCTTTTAATAAAAGGTGGTCTTAATTTTCTTCCAGATGTGGCTTCTGTGTAGCTTCACTCTGTAAACTTCTCCCAAGGCCAAGTGTGAGGAAATAGGGGAAGCAAAGCAAGAGCTGGGACAGAAGGAACAGCATTTATGGATGGGCAGTGGTGCATCAAGGGGAAAATGAAACACCAAGAAGAGGGGCCCTACAGAATGTGAATACCGAAATGAAGCATGTTTTAAACAAAACAGTAAAAGTAAAAAAAAAAATCTGGGAGAAAAAAGCTCAAATTCATATATATGTATATATGTTTCAGCAGCATAAGGGCTGTTGTGGACTGTGAGGCATGTGGGGTCTTTGTTTTTTATCCTTTTGCTGGAGTTGACTAACTGTGTCAACTTGGGCAAGCTACTAAGCCTGCCTGCATCTCAGTTTCCTTATTTGAGGCCAAATTCTCTTACTAAGTAGCCTCCTACTCCACACAGAGATTTGCTGATTTGAATGGAGCCCCTGCAGAGTGAGATACTTTTCAATACAAATAAAGTTTTGGAATCGGCCCTAATTATATTTATTACCTGCAGAGGAGTAATGTGAAACTTAACATGGTTTGAGACCCTCAGATGAAAGAGAAAGTATTTGGAATTGTTCTTTTTAATCATCTGCTGCCTTTTCAAAGTCTACTTCATGGCTATCCTAAAAGGGATAGCTACTAACAAACAAATGAAAAATCCTTGTAGGTATTAACAGGTTTGTCGGGCTCCGGTGGACGGACCTCTGTGGCAAACATTATTTGCTGGGGGCTAGGGAAGGAAGCTGGCTTCCCCTGCCCCACAGTGAGGAGCCATTAGATCTCCCTGATGGCAGAAGTTGACAGATTGTGTGCGGCTCGGCTCGGAGCGCTGTGCTGGTGGAAGGCAGGCTGGGGGCTGCCTTTGCAGATCCTCCTTTATCAACCACAACCACGGCACCTTCGCAAACTTGGCTGCGGCGCTTTGTTCCGTGCCTGGCTCGGGCGCTCCTCGGTGATGATGCACAGAAGTTGCGAGTGGGTTTGCTCCTCGTGATTAAAGCTAGCAGCCGACTTCCAGCTGATAATGCCTTTATACCAACACTGGACTGATTGGCCTCTGCATGAGCCTGCTGGTTTCTAACATATGCACTGAGAGCGAAAAGCAGCAAATTAAACAGTGTAGCTGTTGGATATTAAAAATAATAAGCTTTTCTATTTGGCATTTTTCTTAAGCCAGTGGGCACGAAAACGTTGAAAGTTTTACGGATGCTCCGTGCAAATACGTGTACGTATTTCAAAAAGTAAACTTGCTATCTCCGTGCCACTGGGAGGCAGGGATGAGAGGGGTGGCAATGGACCTAATCGAAGTGTTGTGGGGTCAAAACCACGTGGGATCTAAAGGCCCTTAATGTTGTCCAGCTGCAGATCAAGAGGGGGGCAGAGAAGGGGGAAGAGAGAAAAGAATTAGAGCAGGGGAACTGGAAAGAATGGGTTATAGATAAGTGGTCCTGTGTGGGTGTGTACGCACGTGTGTGTGAAAGAACAGGCAGCCCAAATTTTTTCTCTTTTTTTTTCCTTTCCCCTCCCGCGCCTTAGAGCGAGTTCAGTGGCAGGCCGGCCACGGGCCGCGCACACTGTTGGGGCATTGTGCGCTCCGCTTCCAGAGCAGCCCCCGGCTAATCCCCGCGGCTCGGACGGGAATTGCCCCGCCGCGCTCTCCCGGCCGCTGCCCCCGCTCCCCGCCGGGGCGGGCTCGGGAGCAGCCCTTGCCCCCGGAGCGGAGAGGGATGCGGGTGTCCCCGGGGCGGGATGCGGGGGCTGGCTCTGTCTCCCAGCCCCGTTACCTGCTCGCCTTCCTCGCCGGCCAGATTTTTATCTGGATAATTGGAAGTGCGGCGGAGGCTGCGCTCCGCCAGCCGAGGGGCTCTGCAGCCGCGCCTCGTCCACCTTGTTATCAGGGGCTGTCTGGGCAAGGGAAATGAGAGGAAGCCACGACCGAGGGACTTCTGCTGCTCGCCCGGAGAGCGGGGGGGAAAAAAAGGAAGGGGGGGGTGTGCGTGTGATTAAATAGAAAACGAGAAAAGCCCTAACAGATGAACGGAAAGTTTATTTTTGTTGTTGTTTGAACATCCGTGTGTGTGCGTTCGTGTGCGCGCCCGCTGTTTTGGCATGTGGCTACCTTTTCCCTTGCACACAACGGGGCTGTTTGATGGAGTTTGGAGCCGAGGAAACTTTGGGTTTGTTGCCAGGACGGTTCGCAGCACTTTGTGGAAAGCAAGAGCTAACAGTGAGACCGACAGAGTGAGTGACAAGTTGTTTACAGGTTTCCTTGAAGGGGCCTCTGCTATATTTCAATCTGTCAAAGTTGCTTTTCTTCCCTCAGAACAATGCCTGATTGTTGTGCGGGGTGGGTTTTTTTTTTTGTTGTTTTTTTTTTTTTTTCCCCTACCCAAAGAGAGAGAGAGGGAGAGAGAAAGCGAGAGACCGGGAAGGGTGGGGGAAAGGAATGAAAATTCTTCGGAGCACAAATGCCTTTGGTAACATTTTTATGTGTTTAATCTCTTCTCCCCTATTTCAACTCCGAGAGTTGACAACTGTTTCAATTTAATCAGTCTGCTCTTGTTTTATCTTCTTTCTCCACTGATCTTCCTCAGCGTAGGGGATTTGCTCCTGGTTTGCCGGTTTAGGTGGATTGTCGGACTGCTTTTTGTTTTTTTTTCCCCCCTCCACCACCCCCACACCCCCACCCCACCCCACACCCCCCCCTTATCCCCTCCACCCCTCCGCGTTTTTTTAGGACATTGAAGGAGTTGACTTTTCCCGTTTGGCGGCGGCGGGCGAGCAGAATTAAAAGGAAAGGACAGGCCCCCGGAGGTCGCGCAGCGCGGCGGGGGGAGCTGCGCGATCATCCTGCTGCGAGCGCGCTGCCCCTTTAAGAGACTGGTCAAGGAGTCCTCGCTCAGAGCGAGCGAGCCGGGAGGGAGGGAGGGAGAGGGAGGGAGGGAGAGAGAGAGCGAGCGAGAGAGAGAGAGAAAATCAATCGGTTTAGAAGGTTTGGACTCACTTGACAGGTTCAGTTGGAGGCGACCATAGGTGGCTGCTGTGACAAAGGGAAATTGTGCTTTTCCAGCATGCTAACTGACCCTGATTTACCTCAGGAGTTTGAAAGGTGAGTCGAGTTGTTGAGGCGGGGTGTGTGTATGTGTGTGGGGGTGTCTCTTCCCTTTTTTTTTTTTTTTTTTTTTTTTGTGTTCTGTTTCGTGTTTTCTCTGTTATTGTATTCTTGTTATTTTTACGGTTATTCTTTTATTTTTATTTATTTTTTTTTTAATTTATGGGAGCACGCCTGTTGGCGCGCGTGTGCGCGGATGGGCAGAGCGGGCACACGGACACGCGGGGACGGGCGCGCAACTCCGGCGGCCGGGGAGCCGCTCCCCCCCCGCTCCCTTCCGCGCTCCCCCCGCCGCTCCTCGGCTTCTCCAGCGCCGTGTCAGTGCCCGGGCTGGCGGCTGCAGCCGAGCCCCCGGCCCCCGGGCGGTGCGCCCGCGGCGCGCAGCTTTGTTCCGGGGCCGCAGAGGAGAGGCTGCTGTGCTGTGTCCTCCTGCACACCCTGCCCGAGCCCAGGCGGCCCGCAGAGCCACCTTCCCGGGCAGAGCCACCTTCCCGGGCAGAGCCACCTTCCCGGGCAGAGCCACCTTCCCGGGCAGAGCCACCTTCCCGGGCAGAGCCACCTTCCCGGGCAGAGCCTCCCCGCTCCTGCCCGGGGACTCCCCGGAAAGCGCTCGGAGGATGCCCGGTGGCGGCCGGGCGGGGGGTTCAACTTCCAACCTCAGGCTCCCGTCAAACTTGGGAAGGCGCTCTGCCGAGCACATGACCTTTTGTTGATCTAGCAGGAGCTATTATTTTTAGGCAAGTTAACATCCCGGCCCTCCGTCAGGAGAACATCTTTCTGCCTTAGGAGAGAGAGTGTGGGGGGGGGGGGGGGGGCTGAAAAAAAAAAAAAAACCAAACAGAAAAAGAAAGGGGAAAAAAAGTGAAACTCTTGCCTCCAAGTTTTGGCCGTCGCCTCTCTCGCGGATGTCAAGAGCGGGGTCTGGGTATGACGAGCGGGCTTCGGCTATGACGTAGATGTGCCCGTCTCCCCCTGCCCGAAACAGGAGCCTTCCCTACTTGGAATCAAGTTTTTGCTGTCACTGGTGATGGCTTGTGACCTCCGAGAGTTTAGTCCTTATTTCATATGATCTGGTTCTCCTAAGATGTTTGGGAGCGTTTTCTCAGGCGCTTGTACGTCCGTCCATTGATGGTCTCGCATCCCTCCCCTCCGGCTTCTTTTTTAAAGGTTATTAATAGCCCCTTGTGCGGCTGCAGTAAACAATCCAAACTTTCATTTCTAAGCAGTAAATGAAAGAATGCCAGGGTGCGCGTTACTGAGGTTTTTCTCATCTTCGTGAAAGCTACCTCCTGTATAAACATTTGGTTGTATCTGACTATGCAATACAAGCTAGGTGCTAGACCAGCTGGTTAAAAATATGCTAAGTCAAGCTGTTCATCGTTCAAACCTACTGAATTTGATAGTAAAGGCACAGAAAAGAAGGCAAGATAAAAACATTTTAAGTGGGCTGAGGAACACGCATGCAAAGGAAGGACAGGAAAGAACACTTGAATTAAAAGATCGGAGAAAATTAAAATTTGGAAATGCAGAAAAGAACTATTTTAACACTTTCAATCCTTGTTCTGAAACTAGAACGCTTCCTTACTAGAAAGTGAAATTGTCTTGGTTGCTCTGTTCCAAGGTCGTCTTTAATGCAGTTAATTTTCCAGACTTGGAATACTTGGCGTTTTCCTTTGGTTTGTTAGCATTACAATAATGGAACAAAATTGGTTTTGTTCACGTGCACTAAGTATTAACTTAGTTCAACTACCTGAGCAAACTGTTACTGTTTCTGATGTCAGATTTGATCTGGCATCATGATCATGTATTTGTCTTTTTCATACAGTCGATAGATTCAAGTATTTCTTGTGTTTCCCTAAGTTTATACGTAGACATTTATAAGCAAGCAATTTTGATTATTCTTTGAACTTTGTGATGAACACAATGCTTGTAAACTCTCTGAAGCAGAATGAAGTCCTTTCATTTTCCCTGCTGGGGGACTTTTTTTTTTTAGCTGAAGTCTCTCTGCGTTATAAATACAGATATTTATATAAATTTTATATATAAACAAGTCATTTGGGGCAACCATCATCCTTAGAATGAGCTTCTCTATTTTCTTCTTATTTTTTTTGCCCCTAGGCATGCGTTTTATTTTCAGAGATCCCAGCTCTGCTCTTGTAAACATTCTAGTTAAATAATCAATACGCTGCTCTCCTTTTGCCATGCAGATAATAGCAAGCAGTAGAAATGGGAAGCAATAAAAATGAACCTCAGGATATGCAATCTTTTTGAAAAAAAAATTTTTTTTTTTGAACAATTTTCCTTCTGCAGTTGAAATTGGGGATACAGACCGGTATCTTTGTTAATCATTACCATTTGTTTACATTGTGTGTGTTTGACTATAGTTACACACACATACACAGACCCAGACACTGTCCATGTAGTCCATGTGTGTTTGTCAGGGAACAGCCAGGAGGACACACTTTCTCTTGCACAGAACTCCTCAGACCCACAAATGCCTGCAGAGTTGACGTGTGTGTGTGTGCATGCACGATGCGCAGATCATTGTTTTTTAGATGTTTATGGCAGGTTCTTTTCTTGGATTCTCAGTCAGCACAGTTCTTGGAGCACATTTCTGCAGTCGCTTGGAGTCCAGCTTGTCGTAGCTGCATGTCTCACTTCGGTTTTGTTGCTATTATCCGTCTCCCACTATTTGTTTTTAAACTTGAATGGCAAATGACAAGGAGGTAAAGATTTGTCAGGCAAAGTTGTTTGCAGTTCAGCTCTCAGAGCATCCCTGTGTCTCTCAGGAGGTTCCTCTTTCCCATTGTCTTTCCTGTGATGTTTCAATGTATCTCAGTAAACTGCAAACACTTGAGAAACTTTCAGTCACCCCAACGGAAGAGAGCTGAATTCAGGGCTTCTCTTCTGTGTCCGTGGCCATTAGCGGGGGGAATTTACGGTACACACTTAGAATGAAAATGATCCTCAGTATCAGACAAATAAACACTCATTAATTCATTCAGCATCATGGGTAAATTGCAGTAGGTTTGGTGAATCAACATGTATAATTAATTACCGTGCCAAAATGGTGAGGATTTTTGTCCTTTCCTAAGAAGTTCCTTGCACGCCTTTATTTCTGTTTGTGGTTGTTCAGCTTCTTGATTGAGAGGAGCATCAGAATGCGTACGGTGAGGGGGATGATGTTTGCAGCAATATTGTAGGGAGATATTATAACTGGAATCCACTCGGTGTGTTACGCAGGGAAAGCTTCTGGGATGTACTGTGTGAGCGCCTGTGGCACCCTGAATTGGCTCTAAATGTCTTGAAAAGAATAAGTCTTAATGTTGTTTGATTTCTCTCTCCCTTCCCCCCCCCCCCTTTTTTTTTAAGTTGGGTCATTATACTTAAATGTATAACAAGTCTGGCCACAATAGAAAGAAAGTTTACTTCAGTGAGAATAAGGTAGAGACAATGCAGCCGGAACCATCGCGGACAGCTGGGAAATTTACAGAATGATAAAAACTCAGAAATGCCCAACATAAAGTTTTAATGTCTTAATAAAATCTGATTAATGAAAAATAGATAAAGTGACTGCTTAACAATATCCCTAGTGTATGGAATGTTCTTAAACCCAAATTAATTACTACATATTTGCATTTCTCTGTAGACTGAGAGAGAGGCTATGCTAGGCATCCAGACAGAGTGACATCCTTTCTCTTTTTCATTATTTCCTTGACTTTTTCTTTTCATTTTTATTTTAACACGCCGGTTGAAGGTAAAGCGGTATGCAGTGCTTGTGGAAGGAGGATGGGTGGGTTAGTGCCACTGTAGGGGAAAAAAGGCAGAGCTAGAAAAGACAAAAGGCATGGATGGGAGGTAGTGGGGATGGGAACAGTAGAACAAGTTCAACATTTGCAGTCACCGGCAGTGTGCTCTCGGAATGTTCTCTGTTCTAGTGAATAGCTTTTAGAAAGGAAAGGCTCAAGGATGTAAAGCAAGCCTCTGCTGGGAAGAAAAAAATATACTTAGCTGCTTTACTGCTGCACTGCACGAGTCATTTCAGACTCCCACTGAATTTATTTTGGGGTTGTACCAACACTGTCAAATGGAGAAGTCATTTTCTTAAAAGGAAACTTTGCGTATTCCTAAGTGCTTTTCTTAGCTAAAGTTACCCTAAAAGCTTTATTCTGCTGCATTTGCTGAGAATTTTGGAGAAAGAATAATACCTTTCTATTACTCGGCTTGCTCAGAATGATGTCCCACTCTCCTAAAATCTACCTGTAGAAGCAGATTCTTTCATTTAAAAGATTGCTTTACTATCAGGCTGAATAGCTTTTAACTTCATTGAGACATTTTGGGAAAAGAACTTCATTGCTTAATTTTGTGGTTCTAGGGATCTGGGATTTGAAGAATAAATAGAGTGCCAGTGTAAAGTTGCAGATACTAGTTTTTCGCAGTGACGAAAATTAACAGTTTTATTTCTCTGAGATAAGTCTAAAGGAATGAATGTGTTTGTAGACTATTCATTAATGTCCTGTACGCACTAATTTAATTTGTTGTGCTTATGTTTGGCTAGGAAGAAGTTGACTGTTACAGATTACAGATTTTAATGAACATCTCAATAATTTACCAGTTGCTGAAATTGTGAACTAGCCTTGGAAGGCAAAAGCCCAAATGAGAGAGCTGATGAGTGACACACCAGCCTGCACAATTCGACTGTTGTATTCATTGCATTTGAATCAAATTGGGAGTTTGGCATTACTAATTCTGGGTGGCTGGCTCATCACATGCATTCAAGGAGTTAATTAAAACACACACAAACACATACACAGTCTCCCACCAAGCATCTTGCGGTGTTTATGTGCATAGTGTGTTTGATTGGTACCTTTACATAGGCGAGGAATTGTTTTTCCTTCTCTTTCTGTCCAGAGATCTTAAATATATAACTAGTTTACAAAATATTTACTACTTCTCAGGGAGCTTTAATGAGCATTTATGGCTTTATCATTTAGGAGGCACAGAGTATCTGGTTGAGTTACTTAAACAGGAAGCTCCCTGATAGGATAGGAGTATGTGTCTGTGCAATGTGATATATCTGTAGGTATATGAAATACACTTTAAACAATATTTTTACAGGAAAAAAAGTGTCTTCTCTCAAGGTACAGTTACAGTTTCTTCACATGCTTTTCATACTAGACTTGAAATATAGGTCAATTTCATGTTTATGTGAGATACCTATGCCTTCCCAACTGTTGAAAAAGTCAGTCTGACATCCTCTTGACTTTCCATTTTATTTTATTTTATTAATTTCTTGCTCAGGCCTGGTTATAGTATAAATAACTCATAAGTGGAAGGGTAAAAGTGTTGTCATGTTTTACCTGTACACACTGGAAATATTCAATGCCTGTGAATTCTGCTACTGTAGTCAAGAGAAAAGAAGTGCTCACAGCAATTAATCAATAGCTGTAGTGCTTCTCTGATGATGGCAAGGAGTTTGGTGTTTAACAAGTAGCATCCTTAAAAGCAAAGAGTGTTTCCCTCTTAAAGTTTCTATGGATTTTTATCAAATGTGGAAAACGTGCGAAGTCTTCTTCCTACAAAAGGTAAAATTATGTTTCGTATGATTATGTTAAAAGCCACAGGGCTGCAAAGTAAGCAAATCCTCATCAGATTACTGAATCACCCAAACCAGAACTTCTGGAACTTTTGAAATGGGCTGTTTTTTCCCTGGAGCTTTGGGTGGCTCTCTCCAGCGGGCGAGGGCAAGCACTTGTGGGGATTTATTGACGGCGTTTGTCCCGTTCCCATCTACTCCCACAGCCCCCTTGTCAAAACACCACCACCATCAAGTTTCCTTCCACGCCCTTTGCCGAGGCTGATGGTGCTGTCCCAGCTCTCCCACACCCTCCAGAGGGGCTGCCTTGCTCCCAGTGGCCCTGCCTGGGCAAGGGAGAGTCCAGCACGCCGTAGCCTCTGCTCGTGACCTCCACGCCGAGCCCTGCTGGGAAACCAGGAGTCTCCAAAAGTTGTTCCCGAGCCCACATGTCCTTGTGACAGCGTGAAGTTCTGTCTAGTTGTTGGGAGACAGCAAATTTAGACAAGGTTCTGGAAGAATTTTAGTGAGCAAGGGCCATGGGACTTGAAAAGAATGTGAGAAGTGAATGGAAATTGTGAGGTGTACAGTAGTAACTCAGAGGAGCTGCCTGTCTTTTTTTAGGATAGGTGCAAAAATTTATTTATTTAATTGTTTTAAACAGAAAGGGAAGGAAATGTTGAATTCCATTTGCTGGAATTATCAGATGTTAATATGAAGTTCAGGTGCTTCCCATGGTGTTGGGGGAGCTGTTTGTTTTGAAAGAAATCGGCAAACATTTTCCAACATTCTGGTTTTGATCTGGCTTGGCACTTCAACTTGTCCTTTTGTCACCTCGTGTAAAGGAAAAAAAAAAAAAATTCCAACACGATGATATTATTTTTGACTTGTGGAACTCAGAGGTAAAGTGAAAATGAGGAAAAGCTTGCGGCTCGCTTTGGAAGTTTGAAATGGCGTTGACCTTGTTTCCCTTAAAAGTACTGTGGGATTAATCAGGTAACATTTCTCAATTCTCAAATTGTGTTTATATTTTGCTATTTTTTAAAAATTTATGTTTAGTATTCCAGATTTCATTTTCATGCTTCTGTTTTTTTTTAAAGATCAAGTATTGAAATTCATTTTGGCATATGCTTTTTGAGATCTGTAATGATTTTATTTTTTTTACCATGCAGTTCTGGTTTTGTGTTTTCTCAAGTTCATATAGACTGTCTTAAGTTTTTTGGATTTTGGTTTTTTTTTTCTAGGATGTGGGTGTCTGACTGCTATTTGACCTAAGCTACCATAAAATGTTGCCTTAGTGCTAATTTTCTTTGTGATTGTATTATAGTCTTATTACTACTCATTTGTTTCTGTCTTAACATAATTCTGTTACATTTGGGGACAAAAATATAAACAGAGTCAATTGATATTTAATTTTCTTGTGTGAATACTCAAAATTCTTTTTAGTGGTGAGAAACTGGTGGGAGAGGTATGTGCTATTTTTGTAGTTAAGAGCATTGTCTACATCTAGTGTTCTTCATGGACCTTTGTAGCTCTAGAGAAAAAAAGCCCTAGGAATGTGGTTCATGTAAAGAGAAACCCGTACAGTTTGTTATCCTCTTGGTTTCTTTGGTGCTGGGCTTAATTGTTTTAAGAATGTGGGAATGAAAAAACTGACCCAAGTTTCATTGATTCATCTCAGAGGTTGGGCATGGCCGAAGTTCATGTGTCTGACAGTGAGCTGGATTTACTTATTGGCCATTGCCAGCTCAATAGATTACAGAAGACCCGAGTTAAAGAAAATATTTATAGTTTGAAAGCATTTTTAATGCTGTTACTCTGTTGGGTTTTTTTTATTATTTTTAAATAAAATAAAATTGAAAATATTTCACCCAAATATTTCACCCAAATTTTTTTGCCATTTAAAACAGCGAGCCTCCCAAAATCTGAGGAGTGTGCACCCATCCACACAGACCCACTTGTGTTTGCCCTCTGTGGTTTGGAATGTCTCTCTGCTGGGGTGCCTTAAGAGACTACACTTCAGCAGAGTGTGGTGAAGCTAAAATTCAGCACAGTCTGAAAGACCAGAGTGCATCTCTGCACACCATTTTTATAAATTTGGAAGTGTTCCTTGATTTAAGAGAGAGAATGCTTAATGAAGGGCAAGAAGCATATGGTGTCCCCTCACCTTTAGGGGTGGCCTGCCTGAGTCAGGACTAAAGCCCTTGAGCAGAGCTTTGTGCTAGGTAGGAGCTGTAGTTCTGAGTGCTGTATTAGACTGCAGAGAAGTCTTCTGTTTCCAGATAAATTCCCTTAGTGTCCTCATTACATTTACTTTGTAAAACAAGACTGAAAACATTTTCTCCCAAGAATTAGTCAGGTTTCTGTTCATAGGGTTTTATCCCTAAATTTCGATAGCATGGCCTCACCGGGGCAGAGGCTTCTTTGGATAGACATGAGATGTGTGGGAAGGTGATGGTTGGTAAGGGCGGAGGGAAGGATGTTCTTACCCATTTTGCATGTCTATTAACAAACTGGGTCATTTTGCTGTGTTGTATTTACATGACTTGTTCCTGGGCTGGTGTGAAATGTGAATCACCAAAACATGATGATTATTTAAAAAAAAAAAAATAGGCTAAATGAAACATAACTGAAATAGAACTGAAAGGCTAAATGAAATCAAGTGAAAACAGAACATGCAACATTATTCTTTTGGTACAGTTTCCTTCTGCAGTTGCTGAGTAAAGCCAAATAGTTCTTTTTTTCCATGTCTGTTAAAAATATCTAGGCTTTTGAATTTGAATATAACAGGGACACGGAAAATACATTTCTCTCTTTAGGTTCAGGCTTTGATTTGTTTTTTGCTCCTGGGTTTTGGACAGTGAAGTAGAAATTTATGGTGTGTTTTAAAGACGCTACTGGTTCTCATCTTTGTCAGAACCCCAAGAACATCGAGCTGATTCTGGTTTTACAGCTGAGATTAGAATTTGGCAGAATTTCTCAGTGGAAGGCTCTCCTCCTTTGCTTATGTTTTGTAAGTTTTGCTCACTTTTTTCTGTTCTTGCTTAGAGTCTGAAGTGAATTGTCTGACTCGGGAATGCCCATTAGGCGTTTGCATGAAATACCAGGCAAAGTATAGGGAAAATGCTGTGGCACTCTCAAGTATGCCATGCATCTCTTTTATAGATAATCTTCATGTGTATTAGTGTCATTGATTTAGTGTGTTTTTGTAGAGTGCAAGCATCCTGAATCAGGACCCCATTATGCTTGTCACTGTACAAACACAAAAAAAGAAGGTTTCTTTCCATTCCACAGAGCAGCCTTTGTGCTTAGAGCTTAGAGTAATATAAATGTGTCTTTGTATGGGGAAAATTCAGAAACAGGGAGTAGGTAAGAGATCCCTAGCATGGTTCATGAATGAGATTTCAGTCCTGAAGCCATGCTTAACAATTTATAAATTGAGCAGTATATGTGTATGAGTATTCTCTCTCTGTTTTTTTTTTTTTCCAGACACATGTATGTAGAAGTTGCTTTACTGTTAGAAGTACTGATATTATTAATAATAGATTCATACTTCCTATAAAGTCTTTTGATTAGGAATTCAGAGCATTTCGTAAGCATTGATATACAAATCATGAAGATTTCTGTGCTTTTTAGATTGAGAAGCATGATTATCCTCAACCTATAGATGAGTAAACTGAGGAATGCTGTCACAAAATCTTTTGCATGTGTGGGTTTAAAAAGTAGAGGCACTGACTGATAGTCCTGTTTTTTATCCTCAAGACACTCTCCTTTTTACCTTCTTGAGATCCTTAGAACCGTAAATTACAGACTTCTCTCTGTCCAATTATAATTTCTAAAGGTCTCATTCTAGCAAGATGAACTATAGTATTCAAATCACTTAAGTATGTAAAAAAGGGACTATGGAGTATAATTAATAAAATAAATTAAAGAAATGTTTTTAGCCACAGTTTTGTGGTTGAGGGCTGGGAGGGAATGCTGTGTGTAGACTCTCCAGTTACCTGAGGGTGCTTCTAAAGCACCTCCTTACCTGGAGCAAGTTTGGATAACTGGAGTCGGGCAGCAGTACCCGCTGTGTTTAAGCGCTAATTTGGGGAACAGCGTGTGCTGAGAACAGGTAAACTTTGGTCCTGGGGAGCAGTTAACATCTTCAGCCATATGTAGCAGACCTGTCATATGTTTTATAACCTAAGGACCAGGCGTGAGGTGAGTCCAGGAAAAAATTGTTCACATGGAGAGTATTAATGTGAGGAGCAGACTCCACTGCAAGCAGCAATGTGGGCAGCCACAGTGAGCAAACCAACCAGCCTAAAAGCAGAAAACCCTGCTGCAGAACCCAAAATGCGTTGTGATTCTTATCCAAACATTTGACATACTCTTTTTAAATGGGATCCAAAATGAAGGAAATGTTACAGGGTTATTTAAAAAGAGGAATCATTTTCTTACGTTAAAAGTTCTTCTAATCTGTTTTAGTGTGGTTTTTTTTGTTGTTGTTTCCAACTGCATGTCCAGTGAGAGTAGAGCTTATGCTCTAATGAACGTGGTGCTGAGGTCTGCAGGTAGCTTTACATCTAGGTTGTGTTGCATCCTTTACAACTTCACTGTTGAGAAAATGGGTATAAACTGAGGTAGTCCTGGGTGGATTTGATCTCTGTTGCTTTTGAGTATCGTGACTAAGATGTTAAGTTATTCTCTTTGATAAGCTTTTTAGGAGTGACATTACTTTCAAGATAATGGATTATGATCTGGCCAGTTCCATAGTGCTTCAGTTGTAGTTTTTCAGCAGTGTGTTCACAAAGGCCTGTTTTGTGATAGGGCCAGTCAAGGCATCCTTTAAAAAAGTGCCATTCATTCTGAGCAGCACTGGAGTTCAGTGTCAGGTCCTAAAAGTGTAGGCCTAATTAATTAATGTCCTGTTCAACTCTATGAAAAAGACTGATATTCTTCAACTCAGTACCACCACGATGGCGTGAAATAGTGACTCATGAGGAGATCACTGAGCAGAATCCTGACTTTCCTTAATCTGCAGCAAACTTCCATGGGTTGCTATGTCACCAGAGTTTCTAAAGCATCGGGGGGGATTTCTGCAGGCTTCAGCAAATCTGGAGATTTCGGGAGTTCTGTGTTGCTGTGCTTTGACGACAGGTTAACTATCTTTTTCTCCTAAACAACATGTATGCCTGGCAGATTAGAATGAGCTGAATGCCCATGATGAAAATGTACCTGAATTATGCCAGAGCTAACATCTGGACCTTAGCGGACTTGGCACCGCGCAGAAAATCAATCTTTGTTTTGAAACTGTGTGTTTCCTAAAGTACCAATTCCCAGTCGTGGCCACCAAGGCCTATAGACTGACAGCTGCACAAAAATACCTTCTTCCAAATATACATTTGTTTGATAACCCCAGTTTTCAAAAGTGTGACCTCTGTTAATTTGTCACCAGGAAAATTATTGTTACCTGTTCACTGATTCCATGAGAAGCCCAGGCAGACAGCAGAGCCCCATGCTGGTAAGCATTTCTGGTTTTGCTGTTTGTGGCAATTAGAAAGTGACTGAGGTGCTGCAGCTGAGGTGACGTGCATGGGTTGTCCAGTGTAGCAGGAACAGGTTCATCTTGTCTGGAACTGATTCCTCTAGAGTAGCTGAGCCTATCTTACATTTGCTTTTTGAATAAGCTAAATGGTTATCAGATAAGAAAGACAAAGTCTTTCTGTTAAAATTACCTGCAGAATTTCCTGCTTAATGTTTCTTAGAAAGATGAAAACAAGATGAATGGAGTTTCTGCTGTTGTATTTGCATAGAATTTGATGGGGAAGCCTGTACTTTCAAAAGCCGCAATAAACACGTAGAGCGTAACAGCATTATTTTAAAAAGGAGATAAATACAATAACTTTTTTACATACATGTGCATACATACATTGAAAGGCCATCCAAAGCACCGATACCAATTTAAGAAGATGATCTTTTGCCTTAGTTGTACATCTGGGAGGTGTTAGCTGAACATTTTGTGGAGAGCTGTGAATACCTTAGTTGCCAGTTGTCTAAAGTGCAGCTAATGACTGCTTCAGTGCCAGTGTTTTGATGGCTAGAACCTAGGCCTGAATATAAATACAAAGAACTCCATCTAAAAAAAATGTGTGTGCGCACACACTTTTTATACAAAACAGATTTCAACCATCTGCTTGGCACTTAGCTTTGCAACTATAGGCTCTGATATGAAAGGGAGCACTGTCCACATTGTGAAGGGTATCACTTTCATTGGCACCTTAGAAAAAATCCCAGCATTTTAGAAAGCTTGTTTGTCCAGTGGTTTTCTTCAATGGAATAATGAAAACAACACCCTTAGCCAAAATTTCCTATCTTTTCGTTGTCATGTCTCTGATGGCAGCATCTCCCTTACCCTCGCAAAAAAATATGTTGCAGTGAGGAAAAGTTTCTGTTCTGCACCTCAGCATTTCCAAGTGTACCAGAGGAGCTTAGATGAGTGGCCCTTGGAACTGACACCCCAGATGGTTTATGACACTAAGCACTGTTTGCTTAGGAATACGTTGTATAGCAGAGTCTGTTGCCCAAGCACTGCAGAGCGTGTCAAATCAGCATGGAAGTTAATGGACCAAAAGCTCTTCTGAATTTAACACTTTCCCATTTGATCGGAATTTACAGGTTTAAATCAGGACCACAGTCTTTCTTCAGTGGTGCAGTGGTGGAAAGTAAAGTTGATGCCATAAATTACAGGAATATAATGCAATCATTTTGATCCAATTAATCTGTTTAAAGGATGACTAAAACCTTTGGTAAAACCCTATTTATGAAATACATAGCTATATAAAATAAATTTTGGAAGTTAGGAGATTTGGGTATGTGGGAATTTGGTACTCTGACCAGTTCATGTTTTACCCTTAAGCGGAGGAAAATCCACCGTACAAGAAAAATAAATAACCTGTGGAGCTTTCACTCTTTGTTAGCAATTGTCCTTAAAATATACAGGACAAAACAGTTTCTTCTTTCCTTTTCTTCTTTGAAAGTCCCTCTTTGGAAGGACTTGATAGTATTTTCCCTTAGGTGCACGTTTGGAAAAAGATGGCAAAAATGCAACCTCCTGTGTGTAACAAAGGCTCTGTGTTTGGCCATCCATTTAGTGCTGTGTTACATTAGTCCTGCATTGTTAACACCTTTGGACAGGGCTAAAGGTTCCTTGCTGCTGTGTCTGGAGAGCTGCTTATGTCAGTTCATGTTTCTGGATGCTTTCTTCAGCAAATGTGCTTCTGATTTATAGCTAGGGCTGCACTTGTTTGCTTCCAAGATATCGGGAGGGTGAATAAAAGGACTGATTGATATTTACGTTCTCATTTTGTAAGAATTTCATTTTCTGTATGTTACGTGGTCTCAAGAAAGTGCTGCTTTAAACTATAACATTTTATTAGCCTGAGTCTGGTTTTTTGTGGAGAAGATCTGAGTTGCTGAAAGACAGATAAAGTTGGATTTCTATGGATAAAATGATGATAATATTGGAAACTTAAAAGCTTTTGCATAGTTTTAGTTGAATCATGTGTGGACAGCAAAAATCTGACTGTTTTAAAAAATATGAAATAAGCCTTAACAGTATTAATGTTTTCAGTCCCAGCAAGAGAATAGATTTGCAGCCCTCTCTATTATACCCATCCTTTTCTCTTCCTCAGCTGTTTCCCTTTCACATTCTCCCCACACGCAGTCAGACTTGCTTTCTACATTTCTATGAGGAGTCCTGTTATTCTCCCATATATCCCAGGTAGGGATTAAAACAATAAAGCTGTTAGGTTTAAGGAAATTCTGAGGCCCTTTAAATGATGATACAGATGGAAAGAAAGGCGGTTTTCCCACCGCGGTGTCACCATGCCTCCCTATGCCAACTCTACTGGAGCTACTTAACCATCTGATTAATGAAGCAATTCTTCATGTTGCATGCCATAAAATGGGTTTCTTCAGGAGTGGGAAACAGCAGCCTATCTGCCATTGAGCATTAATGATTGCACAAGAATAAGCTCCTGTATTCAGGGATGGGGGAGAAGGAACTCTGTAAAAAACCAGTTTTGAGTGAATTCATAATGAGACCTTTGCTGTTCAGCCTTCATGCTCTTTGAAATTTTAGAGGGGAATGTTTTCTTGACCAGTGTCAACAATTTGGTTATTTTTGTTGCTTCCCCTCCTCCCTTTAGGTAATATAATCGTATTTATTGTCAGTTTATTTTCTGTAGATTACTCTAGTCCTCTGTGGTTGGGAGGGAATTCTGGAGTGACTGCATGGCAAGGTAGAGATGGCAGTTGGTGGTGTGGGAGGAAGGGTTAGGAAAAGGAGGAGGCAGAGGGTAGGAGAATGGAGCTACAGTTTTTAAACAACTTCCCAATTGTCCCCCTTTTTATTAAAATGGTAGCTTTTTAAGCCAGACCCCTGAAATGTTTAATTTGATTTACACTGTTAAGGCTAAGTTTCCCCTGTGCTGTAAATACGAGATGAGCAAATATCTTGCCCTCTCCCTCCTTTTTTTTTTCTCCCCTTTTTCATTTATTCTTTCTTTTGCTTCCCCCACTAAAATTCTTGTCTCTTTCTGGTGTGTGTTGGTTTTAAAGAGACTGCTGCATTCCATCAGCCTTCCCACTAAGCTCAGCCATCCAACCTATGGAAAGCTTGAGGTGGAGAGAGGATGGTTTTCAGGGAGGATGCTCTTGGTATGTCTGTGATTTTCAGTGGGTTTGGTGTTACCATTGGCTCACAGATACATCTGCATTAAAGCTGGGTGCGAATGACTGGGTTTAATGGTTGGACTGAGCTCTCCTTGTGGCCTGTCTTTTCATAATCCCAAGTAAAACTGAGGTTTGCAATATGCAGGTGCCAGATGGCAATGGAATATCAGCCTGCCAGTTCCTCTGACTGTAGCTCCAGTGTTTGAGGGAAGGTGAGGTCAGGCACGTGCCAGTGCAGGACTTTGGAAATCCCTTGGAGCATAAATGCTGTTTGTGTCTTAGGAAGCCCTAGATAGATAAGATTTGAAAGTCTCCAGAAAAAAGTTGTCTTCTACATTTCAAAGGCTACATAATGTAGCAATGGGGAATAAAGACACGTGGACCTCTCTCTTTGAAGAAGATCATCTATTCCAACAAACCAAGCCTTTTTATGTTCTAAAGTTAACCCAAAACAAGCATGCATAGGCTTCCTACCACCGTGGTGTTGTTGTTCACATGTCCTTTTACCCAATCTGATTTTTGGTCACAGGGTGTCCACATGTGTCCCCAACCACTCATGAGGTGACCACAGCCCATTCTCTGCTGGCATGACCAGTTCTTTACCTCGCTGCTAGATGAACCTTTCCCAGGCTGCTTTCTATTGCTCCCCAGAAGTGAACAGGATTTCTTATCTCCCAAAACATAACATCTGTACCTTCAAAGATTCTGATGTTATATTTAACACTGAAAGCAGGAGGAAGGGATGAGCGTGTGTGTAGGAAGAGTACGTGATTTTCGTAAAGAAATAAAAAAAAATGGTTTGGGAAAGCATTGCACGTGAGCCAGCAATTACAGAGCATTTGGGAGGCCTTTTAGAATTGTGGGGCACTTTTAAGTGTTTTTAATAGTTTGGCTCGTGCATCCAGTCTCTCTGGAAATAGACCAGTTCCATGGATGGGTATTTTGGGGGAAAATGAGAGCTCATTTTTCCCTCTCCTTATTTTTATCTGTATGAAACATCAAAGTGAGTGCCTGAAATAAATTGTTTGCCATTTTTAAGCCCTATATCAGGTGAAGTTCTGTAAAGCAAGACAAGTGCATTGTAACTGAGAACTGTCATGCAGATGACTTGTTTTTACCTTTGAGATGAAAACAACCCAGGTGAATGGGAGGCTGTGTGTAGCACCAAGGCTGGGTCTTGTATTGTGTTCTTTAATTTTACAAACACTTAGGGAGCGTAACAGGTAAACGTTTAATTTCACCAGGCACCAGTTTTCAGCTCTTACAGACAGTTTTAGAAAAGAGAACAAGGACCAAGTAATTCCAGAGAGCAGTGTTCACTTCTACCTCCAGAGCTTTTATTAGTGGCTCTTCAGCAGCTCTGGGTAGTGGGAACATCCCGGGAAGTTTGTTCTTCCTCTCCCTTTGCAATATCGTGGTGTGAATAAACAGAGGCTGTGCTTGTCACTCGGCCTCCTTGCACAAACCTCACATTCATGTGTGATCATGAGGCTCTGTCCAGCTCCCACTGAAAACAATTGTGAGACTCTCATTGACTTCGCTTGGGTGTTGGATTGGGCCCATTAGACGGGAAGAAAATAAAGTGGAAGTGTTGTTAACGATGCCTATTGATGCTTTTCCTGGCACAAAGTACTGCAGATAATTGTTTCTAGATGAAATGCAGTTGCATCTAAGTATTACATTTATTAGCTTTTCAGAGGAGGGATAACCAAAGTGGACATATGGGGTATTTGAAGTGTGATTGTGTGAGACTAAGATAATTTCAGGAGAATAGCTTAAGTCGCAGGATATGTGTGATGCCCTTTGTATACAAGATGTGGGATTGTGGAATTTATTTTGCATGCACTGGTTCTCACTGAGAGGGAATCCAGAATACAAATATATAGTCATATTTAGAATACATGAGGAGTGCAGCCTCGCTTCTGTAGACTTCAAGACCTGTTAATCAGGCCTGATAGTGATGTGATCTCTGGAAATACTTCAGTTAAGTAGGTTTAATCCTTATTAACAGTAAGTTGCTTGAAACCATTTTGGGTAAAGTCTGGGAAGGAATATAGTAGATTGAACACATAAATAAAGCCCAGCCCTGTTAGGCTTTGAATGACTTTGATTGCTTTGAAGTTCTGTAGGTTTTGGACTTTCTAAAGCAAAAGGCCACAAGCAAAAAGAATTTTCACCTCATCTTCAAATTTTTCTGCTGTAATTTTCAGTGTTATTTTCACATTAAAATGAGGCACTACTTACGTTTCTGGTCTAATTTAGGTATTTCCCCAGCCTTCACCATGACTTGGTTAAGGCATGTGAGACAGGAAGATGAAACAGTCTGTTTTTCTTAAACCTTATTCTGGAGTGTTCAGGTTAAATGATGTATGCAGTTTCTCCAGGTTTTGGAATGTTTCCTGTTGACTTCAGTGTGATTTAGCTGTGGATGACTGTGATCCAGAGTCCCTTAATAACTCAGAGATAGGAGAGGGCAGTGCTTGTTTCAGTGCTTTCTTCTCATCCATCCCGGGGGTGGAGGGAGGGAATGAAGTGACGGCTTTTGTCGCTACTGTTTTTTGGAAATGTTTTCAAAGAACTATTTTGGAAGATGATGGTGAGGTTGTTCCTACTATTTGCACTGCACTGCCAAAACATTGTACTCTTGTATGAGGTAATAGATGTGGTTTGTGGCGATATTATGAAAACATTGGTTTGTTATGATGATTGCAGAAAAAATCCCAACTACATGGTAACGTATTTGTTATATTTTATTGAAGTGAAACGTGGAAAATACAGCATAGCTTGGAGTCCCCTTGGAATGATTTCATGTTTCGGGAATGAAGAAGCAATTGTGAAACACTGAAATGGGTGTACATGACATCAGTTAAAGAGCAGATTTTGGGCCATTTAAATATAGTTTAGGGGTTTTTTTGTTATTGTTTGTGTTTCTTTTGGTGTGGGGTTGTTCAGGTTTTTTTAGTATCCCTCTTACATGTTAATTCAGTGCATGATGCACTTTTACACGGCTAATAATCCAAATTAGAATGCATATTTTTATTTTGTCCTGTGAAATACAGGCATTATCACCTAAAAGATAAAAAGATAACTGCTGCTGTTGTAGAGTAAGGAATGGAGATGTGGTTAACACCTAACAAGTTATAGAGTGTAGTCACTGAAGGATGTCCAAGTAGGCAGATAGAAGCAAGAGGACCACAGACTCGTTCCTCTCAACATTTAGTCTTGAGGTAAGGCACTCAGAAAAATAAACAGGAAGAGATTCATGCTGTTGCTTCACACACTCAAATTGGACAGGCTGAATTCCTTGGTTTCCCAGCTATGCTGACTGAGAGGGTTGAAATTATTTTTGATTTTTTGTTTTGGTTTGATGTTTTGTTTCCTTTTTATTTACACAACCTATTTTTGTTTCTTACTTGTTTTTATGCAATTGACATTACTAAGTCTGAAAGCTTGGACCTTTTATTGATTTTTTTTTATTTAGTTTACTAAGGGTATCCAATTAAAGCAAGCCAGGGCACTTGAACATCCTAGGTGTATAAAATTGCTATCCTACTTGGAAAATTTTATATGCCTTCTAGGTGTGTGAATATTTCAGTTCTAAAACTCCACTTCATCTGCATTTGGGATCTTCCATGGTGTTCAGATAATCAAGTCAGAATCTCTAAGTGTTTAATTAGGAGTGATCTGCAAGAGAGCACCATAGGTGCTCCAGGTAGGTGTTGTATGTTTATGTGAGGAATAAGGTGCTAAAAGAGGTGCATTGGAACAGAATATCACTGAACCAGCAAACCAGCACTGTTATTTGCTCCATCTTCCCTTTTTTTGTGTGACTTTTTTCATCTTTTTTATTGTAGGTTGCAAAACACTAACATATTTATCACTCAGAGAGCTAAAACTTCTACAGTATTTTCTTACTGCCTCTTGGTAATGACATGTCTCCTATAAAGCAAAGCAGGATCTACAGCAGAGATATAATGAATGACCCCAGCCAGTGACTGTGATGTGCAATTGATTTCTGTTTTTTTGAAAATATACCCTTAATAATTAGTCATTTGGCTGAACTACCCTATTCTTCTTTATATGAGTTGTGTACAGAAAGAGGCATGATACATGTTATTACTCATATAGCTATGTCAATAATGATACAAGCTATATAGATGTGAAAAACAGACTAGAATAAATAGTGGCAGAGAGCTGAACTAAAATATTTTCCTTTGGGTAAATAGTGGCACTTTTTGGTATGTTAAAAAAACACAATATCAGAACAATTACATTAAAAAAAAATCTCAGAATATGTTATAATCAAATCCATGGGATACTTTTTCTGGGTGCCTCCTTTACCACTTTATATAGTGACTTGACCAAATGTGCATTACATTTATTCTGTGAAGAAAGTGGTATTTGGGTTCATGTTCTGTTTGTAGAGGAATGTCCTTTTATAATGTCATAGGTAATACCAGACTAGCAAAGTAGAACAGACTGACAAGGTGTGGGTTTGTGGAAAATCACCACAGATTAATCAAAAGGGAAATATTAAGTAATTTATTTTCCTGATGTTGTAAAGCTCAAAATTAAATGCCCAGAGTTTCTCTTGGAATCAGTGGTAGCTGGAAATGCTGAGATCTTTGCAGGATTAGGCATCCTTCTCCTGTGCTTCAGAAGGTGCTGAAGTCAAAAAGAGCTTTTAACTCTTTGGGGTCTTTTGGCCTCGCTGTCACAGAATCACAGAATGGTTTGGGTTGGAAGGGACCCAAAAGATCATCTCATTCCAACCCCACTTTGAAAGACAGGGATGCCACCTGCTAGATCTGATTGCTCAGGGCTGCATCCAGCCTGGCCTTGAACTATGAAATGCTTGTCCTTGGAGCATCCATGGTCTTGTTGGATAGTGAAAAGGGAAGAGAAGAAGGAATTGACACAGGAGGGAAGTGGGAATGGGATGGGACTGCTTACATGGGGGAACTTGCATGAGAGATACGCTTTTTGTCCCGCTTTTTGGATTTTATATGGAAGGTGACATGATACTGGGCCCTTTGCTCTTGTTCTTGGACTATTTTTACTTCTTTTGGGTTTTTTTGAGTCATGGCAATGGGTCATTTAGAATTGCCTCATTTTGTGCTGTAACCAGGGTGAAGGGGAAGCTCAGATTGGCAATTTATAGGTTGGGTAATAGGATATAGGATAATATATAATATTATATAATATAGGATTGGCAATTTATTGGGGAGGGTGCTGCTGGGAGTATATAGGAATAGCAAAAAAGGAGGAGAAAAGGGAAACAAAGACTGTTGTAGCCTTTTTAAGGTGTATGGCTATAGACGTTTTTGAGATTCATCGCCAAGTGGAAAAAAGTGAGAGACCAAGGGAAATTATCCTGTTTATTTGATTAGGCCTTCCCTTGACTCTGTAAGCTATAATCATCTTTATGCTAGTTGTCTTTCAAAGTATAATTAGCCTGGAAGTGAATGTGGTTGGTGGGTGGTATGGCAAAGTATTTTTTCAGAAAAAAAATAAATAAGGAAAAAACGGGCTGCTGAGGAAAAGAAGTCTTGTGTAGCTTTCCATTTTTTTTTTTTTGGTTTGGACAGTGCGTGCATGTAACTCCAGAAACCAAAAATGTCCTGAGTGGAGGTCCAGGGAGACTTCACTAGGAACAGTGTAATTGGAACATGCCCCAGTTTATTATGATGATGGTAACGCTTTGTGCTTCTGTTGTGCCCCATGTGCTTTGGCCTCAAGGTGCTTTACAAATATTAAGGGATTAACTTGAGCAATGCAGCTGAAAAATAGGTATTATTACTGCCCCTCTTTACAGTCCTGGGAATTGAGGTACCAAGGAGTGCAGCAGCCTGGCTGTGCTTTTGCCTGGAGAGAAGAACTCAGGTTAGGTCACCCCAGTGCAGCAAGAGGCTTGAATAGGTCAGGAGGAAAAGTTGGTTTCTGCAGACTCTGGAGTGTTTGCAGCTCTTCACTTCACTACATTCAGGTTGGACTTGGTAGACAGACTTGCAACCTTAGAGGGACAGGAGGCAAAATTGTAATTAATTCATCCCTAATTGGCATAGCAGTAAGTAATTCTGCTTAATCCATTCCTTGCTGTGAGGATGAAGTAAAGCTAAACATTTGAATTGTGGAGAGGACAAGGGGAAGAGGGGGAGTAGGCAGTGAAAGATGGACAGAGGCAGACATTTCTTAGCCACATGGTGAGAAATACCTATAAAAACAAGAGAGCTTTCTTATTTTCTCCTCAGATTGCCTCTTGACTTAATTAGGTGAAATGCAAAGAAATAGACAATTAATTTTTGAAAAAATCACTAAATTTTCTCTTCCCCTTCTTGTCTTTCATTCGGTCCATGAGAGTCTCTGGAGTGTGAAATGTGAAGACACCAAATTGGAATTAATTTTGCTTTTTCATTTAACAGATTGTGTTACATTAACACCACACTATTGCCAAGCAGCAAACCTTTCTTTTCCTCAAATGTTAGCTACTAATACAGACTAAGAACTGCTGAAAGAATGGGTATACTGAAATGCTTTATTTAAGTTTCTCCTCCCTTGTGGCTCGAGTGGGCCCTGATTCTGCTAAGATGTATTCACATGAGCAGGCTCACCGAGTTCTCTTTTATTGCTTCCTGGCAAGTAAGCTGGATTCTATTTCATATAATGTGGCCCAAGTTAGAATTTCAAAGCTCACTCAATCCTCAGAGAGACCTTTGCAAGACTCTCTTCTCCTGTATCTAGACAGGCACTAAACACACTGAGGGCACAATTGAATTAATCAGGACTACTCATGTACAGAAAATCAACCAAGACTCTGTTTAAGAGATGACAACTTAGATATCATATTGTTCATTACCAGCCAAGGAATTGTTACTGCTCGTGTAACTGGATTATTAAATTGTTTACTGATGACAGATCTTGTTTCCCATATTAAGCATACATTGAGAGTCGTGGTGTAGTTCTCCTAAAAAGAATTATCTATAAATCACATCACAGAATTAATTTTATCTCCCTAAACTGTGTTTTACTTGCACGTGTGCCTGTGGGTTTGTTTTTTATTATTTTTAGTCCTGGCAGTTTAACCTAGGATACAACAGGCAGTTCTCTGACTCTCATGTATCCAGTGCTCGGGGTGTTTAGTGAGGTGACATTTGACATTTCCCCTGTCCAGAGCAGAAGCACACCTTAATAGTTTGGATGGATTCTTTTGTTTCCTTTGCTCAAGATTAAAGTTTTTATAGCTCAAGCCTCCTGCAAGCAGCAGCAGCCCATTCAGTGGCACCATCTCACTGATAAAAATACTGTTCTCTTCTTTTTTACCTGATTTGTGTCCCATCTCTCTGTAAGGTTCTATTCCAATTCAGGCTTCCTGCCCTTTGAACAAGAAATTTCATATATATTATTTAAAAGCTCCTGTGCTGCAACTGTAAACCTGAATTATTTCAATTTCAGATTGTCTGAGCAAAACTGTCTTTAAGGGAAGGTGCTTCTTTCAGCTGTGGTACTGTTGTGTTTTTCCATCTTTATGACTGTAATCCCATTGCATTTGGAATTATCAGGACTCAATGTGGAGTTGTTGCCAATGGACAGAGGTCATGAACCCAGTGAGCAGTCAGTCCTTTTAAATGTGAACTAAACTCTTTTACTCTGTGTGTGTGTGTGTGTGTGTGTTGTGTTTTCAAGATGATGTGGCTGCACAGCTACAGAGTTAGCCTGCATTTCAAATTTTACAAAACCAGGGAAATATATTGCAGTGCTACTGGAATTGCCATTCTCAAGTGTAAAAGGCTTCAGCTGCTGCTGAGTTATACCTACAGCCCATGGTGGTGGCATTTCCCCTGTTTTAGGGTATTTTTACCTGTATACCATTTTCAAGCTAAAGTAAACTCTATGTATGTAACCATGCAGCCTTTTGTGGATACTATTTCCAGATATTATATTTCTAAAAAATGTCATTACCTGCCCATATCTTCCATCTAATATTAATTCTTTGCTTTCTTTCAACTTTGATATGACAATACACGATTAAGTGGCTGTCAGACTTGCAGTTTATTGTGGTCCTGCTTAGGATCCTCGTTGTTTTTTAAAGTATTGTTTGTCAGGTGTGTTTGGTCTCACTTAAGGTGGGAGGTGTGTGACATCCATGGCTGCTGCAGGAAACTTAGCTGTGACTGTCCATTGAAGGGAATTAGAGTAGGAACTGTGACAATGTCAGATTTTGTACATTGGTCACAGTATTTCCCAAAATTCTGAAAACTCTGTTTAGTGCATATACTCAGCAATTCTGGAGAACAGTTGGCAGAATATTTGCATCAAGGCTGAGCTGGGTTTTGATGTGCAGACTCTTGTACAAAAAAGGTCCTGCTCTGATTCTGTGTGATGTGGACCTGAGGTGGTGAACACATGGTCTCCTGCAGAATTCACTTTCACAAACAAAGTCTGGAATGATCTTTTCAAATTTTTGCTGATAGATTGTAAGCATTGACTTGCAGTGGAAGAAAATCTTAAAACTGCAAAGGGAGGGATGAAGTTTGTGTATGTCAGCTAGAGTTTGGCAGTACAAAACAATGGCTCTTTATTAAGCACAGTTGAATGGGTTTAAATTAATTGTAGCTGCTACTACACATGGGAGGGTATAGAATGTAAAATATATAACATGGATAACAAATGCTTTCCTTTTGGTGGATAACTAATTTTTAAGCTGCCTGGAAAATGCAGTGGCTGGACAGAATTCAGTTAACAAGGCAGCCGCCTGCCCTGGAACTTTGCTGGGTTTAATAAGGGCTGATTACACAAGTGCAGTGACAACAATGGTAGATTTTCTGAGAAATGCATTATTTTCACAGTGCCACTGATGGAAGAAACGCTTAGTAGCAGCTGATAATTAATGATCAATTTGGAGATTATCACCAACAATTTACAAAGGTTGACTTTTCCTTTAGAAGTTCCTTTGGATAAACTAGATGGTAAATTACCTGCCTAAGGCTTTTACTTTACTTGTGCTAATAAGATGAAAATGAATATGTTTGAAGAGCTCTGAACTGAACTTTTCAGACTGCCTGATAATCCATACAACTCTTCTTTAAACATCTTAAGTGAGTGAGCAAATAGAGAGTATAATAAAATTGAAAACTGTCACGTGAGCACGTTACCACCCTGTCTAAGTAATGGGGCATGACAAATAAGAGGCGCTGCTGTGGAGTTCCTATTTTCATTTTATGGCATGCATTAAATATTTGATCATCAGCCAGCAGAGAGGAACAATTGGGCTAAGAGTATAATTTGCAAAGAGATAGCTGAGATTTAGACTGTCACAGAGAACAGGATGGAGAACTTCCATATCTTAGTCCATGCTTCAGGAGTTCCTCTTTACTTTGTGGTGTACAGACCACTTAAGACCTGCTTCTATATATCCTCAGACTGGAAAAAGGAGTTAGTAATCAGTATTTACTTCAGAGGGGATAATAATCCTTACTTACTTCACAGGAGAAGGGAATGTGAAGAGTAATTAGTATTTGTAAGTGCTTTTAAGGATGATGAAAAGGGTAGTGCAAGTATAGAATGTTTGCTAATAAATTGTGTACAAAAAAGAAGAGGAGTAGGATGAGGTTTATAGAGCCATGAAGGTGCTTGGAGACATAGATGGTCCCCCAGTCAGATTTACAGAAGTCTGTAGGTATCTTAATATTTGAAACATATTTGAAATTCTCTTTAACAGCAAGACAAACTATGTTTTTGGCACTTTAATGCTTATGCTTTATATTCATATCATGTGGGAAGGAGGTAGAGTGAAGTCAGCAGCTAGGGGTGCAAAGGCTTGGTGGCAGCTGCACTTTGTGACTGTCCCCTGTAAAGCAAGTATGGAGATGGAGGATGAGAGAGAATAGAGGAGAAAGGTAAAAAACTTTGCATATCTGATGAGCTTTTTTACAAGGGAGAGCTTTACAGACTGCTAAAAACGCCAGCCAGTGAAACTGGACAGTAGTGAAAAGGATGCAATGACATTCTCCTGCTAAATGCTGGGTTTAGGGGTTTTCATTTATTTAGGGGCTTTTTGGGGTTGGTTTTGGTTTTTTTTTTTGGTTGGTTGGGTTTTTTTGGGGTGTGGGGTTGTTTTCTGTTGGGTTTATTTAAAAATTTTGGTTGGGTTGTTTTGTTTCAATTATCACTGCTCAAAAAATAGGGTTGAATAGATTTTAATGTAAATATACTAATTAGGTTAAAAAAACCCCATTATTATGGTCTATTGCCAGGACTCCATGTAGGAACTTCCTTAATAGTTGGACACTCAATGAATCTTGTGTGTCCCTTCCCACTCAGAATATTGTGTGAAACTTAGTTTTGCAGTTTCAAAATGCAGTAGCTGATGAGAGAACTTAATTTTTGTTATCACTTAAGTGTCAGTGCACACAAACCCACTGGGTAAATCAATGATACAAGTAAGTAATGCAAACAGCAATCACCAGTGGAATGTTTCCTTTTCAAAAAGGAAAATCTGAGCTTGCAGGGCATTTTATAAAGGCAGTTAAACATTCTTCTCTCTTATGTAAAAATAAAAAAACTGGGAGCCAGAAAGGTGCAATAAATTATGTGGGATCACACAGGATGTTGCTGTCCTCTGAATTCTTAATGTTGAGTCTGGGTTTCATTGTCCATCCTGAGGCAGAGAAGGCATTCAGGAGTAATCAATCTGGTCATAGTTTCAGTGTTTGTGCTTCTTTGGCAATCATCAGTGCCAAAGGCCATTGCTGTACTTGAGAAATAAATTTCTCTGATGTATTGCAGCCAACCCTTTCTCCTAGGTTCCATTCAAGCTCTAGTACTTCTTGCCAGGTGACCACTTACCCAAATCGACAGCTATTCACTGTCTTCTTCAAATAAAAAACAGGACAGTGGACCTTTCCTTTTGTGTTTTATATCCAATTGTGGCTGATAACCTTGAAAACTTATTGTTAGCCTGTGATACAGAGATGTTTGTTAACACATGGTGCTAATGAATCCATGATTTTTCCAGTTTATTGTGACTGTAATTCTTCCTGATCAATTACTTTGGCTGCACCAGGTATGCCACAGAGTGACTAGGCTTCTTCCAACAAATAAGTTTTCTTTCTAGGGTTGCCTGCAGATACATCAAAAGGCTTTCTGTTGCCCATGGACTGCGTTTTTACATGCCTGAGTTGTTCTCACTGCCAAATCCATGTAGGAAAACAAATCATGTAGGAAAAACAAAAAGTGGTGTATGTGTGGGGAGTGTAAAAGAAAGGAAAGTGGGAAGTAAGGAAGTTTCTTGTTCATTTTTGTTCAAGAAATAAGTTAATTTTCTGGGATGCTCAGCACCTACACCTCTTCTGCCTGAGGGAGTCCAAAAGTCATCCTCCTCTTGAGGGTCAGTGGTGCCTTTGGAATGCCTCATTTCACATGCAGTGGTCATTTTCCTCATGAGACTTGTGACATACATTTTAGATCTGAACATCTGGATTCAGATTCACTTATAATATAATTAAGTGTATCCCCAGCAGGGAGACGGTTTTTGATAGAAAAAGTCTTTTCAAGGAAGCTATTATACCACTTGTTATGGCAATAACGGCCAGGTTTACTTTTCTGTAATGTATATTTATTTTCTTCAGAAGACTACTGCTGTCATCTGAAGTTGGACTTCCATGGCAATGTGTTCCTTAGACTGCTAAATTGTTTTAATACATCTCAGTAAAAGCAGTTTTAGGCAAGAGCATTTTTAAGTCTGTTTGAAGGCAGTGTGTGGAGAGTGTGATGTAGGGGGGGAGTCAAATGTTTATTTGAAGATGTGTTTGAATGAATCTTCCTACATAAATTTGCCAGTGTTAAGAAAGAGGGGCTCTGCCCCTTTTAGATCACAAAGGCCTCTCAGTGGGGGATGGTTTTGGTAATGGAAAAAACAAAAAAGGTTCCAGTATGTGGTGGAGGAGGTAAAATAAACAAACACAATTGATGATTACTTCTCTCCATCAAGGCTTCTTTATCCTTGCAAGCTCAGTCAGTGGTCAGCATGTTAGCCACCCCTCCCTGTTCCATCCAGCCCTGACCCATCTCCTTTGACAGCGTTGGTTTATACAGCTGAGGACCCATGGAAGGGGGAACAGCACCCTCCCAGGTTCCTTGGAGGGAAGGATATTACTTACAGGGTTTTTCTCCTCTCTGTGCCATTCCACAAAGCTTTTTTTTAAGTAGAACCCTTTTTGCAAGGGTGCTGCTGTGCCTGCTGCTGCAGCCTTTCTAAAGGAATATTTGAGGTGCCTTGTGGTTCTTAAGGTTGTCTGTTCAGAATGGTCTCCCATTTTCCTGTTTGTCAATTTGTTTTTACCTTGTATGCCAACATGCATTTGTTTGTGCAAGGATGGATGTGTGTGACATGACTTAGAGCTGTATTTTTCTTACTTAGTGGCTCCAGCAGTGTCTAGAGTTAGTTTGTTAAGCTGGGTAATTATCAGCTGGTTATGATTGTTCTTCTCTCTTGAAATTTTACAGGAATATCTTAGAATCAAACAAAGGAAAACATCAGCTTTCAGGCAGCTGAAGTCAGTCCATTTACCCACATGAGGAGGAGTGTTAGCATGTGCAAGAAAGTTCTGAAGAGTGTCCAGTAGTGCTGGAAATGGAACATGGATGCTCAGAAATCAGAAAATTACAGATGTGAAAGGTGCTTGTACAGCACTAGTATGAGTGATTGCACCACCCATTTTTTAATGTAGATTTTAAATTCTTACATTTTTCTGAATGAAAACTGTGAAAAGAGTGCAACAGTCATAAGACAACTGAAGCAGACCTCACAGTACAGTGAGCACAGCTAGTGAGGCAGGAGCCCTCACATTCTACCATAAATTTTTCCTGTTCTGTCCCTCATTTGTTGGGCCAGAGATGGCATGACTGTGGATCATCTGAAGTAGGACATAGAAATGTGAAACTGCCTGAACACTTGAAAAAAGTTCATTTTCTCTCTTGGAATATCAGAACATCTGAGTAAAATTATTTTTATTTAAACAATTTTTGTTTTACTCTATTGGTATTTCAGAGTAATTTTCCGAGGCAGCAATTTGCACTAGTTTCTGAAAGGCAACATCTGGGCTTTGGAACAATCTCTTTTCAGCTTTGAAAATCCTACCTCAAATTGCTTATACGTTATAAATGTTTGAATTTTTTTTTGTGTTTTTTTTTAGCATAATGGAGAGGCAATAATGTATTTATTCCCTGTGATTTTATCTTCAAGTTCAGTTTGATTTTTCTTTCTTGGGGTTTCTAGGATTATTTGTTCCTGAGCCAAGAATGCACCTGTCATGTACAAATCCTCCAAAAAGGGAGGAGCATGCACATGGATGTGAACAAAAAAGAATAATAAAAATTGTTGGGAAGCTGGAATTAACCTGTTGGAAAGAAAATGTTTATATCCATTGGAGACATTGCTCTGCTTAAGTATATATTTTTTTTTATACCCCCCCAACATCACACACACAGATGGAAAACCGATTTCACTGTCTGTAGTTCTTAAAAGGCAGACGTGGTTTCTCTGGGGCCTCAGTTCTGCTCCTGCTAAACTTATTTAATTTAGATATTTCAGTGGTGCAAGTTCATGCTATGAGTGGTTATCTGCTTTGCTGGCATGATCAGTTTTGCCAGGAATCATACAGGACACCTGTGGATGGATGTGTTTATGTGTACTTGTGGGTTTTTGCATTTTTTTTTTCTGCAATGTGATGGGCATGGTGCAGATGTGGAGGCAAGTGATGGTTGGAGTAGGAGTTAGATAATAAGGTAGAATGATACTGCAAATTCAAATGTGTAAGCACCAGTGAGTACCTTGAAAATTATTTCATAACTGGAATTATATGTACATGTACAGGAAGGAAACACACATGCAAGATAAAGTTCTTATTCTGACCTTAATAGTCGGGAAATTGAGAGTTTAGTGGGGAAGAATAGAAACTTCTAACAATGTCCACGTTTCTGGTTTGTTTGTGATTGCACACAAACTCTGCAGAGGGAATCTTGCTTAGAAAATCCTTAAAGTACCATTTGTTGAGTTTTAAATTTAAATAAAGGAAGGGGAAAGGAGTGGGGGGTTGAAGCTCAGTGGTTGTTTGTTTGGCACTCACATCAGACAGTTGCATGATGGAAGAGTGGGAAAAGCTGCGTCATATTCTACCAAGATCTCAGTCAAAACAGTGGCTCCTCAAACTGAAATCTGAGCATCTTCTGGGAGAGAATTCTTATTATTAATGTTGATTCTACTGAAAGTAATTCATCGTTTAGCAATGCTTGAAGAAAAAAAATTATCAGTTTGATTAGACAAATACTGCGAATGACCAAGAATAAGCTCCCAAAACTGAAAAAAGTTTTAATATTTGCTAACTTTTCAAAATGAGCCCATGCTTCCTCCAATTTCTTGGGAATAACTCGGCCATAATTGTCATAATTTTAAAGCTGTTTCGACTCCTAGCCTTCATTTCACTCAGTGGGAATTAGGTATTCACGTCTGTGTGTGATGTATGGATTCCTTGTGCGGCACAGCTCTCCCACTCAGTGTCTGGAGAAGGACTGATGACTTTTCTGTCATTTTCAAGCATTAGTTTGTACAGTGAAATCTCAAGGCTTGGAATATCTAGTTATTTGACTAGATCCTCTTTGTAGTTCAGCGAGCAGAAGAGTGGTGATTACCTAATGTCACAGCGATTGAGGTAGTGCTTTTAGAAGCGAGCATTTCCTAAAACTTTTAAGTGAAAATAAGAGCAAAACTCAGCTATTTTTGTGATGGCATGATGACAAATTTTAAATAACAAATAAAAGTATAAGAAATAAATAAATAATAAAAAAGAAAGATGTATGAGGAGCTGAAGAGTCAGGGGAGGTACATTTCTGAAAGGTTGGGGGGTGGAGGGAAAGGAAGCCAGAGTTAATTTGAGGATGCACTGGAAAATAAATGAGCTTGTGGATTTAATTCAAAATCATCCAAGCAGAGTCTTTTGCATGAAAGAAGCCAGTGATCAGGCTCAGTTTACTTGAAACATCAACAATGACTGCATCCTGCTGTTTCAGAGTTTGTGCTGATAGATGCTTATCGTCTTTGACACTGCCCCACCGCAGTTGTGCGTTGCCGGTGCCGTAACCGTGTTATCACTACGTGCCTCTTCTGGGTTTAAGAAGTTCTCAAAACTCACAGGTTTTGAAGTTTGATCTCTTAGAAACATGCTTTTCAGAAATCTCATCCTGTAGCTTCTGGTTTATAAATGTTTTACAGGATTTTTGGCTCTTTTAGTTGATGTGTAGATGAGTGAAAAACAAAAGGCTGATGAACTTGACAGGTACTAAACAAAAAGATGAGAACACAGGTTCTCATGCTGAAGCTGATTTTGAATGTGTGTCTCTGGGTGAATTGCTAAATGTTCCTGCTTAATACAAACCAGTAAGATCCAAAGTCTGTGTGAGATGTATGAAAGAATTAGGTAATATTTGTTACAGTAATAGAATATAGTAGATAGGAGTACATTCATTGCCTTCCAAATTCTGTTTTGGATGAAGGCTGGTTTGTTTCAGGCTGCAGTATTTCACTAAAAACTTAGTCATGCACAGTCTTTCCCAGTTACCTGCTTCAAAAAGTCCCTGAAAAACTTTGTCTAGCACATGTTGGGAATGTTAAATGTGAACTTTTTTTGACAATGGATTTTTACTAGACTTGATTTTGCAGTAGTTTTTTGTGCATAAATTCCTTGCAAGTGCAAGAAAACAGAGATGACAAAATTTCAGTTGATGGCATAGAATTTTTAGAAAGTGGTTTGTTTGTTTGTTTCATTTTTCAAATAAAAAAGGATTTTGTTAACATTTTCTTGAAGTACACTTATAACAACTTCATTATTTGAGAGTTTTGATTCTTGTCAAATTGATCCACTTACCACTGAACTTGGAGCAGTAGCTTTGCTCAAAGAACAGTTTCCACACCATGCAGAATATCAGGTTTATGAGACGGGCTGCTGATATTACACTACACTTCAAAATGGATTGAGGATAATGTATTTCCTTCACATTTTATAGTCAGAATCCTCTAAACTGGAGGACTATCAAAAATGGTTAAAGTTACCCCATACAGAGAGGAAATCTGGAAAGCTAAAGGGAGAAGGTGGGCTGGGTGAAATGGAAATTATTGGGTGCCCCTAACCATAGGATTGCTTGTGGCAGCTCTAGTAGACAACTATAAACAAAAATATTGCACAGGTCATGCTGTAGTGATCTTGGTTTGTGTTAACAAAGTTGACTTGTTCAGCAGAACTGCTTTTAAAAAGCACAGCTTAGTCGTAGCATAGGTGTATTTTAAATGATTGATATGTTTTTAGCAATAATTAACAGATTATTCCACCTCAGTGTGAGTGACAGATGAGAGCATGCTTCAGTTTTTACTGATTAGCAGATTATAGAGTTTTGCTTTTTTCTTTTTTGGCTTTTTCTTTTTTTTTAATTGTGGAATTACTTCAGTGAAGAATTCCAAACCAGGCTGTAAATGACTCAAAAGATATTGCCAAATGAAGTCTGTTTTTAGTGGTATGTGTAGAAACAAGTCAGGCTTGCAGTTCCCAGTGGGACAAGTGTGTGGGAGTCTGCCACCCTTACTCATGTTGAGTAATACCTTATTACACAAGTAATCTTGTCAAAATGAATAGAGTTGGGTTTTTTAAAGGTACTAGTTATTCAGTGTACATAAATAATTAATTACTTTGGGGCCAAAACAGAATGGAAACCGTGCTTAGTGTTAAGTGGCACCTCTTGCTAGGGCTGTGTGTAAGGAGAGATCATAGTTTCACTAAACCTGGGAAGAAGAACTGTTTTATTAGCATTAAATGTGATCAGGGATGAGGCAGATAGATGCATTGCTGACATTTTGTATAAGCTTGTGTTTATAAATCTATATGTGTGTGTGTGTATGCATATACATTAGAGATATGTAGTAGTGCTGCTGTCTGTAATCATAATTATTTCCTGCGGAAAAGCAGTCTGCAGCTTTCCAACAAGTACTGTAATTAGAGGTAAATATCCCTGCAGAGAGTCAGATTGAATCCCATTGAAGTTTTTGGGCTGTTTTAGCAGTCAGTGTTTGATTTGGACTGGGGCCGTGTTCGGGAGCGAGTTGCTGGTGCTGTTGATAGCGGGCTGACGCTCCGCACCGCTGCTGATGTGCTCCTCCTGCCCCCACGCTCTGTTCCCATCTCTGACACACAGGGCTGAGTGGTTTAAACTCTGTCCATCACAAGGACTTGGTTTGTAGCTGCCAGAGAAACTCAAGAGGTGAATGTTTTCATGCCGATTCAGAAACTGGCTGTGCGACTCCAGTCAGGCGCTGTCGCGCCCGGTTGTGGTGAGAAAACAACAATGCCTCTCTTGATAAAGGAAAAAAGGAAAGTCTTGCACGGTCAGAATTTTGACATACAGTTTAAATCATCTTTCTACATCCTGTGGACTTGGAGCTGTCAAAGAGGCAAAGCCTGTGTTTGAATGGAAAAGCTTTTTATTTCTTTCAGAAGTGTACCAGCTATAATTATCCATAACTTTGCAGGCCTGTTTTAATGCTGTTTTATAATTACAGGTCCTAATGCTAGATTATACAAAGTCATTTATAAATAGTCAGAACAGAGGGACTTTGAGAGTTTTTAACCTGTAGATCGCTGTGGATTGTGGCAGCTGATGGGATTTTACCTGTGTATGTATGGGGTGAGCTGTGTAATGATTGATGAATCCCTTAATTAACTCCCAACAAGTTAAGATTTATGGCCTCATATCTTTTTCTCCTGACACATCTGTGTTTGTCACTTTTGAAGACATGGATAAGCCCCTTCTCCAAAAGCTTTTGTAGGTATCTGAAATGTTTCTGAGGTATTTTGCTTAATGTAACAAGATTAGAGTTTTATGACAGAAAATTTATTAAATTTTATGGCATGAACAATCGAATTGGAATGGATGCAGGTTGTGTGCTAGAGGGCACTATCTCCTTGAGTACTGAATACCACTTTAGATTTATTTTGGGAGTACAATCATGGATGAAATGAACTGAAACCAGTGAACAAATGTAGTGGGGGACACTTAAGTGAGGTTCTGTTAAGAATAGTAGTAATAAAAAAATATAGCTGTGGAAAGATCATGGAAAGATCACTTTTGTGAGACACTGAATTCAGGGGAAAAAACGAACAAGAGAAATAGTCATATTTAGCAGCCTGAAATTGTTTGGATGGAACCAATACGTGTAGGAAACAATTCATGTGGATGTAGCGTAGCTCTTACTTGCTACAGTGGAAAAATCCAACCCTGCTGAAGTCAATGCAAGAAAGTCTGAGATCAATAGACACAGGGTATCAGTTTAAGCCTATGAAGAGTCTGTTACAAATTGAAGAGCAGTAAAGAAGTATTTGGAGAAGCTATTGTAATATGAATCACATAAAATGATTGTTGGATAAGAGTGAGTTAAAGCAACGAGGTTTTTACTTCCATGAAAAAACAGTCTTGCTACCAGGTAAAGCATTTATTTAATGAAAATTTAAGGAAAAGGGTGTTTGGGTTTTTTAACTGCATTTTCTGCATATTAAGAAGCCTTTCTGAAAACAGGTCTCTTCACAGGGAACATCATCGGAACCAAATCTTCAATTCAATCAGAACCACTGATAAAATCAAATACAGAGATACATTTCATAATTACAGCGTGTCTGTGGAATGGCCTGTGTTCCAGTGCATCAGAACTTTGCAGATTTAGGTTCTCTAAATTGCCACCTACCTATTTGAATTCAGTAGAAATCATTAATGACATTTCAAAATGCAATTCTTCCTGAAACAATTAAGTTGCAACAGATTTCATCTGCAGTGGCACCCTTTTATGTTTGGAATCTGGTACGCTGTATTGCTACTTTCCTGAATTAAATTTTAAGATTTTGGGGTTTTTCTTAATCCAATCCATAAACTGATGCTTCCTTTTCCATTATAAATCTTCTTTCAGAGCAATGTAATTGAAAACCATTCTGAGTTTAAATTTGAGAAAAAGATCTTGAAGTCATGTGAGCTGTTAACTGTTGTGTTATCAGTGAGGGCAGATCCAGGATGTTTGTGGTCCTTTGTTAAAATGGGATAATTCCAGGGCTTCATTAGATCTAGGTCTGTTTAAAAGAGCTCAGTTGTTACTCTGAATTTAATTGTTTTCCTTTCCTAATTGCTTGTGGTGAGAACTCTGGTTGTATCTTAGGTATGGAATCTGTTAAGACCTGATATTAGATCAGTAGGATAAACAAGATATATGGAAAGAACAGAATTAGAGGATGCCTGATGTGGAGGCACATCAAATTTGGGAAATGGACCCATAAAACTGTAGAAATAATGAAAGACATTTATAGATGACTTTCTTGTTTCATGTTTTCTACTTGGAAACCTCTCAGAGATTTGATCCTTTGCTGCTGTAGACTTTGATAGTTCCTATCCTTTTGGAAAACATTTCCAAAAGTAGATATGGATCTATTCATTTATTTATTTAAATCTTCCGTTTTCTTGTGGAAATTCCCCAGATGTTCATGAGGACTAAGAA
The DNA here is from genome assembly GCF_030490865.1 of Poecile atricapillus. Taxonomy (NCBI): domain Eukaryota; kingdom Metazoa; phylum Chordata; class Aves; order Passeriformes; family Paridae; genus Poecile; species Poecile atricapillus. Next base: position 1,341,614 of record NC_081266.1, on the reverse strand, counting down.
ATTTCGGTGAAACTGATTTATGTCTAACTCAGGTTGGCGACAGATAGAGCTGCCTAAAAACAAAACACATTTGATGTTTGAGTTGTCCAGCTTTGTGTATCCATTTCTTTGAGTGACCTTGGAAGACTAATGCAGATTAAAGCCTCAATTTCACTGCCTTAGCCATTTTAGTAATTTGTTAGTCTTCTAGGATGGTGATGGGCACGTGGCTTGTAACTTGAACTGGATGTTTTAGAGACAAAGGGAAAAGTTTCTTGTGTCCTTTCTACTGTCACTTCAGTTTGGCCTACAATCCAACCTCTAGGTTTTCATTTTAGATCAAAAGCAAAACAATCTCTGTTTCTGCAAGTGCATGGAGGTGGACACCTCTATTATCTTCCTTGTCTGTTTATATAAATTCCCTGCAGAAAATTATTTCATCCCTGTTGGGAACAGTGACAAGCAGAAGATGATGATCTGTAACTATATATTCACATATAAAGTTAACAGAAGAGCTTTATTTCAGCATGATATTCAAACTTTCCTTGTGAAGCAATGTGACAGAATCTGTGTTATTCTAGGTTAACAGCAGCAGGAGTTCTTGACACAGTTTGAGTATATAATGTATAATCCAAATCATCAATACAAAGCAAGGCATCCTCTCTCTCTCTCTATAATTTATTGTCAGAGTGAATTGCAGTGGAGACTTTTGTGCATGGCTTACAATATTTTCAGTCATTTTATCAAATATAAATGTTCTAAAGTATAGAAAATTACTGTGGAATAATTGACTAATGATCTTGTGTCCCTCCCTTTTTGTTTGCCAAAATTGACACAACTGCTTAGTGCTGATTTTCAGAGAGATTTTGTAAAAACTCAGGCTTCTATTAAAGTAGTGTTAAAATGAGTAACCAAAAAACTTAAATTCAATAGCAAATGTCGATCTTGGTGCAGCACAATGCAAAATATGAATAATTCACATTAACTTTAGAAGGGAGTTGTATGATTTCTGCACAAGGGCTGGAGATCTGTCACATCAAACATAGCTGCAAAATGCTGAATTCAGTGGGCTAGTAGAAAACTGCCAGTAAGAGTCTATCTGGTGATCTCTGTCTTTGTGCATATGCTTTGCTGCAGACACGTAGGTGGGAAAGCCTAGAAGACAGAATTCAGGTAGGATGTATGAAGTGTTAGTCTGTTGGACTAAGTCAAACATTAATAGAAAATACAGATTGGTTCTCTAAGCACTGGCAATAGGTGGTGTTCAGAACAGGCAACGTGCAGCTGTGTATAGGTTCTGGTAGGGATTTTTTTGTCTGAGTTTTTGTTGTTGGTTTTTCTGGTTTTTTTCCCTTTTTTTTTTTTAATATATAATCTAACTTGGCTCAGGAGGCAAGGCTCAAAATGAGATCATTAGAAGCAAAATAAGTCTTAACAAAGGGCTGTTTAAAGTCACTGTTTGTTTTCAGACCCAGTTGACTGCTGCTAAGAACCATTCTGTGCTCAATATGCCAAATCGTATGGACATGCTTCACCTCACAGCAGCCATACACATGGTTCAAGAGGCTGCTGGGCTTTTGAAATGCAGTCCTTTAACTATGCAGTTGAAAATAAAAATGGGGTAATTAGAATCGTAAATACAAGATTTTTGAGGAGGAGCAATATTACTTCAGCCTCTTTTTTTTTTTTTTTTTAACCTTTGCATACAAATAGTCTTCAGTTTCCTTGTTTATGACTTCTCTTTTTTTTCCTGTGAAACATTTCCCTGTTTTTCATTTCTTCTTCTGGCTGTGCCTGGAGGATTTATTCTCATTCCACTCCTTGCAGATGCCCCTGGTTAGCACAGGGGATCGTTGTGCCATCCGTGGATGTACCCTGATTTTCATGAACAAGGTTGCTGTAATTAACCCCAGAATTTGTCTGCATTTTAAGACTTCACTGTACCCCCCTCTGTTTTAGAGACCAAGCTGGAAGCAGTCTGGGTTCTGTAAGATTTTCAGTAGTGCTTGGCTTGAATGATACTTGAATTTACCCAGGAATTAAGTTGCTTTCAGTGTTTATAAAAGTTGGAGATAAACACATCATATCAGACATTATCAAAAACTTGACAATGTAGGCCTGAATTTCAGGTCAATATTTCTGTTGTTTTTACAATGTGTACTGTATAATCTTCCTTGTGTATACTTTTTTTTATGTAGTTATAGATGTAAAATTACATTTTCATGGGGGGGTGGTTCTGATCTAGTTATAGACAGGAAGAATTTGGTATATAGATAGAGAGATTTGATAGCAGATCTTCATTTAGTCAGCGCACCCCTGACTTTATGTTGTCAAAAAGCTTAGATAATTAATGTCCAAATGTTTATTTGCTTAACTAAACCAGATCTCCAAACCTGGAAAGATCCTTGCAACATGACTATAACACTCAGTTGCTCACATGGGTGAAATTTTGTAAACACAGACATTTTGGCTTGCTAGCAAGTTCTTTTATTGTATTGTATTTTATTTTACTTTATTTTTTTTTAATCAATTGTGGCAGTTAATGACATGCAGATGATTATTCCTTAAAAGCTAAGTTGACAATAGCTTGTATCGGGAGACATTCTATCTTCATGGAATCCCTTGCAAATGCAAAACTAGATGGGTATTTTTTTAAAGGAATTGCATTTCATTATGCAGTCTTAGGTGAATTTTCATGTTTAAGAAGCTTGAATACAAGAGAGTGTTATATTAGTGTATTATTCTCACAACAAACAAGCCACTGTTCTGTTGCTACCTGCTTGGCCATTGTTCCCAATTGTGTATGCTTTGCAGTGGTATTTGGATGGTTTCCTGCTCTCTGCCAGCACAAAAAAGGCATTTCTGTTACAATGGCCCCTAACCACACAATGACGACATTAAGGATTTATTTGGAGGTTTCATTATTTTCTCCTCTTTTGTTCCTTCCAGGATGTCTTCCAAGCGACCAGCCTCTCCGTATGGGGAAGCAGATGGAGAGGTAGCCATGGTGACAAGCAGACAGAAAGTGGGAGAAGAGGAGAGTGACGGGCTCCCAGCCTTTCACCTTCCCTTGCATGTGAGTTTTCCCAACAAGCCTCACTCTGAGGAATTTCAGCCAGTTTCTCTGCTGACGCAAGAGAACTGTGGCCATAGGACTCCCACTTCTCAGCACAACACAATGGTAGGTTCGCTTCTGGTCTATTGTGGTTGCATCCATTCTTTGAATTCTGCCTCTGCAGTGGTTTGGCATCCAGATCTGTACTTTCCTGGAGTGTGCAATGCACAGCTACACGTCCAGACCACGCCACAGTCATGTGTGAGCTCTGACCTGGCTGGGCTGCCTCTGCCCTCCGCTGCAAATGCTAAATCGCTTGCAATGCAGACTTTTCCTCACCTTTGCCTGATGGCATTTAGGGTGCTAAAATTTGTTAGCTGCACTGATGTGAGTTGGAAGTGTATGTGTTCAGCAAACAGAAAATGGGTTTGGAACACTCTAAGTGAGAGTCACGTTTGGCATGGTGTCTGAAATATCACCCTAATGCCAAGTTTGTGCAACAGTAAAGCATGGAAATCTGTATAAAGGGTAAAAAAAAAAGAAACTTTGAATTTTGATGACTTAAAAAGTTACGTCTCATGTGTAGTTCACATCACAGATACCTACGATAAAATTTACTGTGCTTATGAAATTAAATCAGCGTACTACTTTTTCACTCATGAATTTCCACTCCACAACTGACACTGAACACTTAATTCATTACATGCAGCAGCCCAGGGGAAGTCCAGAACTCGCTGCATCTTAAAGAAGACAAAACAATGGCATGTTCCTTGCTGGTATTGTAGTGTTTGGGCCCTTCACATGCAGTTCTGATACATTTTTAGAGGTTGAAAGGTGCATTGGAGCCCCAGGACTGAGGCACTCGGACAAAGCTCTGTTGTGAACGTGCTTGCACAGTTCTTGCCTATTTACAAATTGGCTGTAACTTTTCTGTTAGTCTGCCACTTTGACAAGGGCACTGATAATTTCACTAGAAGTGAAGATAATAAGTGGACCTGCATATTTGAAGGCTTTTAAAAAGGCATTGCAAAATAGGTGGTAGTGTATTCTCATAAAAGCCTACAAGAGCTCCACATTGGCATTTAAGCCCTTACAGCTCATTATGCATATGTAACAAGCCCTAAGTAAAAAGCCTTAGGGATTATTATTTCTCATAGGACCAAGTCACTGGGTATTCAGTGAAGCTGCTCTCCTAGACAGAATAACTCATTGATCCTGATCCATTTTCCTCCCTTTTTTGGGCTAATGCTTAAGCTCAGACAGTGGTTTGGAATACATAATTTTAGTTTGTGTTATTGCAACTTTACATGGAGAAAGAATATCATTGGAGAAATTACTCATGGGCAGACAATGTCATTATCTTTGTTGAGCTTGTTTATTTCTCGACCTTTATCTTATGTTTTATGGAGATGAAATTCATTAATATAACAGTTCCAGCCAGTGGGATGTTAGGGTATGTAACTAATGTATGGGCTTTGCTATATTTTGGCCTATTTTAGGAGAGTGTTTTGGAGATAAGGAATTGTTTCTGACAACATTAAAGTCAACAGATAAACTTGTGATGGCACCAGTAGTGTAGAATCAAACCCTAATGAAATAAAAAAATGTTTTCTAAGGAGCCCAGCCAGGAGTATTTCATCTGCACCTCACTGAAATATTTAACTGCTCTTTAACTGGTTTTAATTAACTTCTTTGTTCATTTATAGCTTTTAAGAACACGAGGTTTAGCTGATCATCTAGTGTAACTTCCTGCTATGAAGGCCATATTTAATGTGATGTCAAAACAGTGTGTTCTGTCTTTTTATTGTACAAGATACTGAATCATGGGGTGTTTTAGATAGTTTTGTTGTAGCACTGACACACTGCAGGCTTACCTGAGGCAGTGCTTGGGGGGTTGGAAGGGACTAATTTTGTCTTCATGCATGTTTAAGAATATTGCCAATCTGTATGAAAGTAACATTTTGGTAATACCTCTCTTTTAGTGAGGACTGTGTTGTAAAAATCATCACTCAGGTAGTTCAGAAAGGATGTAGCCTGTATGTCTCCAGAAGGAAGAAGTGATCAGTCTAAATAAGTAAAATACACATAATCACTCCCTCTGCTGTTGTGGTGTGTAGTACCACAGTATGTGGTATTCCTTATCAGAAGGAAATCACTGGATTACATTTAGATGACTTCAGTTTGTGCACTTAGCAGTGACAAAAATCATTCCCAAAGGACATTCCCTTTATAACATTGCAGAGGACATTTTTAAACTGTTTGAATTCACGTTGTGTTGTTCCATTATCTCCGGGAAGCAGATCCAGGTGTGTGCTGGTGTGCCCACAGCACCACAGAGCCCAGTCTGATGCAGTTTTATTGCTAAAGCTCCAGGAGCTTCACACTTCCCAACTTACACTTCTGAAAATTTACCCTATTGCACTTAACCAAGTTTTAATGACTGCTGTCTTAGTGAGACATCTCAAAATTCTGGGTAAACTTTTGTAAGAGGAGGGAAAAATTCCTTTAGAGACATCTTCAAACCTAATCAAAATTGGCAAAAACCCTCAAAGCCCATCTTCCCATGGAAATGAACAGGATATTTCTGAGGATGTTGGAAGTGCAGCCAGAGAAAGGTTAGTGCAGGGGACACAAACTGAAGTGGAGGATCCCTGCAAACACCAGGAAATTTTGAACTACAGGAACACATTTTTTTTTGTGTGAGGGTGACTGAGCATAGGAACAGGTTGCTTTGGGAGGCTGTGGCGTCTCCCTCCTTAGAGATACTCAAAAGTCATCTGGACGTGGCCCTGGCTGGCTCTCAGTGGCCCTGCCTGAACAGGGGGATTGGGCCAGGTTTCCTCTGGAGATCTCTGCCAGCCTCAACCAAGGCAGGGGTAACTCCATCTCAAACTCTCTCCTGACAGAAGAAACTATATACTCACTTTAAGTAGGAAAACTCTTCTCCTGATAAGAAAAGAAGCACTAATTTATCAGACTTAAAGCAGCTGCTCAGTAGAAAATAAAAGACAAATGATGTGACCTAGAATATATCTGAGAATCCCCTTAGGACATTCATAGCAGGCCATAAGCTTTGCAGGGAAACACTTGAGGATTTCAGTATCAGTCAATAGCTCTTTTGAAGAAACCTATTAAAGCTGCAGTATTTGGATAGCACAGATAGTTGTTAGCTCATCTAAGTTACAAATGTTTATTTTACTTGTTTCTATTTGCCTGCATTTATGTTCTATTTGTCTGCTTTTGCAACTCTGAAGATCACTGATCTCACCAATGGTGTCTGTGTGTTAAATTCTGAAAAAGAGAAATGTCAAGGCTAAAAGTACTAATTATAGTATACCACAGGCATGGTGTGTTTAAACCAGACCATTCTTTTTAACTATAGAATATCAGTGAAATGCTGGATGGGATTAAAAATAAAAATAAAATACAAATTAAAAAAAAAAAAACTACTGAGGAAAGGTCAGACTGGTAAGCTGTAATTTTGCCACTCCCTAGTTGTTCCAAACTGATGACTGTGACTGGTAGCCCACGTGTCCTGCACTTTCAGTGGGATTTAGAATTCATTTTCAGTAGTGCTTTAAATTGATAGGAAATGTTGTGGTGCACTGTTCAGGAGCTTTGTTGCTTGAGACTAAAAGAAGTTGTGTTTCTGTGGTGCATGAAGTTACTCCTGTGTAACTTGGGAACAATATTAAGAATAGCAGTAGTACTGGCCAAAGAGAGTACTTTGTGCTTTTCTTTGCTTCGTGCTTTTCCTCCACTTGTCCGAAATAAAAGGTTGTTTAATGCTTCATTTGAATTCTCTTATCACATCTATCCTGGCCTGCGCTTCACCTGTTGGTCTGGAGTTGTCAGCATATGAATGGTGGTGGATCAGAACAAGGGGCTGGAGCACTTAGCTATTATTCAGACCTTCCTAGGAGAATGGAAATCTGAATGCATATAGCTTTTTAAAAAGTCAAATAGGACTCTAATTATACTGAGCTAAAGAATGCATATTTAAAAAAAAAAAAAAAAACCCACAAAAAACAAACCTCACAGTGGTTCTAGAGAAATTTTAATTTCCAGTGTACCTTTGAGCATCAAGCTTAGGATAAGTTATTGTGATGATACAATGCACAGTGTTGTGAACACCAGTGCCTTTACTGTGCCAGCTCTAATAATGAGAATTTCATTGTTTGGGGAGAGCAGTCTCCTACACTCTAGACAAAAGTGTAATTACTTTTGAACGATGTGGAATGTGCTCAGTTTAATAGCATGGAGAATAGATTCACAAAGATTCAGATAAAGCTAGCTTGGAAGCCATATGTGCAGTGTGGCAGTATGAAATTGTTAGCAGGCACCATAATTACAACACACACACACACACACGCACACAATTTCACAGTTTAAACTATAAACTGTTGTTTTTGTAAGAGATAGGCCTATCTGAGCAAGACTAGTTCAATTAAAATAAACCAGAATCAGTGGTAAGTTTGCATTTGTCTGATGTTCTTTCCTTCCTCTCTTAACGGTAAGTTGATATTTATAAGATGATGAAATTACTTTGTTGCAAACATTGCATTATAAATGTCATCATAGAAGTAGCACATGGAAGCAGTTTCCACAGGTACAGTTTTAGACTTTTACTGGAGTTTAATCTTACACTTGCACTGTTTCAGGGAATGACTGTGTGAGCTGTTAGGAAAGGGAACAAATGAAAAAGAATCAGCCAGCACCCATCAAAGAGCTGTAGAAGTTGCCTCTAGTTTAGTCTGGAGAACTCTCTGCAGTCCTTGAGAATCAGCTGTGACGGAGCCAGAGCTGTGATAACTCTCCTCTCTGCCTGACAAGTCTCCTCCTTTCAGGTTAGGCTGATCTGCCTGTCCTCCTTGTCGTGCTCCACATTCTCCCAGAACTCCTGTCCTGTCACATCCACACGAGTCAAGCTTGCATCACTTGCCAGCTACTCCATATGCAGGTCCTGTCCAGGGCTCATAAAGAAACAAAAAAGGTGTCTTCATTCTTCAGGTGAGTCAGGGATCAAAGCCCTAGTGCAATTCAGGAGCAGTGGAATTTTATTCCTTTGGTTTATTGAACCACCCTCTCAGCACAGTGACTTTTGCATACTTGTAGCCATGGAAAACCAGAGTGGATACATTATTCCCAGCAGAATAATAAATAATAAATAATAGCAGGATAATCAATGGGCAGAAACACCTGCTGAAGTTTGAGATGACCCATTGCTGTTTTTAAGAGTCTTTGAAAGGTCCAAAGGTTGGTTAAGGACATTAGGTAAGTAATGAAGTAGGAAAACTTTTTTTTTTTCATCCCCAAGCAGGAGGATTAAAACTACATTTAAACCAATAATTTGACAAATCAAGACCAGGTTTATAATATATAAATTGCCTGGAATACAGGGTGCAGATGACTGTAGTTTCTAAAGGCCATGAAGAGAAGTGGAAACAGCAGTTGTTTGTTTTTGCTGAAGATCATCTTACTGTGAAGCAGTCATGTTTTTAATGGATTCATTTGAATGCAGTTAAGCAGAAAATAATCAACAGAAAAGTAAACACCTTTGTTTTATGGAAGTGCTGGGAACTTTATGTGTCCATTGTTTGCAAGTGATTATGTGCCTAGACATCAATTCACTGACTTCATACTGGAAAATATCTTCATTTAAACTTACTGCATAAATACTAGTAAAATATAATTCAAGTGGGTAACTGAAAAATTCTACAGAAAAAAAAGATAGGTAGAACCGTAAAGCCCACATTTGGTGGGAATATTCGAACCAGATGGTCTCTCTTATGAGGAAGAGAAAAGAATGATTCAATGCCCTGTCAAAAAACTATAAGCAAAAAAACCCCAATCAACCAAAAGAAACCAAACCAACCAACCAACCAAAAACAAACAAAAAAAAACAAAACAGCAAAGAACCCCCAAAACAAAGCAGAAAAGCAACAACAACAGCAAAAAAACCTGGTCATCTTTCCAAGCAACAGCAATAACTTCAAAATTTTGTTTCAAATCTGTGCTATCAATTTGAGGAGCACTGGTAAGGACTGCGATATGGAGAAAGCCCCACTAGGACTGAAAGACCATTTTATAGCAATAATCCAAAGAGACTGCATTTAAATGTTCCTGCTTCTTGATGCATCTTCTGCTTCCAACAGTCACTCCCTATGTGTGACAGAACATCTGTGGGATCTTGCCCATCCTGGGGGAAGTCAGACAATAGCTGTGGAATTTGTGTAGTTTCTGCAGTCTGGGTCCGTCCCCTGTGGCACTCTGCTCAAATTTATTCTGAAACTCTTATCTTTCCTGTGGTGGCAGTGAATCTTTCTGGTGTTGTAGTGAGACACAAGCTCTGTTCCCAGTTAAACACCCAGTTCTCCATTGTTCTGGAAACAGAAGTCCAGAGAAATGTAGTTTTAGATGTTTGTAGAGCGTATGTTCTTTGGCCAAGCTGCTGCACTGTTGAGAAGCTTTTGGCCTTAGGCTGTCCATGTAACTATTATCAGAATAGAGAGCAGCATGCCAGGCTTCCATACTCTAATCTGACGTGTGCCTCAAGGCAAGGCATGTGGGAATCCCAAGTTGATTAAGTTTTGCCCCCTCATGGCACAAACTCCTACTTTTGAGCACCACCTTGACTCATTTTTGCTTCAGTAGTTGTTAATTCATTTTAGAACTTCCAGAACAGTTTCCCCATGCGCTTTGTGTTTGCTCCACACACTTTTCATACCCACAGTACTTCTTCTGAGCAGCTGGTGTGGTTTTCTCCCTTTCTTTTCTCTGCAGGTGCGAATTTCTCTCTATTTCCAGCCTTATAAGAGCCAACGTTACTCTATCAGTTTCTGACTGCTTGCAGTTGTCCTCTGAAAACCTTTTTCTCCTTCACCCATTTTCTTCCTCTGCTTGTAGTCATATTTAACTCAGTCATTTTTATTATTTAATCCATTCTAAAACCTTTTAGTAAATAGCTCACATGAAGACATTGCACAGTAAAAATAAGTGTTACGCTATTTGCTTGGACAGAATGTCAATAAAGCAGGGGATGGTTGGTTTTTGATATGCAGCCCTACTTAGCAGAGATATACCAAACCTAAAAGGCATTGTGAAGTGTTGGTCATGGTTTCTTGAATTTCAGGGCTGCAAGGAATCCTTGTGGTTATAAACTCTGGCTCTTAGAAGTGCCAGAACCTTCTGCTACACTCAGTACTCACAGTCATGTTTTACGGTCTCTTCTCTCACTGTCAAATGTTTGTGTCCGTAGGAAGTTACCCATTGCAGTTACAGGTTGAAACATTCCTTTATTTTCTGTCCCTTCAATGGGTGAGTGAAGCCCTCATGGTTTTTGCATTGTCTCTTTAGGTGTGATTTTTCATGTCATACAAAATCCAGTTGGATTAGGCTGTGCCAAGGCCGGGTTGCTTTCTCTAGTTTTTCTTCCCACTGCTAATGCTTTTTCTGATTCACCAAAAGTAGAGCTGGTTGTAGTGGGAATGAAAGCGTGGCTCCAGGCAGTTGCTGGCATTTAAAGTGTCGTGTCATCCAGTCAGGTTTTTTTCCCCTTTCATGGAACTAACTGCTTCCTCTTAAGTACATCAGTGAAATACCACCGCCTTCTGCGTTGTAATAAAAGGAGTTATTAATTTTCTCTAGAAATTCATGGCTGAACAAGGACCTTGGGCAGCTTAGGCTGCAGTTTGCCTTATGTGTTTATTTAAGAATGCACATCTGCCATTGGTAGGTCAGCTCCTAAGATGAGTTCAGAGAGAGGAGATTGATGCTGCAATGTTTCTGGACCAACCAATGTTCCAAAGTGTTTAAAAGACAATGAAATGGAGGAAACAGACTTTCTTAAGTAAAAAGAGTCCTTTATGCCTGGGGTAGCAAGCATGTCTGAATAGTTTGGCCGGCCTAATTTCCAGATTCTCTTTAGCACCCTGAAGTTCTTTGTTCCTTTTTCCGGTTTAGTTGCAGTTGTGTGATCAGATAAGGCGTTTTTGCTCTTTGCCAAGGAGAAGTAGACTTGGTGAATCCCATTAATTTAGCATCACTAGATAAACCAGCAAAAGTAACTGAGTGGAGTAGTGCCCAATTTAACTCAGGATAGCTTTTGTCAGAGCAGTGTAAATAAGACTGTAATTATACATGGAAATAGTCTGCTTCAGCATCCTTTTTTATGCTTTTAAAACTGAATTCACCCCAAGGAAAAAAAAAAAGAGCTCTAAAGATTAACTTTCTGTAGTCTGTACAGGCAGCAAGCAAATTACATAGATTGTCTAAAGCATAGACCAGTAAAATCTAATATCAGACTGTTATTATCTTTATTTATATTGTACCCAGAGCATGATTTCTTTTTATAGAGACAGAAAAAAGAAACATTCCTGCCCCAGAATGCTTAGCTTATGACCCTGTTCCTGCAAAATAATCTGGTTGATTGGAACCTAATGCTGATGGTTGCAAGAGGGAGGGAAGGAGAGGTCACTGACTATAACTCCTTCTCCACATAGCTTTTTGTAGGATTGGAGTTTGATGACAGAAAATAATAAATATTATAGCAAAAGGTAAAATCCTTCTGACATCTCAAGTCTGAATTACTGGGGTAGATGGTATGTGTATCTCTACACTAAGTCATGTCAGAAGTGGAAGCTTGCATTGCTTATTAATACTGCAAGCCAGAAATAATGCAAAACATCCATGCTTCAGACTCTCCTCTATGCTGATTTTCAGATCGAATTTAAAGTGTGTGTTTCATCTCTGTAAGTGAAACTTTCCTCTTTCCTGTTCTTTGTATTGTAAATTGCTGCAGTTGTAATCAGGAGATCTGCTCAGCTTTGTATCCATCTGTGTTCAAAAACAGCAGTATTTGCTAAAGATGTGCAGGTTTCCAGAAAACAACCAGATACAAATGCAGAGCTTAGCATTTAGGATTTAGGGATCTGTTAGGAGCAAGAGTAGTTTCTTATACAATTCTCAGTTAAATTTATGGAGTCTCAGTGATCTATTTCTGCTGATTATTGGTGTAGCATGAGGACATTTTGGCTTTTTTCATAGAGGAAAGAAGTTATTTCTTCTCACAGAATGGAGCTGGCCACTAACACAATACAAAGCCACTTAAATCTTAATGTCACTTTTGGTGTGAAGATTCAAGGGTGAAGTCTCCTCAGACTGTATGTTTAAAAAGTGTATATTAGAAGTGAGTTAGTAAATTTGGCTTTATAGTTAATTGAAGCAAATAGGGAATAGTGGAGCATGATTCATTTTGTCCTAACAGATCTTCTAAGTAGGTGAAGGAACTCACACCCCAGAAGTGCCTATTTTTCTTTGTGGGTTACAGCTGGAGCTTAGGGTGTTGAGCTCAGCTGTTGATCCCTGTAGTTGATAAATCTGTGGTCAGATAACTTCAACCAAAAAAGCCAAATTGCCTGGCCAGAGCATTTAATAATTCGTTGTTCATAAGTAAAATTTTGCTTTATAGTGCTTAGCTCTGTTGGGAATAGAAAACATTCTGCATCTCAGAGTTCAAATCACTCAACTCACTTGAGTTTGTGGCCTGCATCTGACTAATGATAGATTGTGAGTCCATGGTATATTCTTTACTTTTATAAATACAAAATCTCCCCTTTTTTTTTGCTAAATTCCGAAATTCATATTGTCTTGATAGAGACAGTAGCAGAGTGTAGGGGAGAGCATATTGATCACTCACAATAGCTACATGTATAAGACCTGTTTAAATTCTCTTTAAACCAATTTGATAAACTCCACTGGAAAACATTTTCCAGAATTTCATATATCTGCAAGCAGAACTGCAAATAGTGTGATTCAGTCCTGCAAAGAATACATCTGTGGCAGATGATGTACTTTTCCTGTTTGCTTGTGGCCAGTGTAAACTTAGCTTTTGGGCAGTGACCATAGCTTCAGTTTTGAAGCTGTCAACATGACTATTGGGTAATACAATGACACAGGGCCTGAGTGAATTCCTGAGCTTTCCTTATGAGGAAACCAATTTGACTGAAATACTTCCTTTTATATTTAGGATCTGTGTCTTCATATTGCTCCGTAAAATATCACAGAGTTGTTGGAACTTGAAATTTGATAACTGTTAACAAAGATGGCAAGTTTTCGGTTTATTGGGTGAAATTAGATGGTTTTTCCAGCTTCCAGGTTGTTGATTTATCATGGGCAATTAATTTCTGTCATCTATGCCTGCGTTAGTATAATGGGAATTATACTTGTCCTTCATTCATGATGGTCTGTGATCTGTCAGAGTTTCCACACTCGTGGAGGTTATTGAATGCTGTAGAGTGAGATTGGGGTTCAGTTCACCAAAGTTTAGGCACATAAAAGATAGGTGCTTGGGCTGTCTTCACAGCTTGTGTAAAAAGATAACCACCCTCCTAGAACAACATTTCCAATCTTAAAATAAGCACCCAGGACAAGAAAGATTAATTACCCTCTGAAAGTGCTTGTCTATTGACTATAGAGGGAGCCTTGATGACTGGTTTAGACTAGGTGTCTAATTTGGGGCAAAAATTAGGTGAGAGTAATCCCATTCACAGTACGTGGTGTTAAAGAAATAACGCATGTTACTGTGCAAATATTCTCTCATTTTCTGTAGAAGTAACTATGTTCTAGTTCATCCTTTTTTTGGGGAGGGGCTGGGGAGTGTTGTGTGTGAATATTCTATCAGAATTCTTTTTTGATTCTTTTATGGTGTTTTATTAAAACCCACTGGGTTTTAAGAATTGGATATTCCTTAAAAGCAAACCTTTTGTTGTATATCTATTGAGTAGTGTTAAGTTCAAATAATAAATAATGTGTTGGTTAGCAACATCTATTGGAGAATAAAGAAATACAGAACACCTTAAAAAGGCTATTTTGGGAAGATTCTCTTAGTATTGAAAAATGGCATTAATTCTAGTGGGTTTCCCCTTTAAAATTTTGGGAATTATCAAATGTTATTAGAAGCTCAAATGCTTAATAAAGCATTTTTCTGTCTTAGTATCTGCTGCAATGAACATCAGATTTTATTGCTCATTTTGATAGATCTCAGAGAATGTATGTAACCTGTTAAAGATTTGATTTAACCTTGCCTGGCCATTTTTGCAAGTCCAAATGTTATGCATAGGCACAGTAGCTAGACCTAGCAATGCATTGGTTAAGAAACTGTGGTTAAATCCCAGCCTTACTCTGTAGAAACCTGTCTGGTGTGCGTGTTTTAATTCTACTTATGTCCTCCTCCGTGTTTAATCCAGAAAATGGGTATATGTACATGTGCACAGCTTCACATTTTGGCACAATGTTTGGTATATTGTGTGCTGTGACTTGTATCGTGCCTGCAGGCCATAGGAAAACGACACAAATTAAATGTGAAATAGAAGGAGACATAATTTAAAACTTGCATGTTCTAGAGATGCAGTATGGCATCTGAGAGTTGCAACATATTGCAAAAAATTCCCCCTATTTCCCCAACAAGAAGCTCGTGTTTTCAGCTGTGCAGGCTGCTGGAGACACAGGCAGCTTCCCTGGCTGTTTGCTGGGAATAGCTGGCACTGGGTTTTATTTGAGGCACCATCATCACCACTGCTACACATGCTCCATCTCCTTCTTGTTCCTGTCTAACTGCACAGGTCATGTTCTGCTCTGCCCTCTTCTGTGCTTCTGTAATTATATTTACTTTACATAGACATGTGAGTTCCCTTTTCTCTTTTACATATGTTGTTTTCCTTCATGCTGAGAAAACTCCACAGCCTGACAGGGCGCTTTTTTTTCTTTCCTTTTTTTTTTTTAAGCACTCCAAATTCTATCCAGCTTTAAACTCTTATGTTTATAACCCTGAATATCTCTAAAATGTCTTTACCTAAAACACTTTATGGTTTTATTACCAGGTTTATGCCAGTAATAATATTCACATCAGCTTTCTTAGGGATAATCTTTTAGCAGAACCTAGCAAGAAAGGCTTTGAAAACTATCATTCCCAGGAACGCAAATCTCGGAACATGAAACATCGGTTTAATCGCCCTCTCTGACAACTTAACACGACAGATTGAAAAATACAAGCCGATATGGAAGTGGGATCAATGGATTATCAAAGTCCTAAACATCTTTTCTTGGAGGGGGAGGGAGGTGGGGAGCTTTGGGGTCCATTGGCATGCGTAAAACATGAAGTTTGCATGGCTTACCACAGATCCTCTGCTGCCTGACTGGCAGCGAAGTTGAGAGGAAGAGAGAGAGATTTACATGAGGGAACTCAGGGGGCTTTGTCACGGCAATTGTATAAAGTGATATACAGTGCAAATCGACTCGAGCATGTCCCTGGATAGCAGGCGGTTTACAGCCTCTTCAAGCAGAGATTACTGCTTTATCTTGTCATACTAAATTAACGTGGCAGCACACTGTTAAACAGTGGTGACCTCTTCATCTGTGGAAATTGCTGCCTAGAGGAGAGATGGTATTTAAGACTCTCTTTCTCTCTCTCTCTCTCTCTCTCGTTCTCCCCTCCCCACTTTTTCTCTATATCCTCTTCCCTTCCTCCCTGTCTCCCTCTTTTTTTTTTTTCTTTTTTTTTTTCTGTTGGGCCCTGAGGCATTTTTGGGTTAGGTTGTAACATTAAAGACAAAAAGAAAGAAAGAAGGGGGAAGGGAGAGGCTTTTAACATCAAGGTGACAACAGCTATGTGTTAATTGGGCCTTTGTTGTTTGATTAATAGCCACTTTGGTGTAGAATATTAAGACAGTTGTTTGGACAACTTTCTAAAAATGACATGTCCTTTCAGTAAACTGGGATTAAGCGATGTTCTCTGGTCTGCACATTTTAACTCCTTATTGTTAATGCATTTAGCCCTAAACTTGCTGCTCTTTTGGAGCCAGCATTCCATCCAGCCCTCCTGGCACCATCCTCTGGTGGCACAGGATGCAGCAGGTCTGTCCAGGGGCACTCCTGGAGCTGCTGCTGCTGCTGAAGGTCAAGGTGATGAAAACACCTCTGCAGGGTGAGCCAGCTCTTGTGTTGGGCTGTATTTCAGGCTGGAATAATGCTCTGAGATACGCAGTCGAGTGGGAAAAGGGAAAGAACCATTTCATTGGGCTGGCAGTG
This sequence comes from Poecile atricapillus, assembly GCF_030490865.1. NCBI lineage: Eukaryota > Metazoa > Chordata > Aves > Passeriformes > Paridae > Poecile > Poecile atricapillus. The sequence continues at coordinate 1,325,494 of NC_081266.1, read as the reverse complement.
CGATACAGAACAGGAAAATTAAATCCCACGTTTCCATCTTTTTCAGTAAACTGAGTCATTTGAGGAGAAGATGACATTTCAGACCAGGTTTTCCTTTCTTGATTTTTCTATTTACTATGCAGTGCTTCACTGTGGGTCCAGGCCAAAGCTCTTTGAAGTCACTATAAAGACTGCTTTGTCTTTAATAGGCTTTGGATCAAGGCCCACATGACCTTAGGCAAATTATTGCAAATCAGTGTTATGAAGTGCTTGGAAATTTGCAAGCATACATATCTGAAGTATTAATTTTTGATATACTTTAAGAAACAGTTGGGAGGCCAGGTGAAATCAGGTTGGCCAGATTGGCCTTGGAGGTATCCATATGTGCTAAAATGGAAATTTTATGGATGCATGTTTGGGTTAAGGAGGCTTTCCCTACCTATTCCTGTGCTGACTAATGAGTGTTTAACAGGTTCTCTTCCTATGCTGTTGGGGTTGCCAGTTGACAAGAAAAAATGTTTTCAATTCCAAAACTCAGCACTGACTCTGGGATGCCATAGGACTTCGACTACTTCAGTCATATGAAGATGGCTGTAGAAATTTAATTATATGAGATGGAAAAAGACTTGAAGATGATCTATCTTGGATTTTTCCCTGCTGGAGACAATTGTTCCTTACTGTGAATTTCTTGAGCTGCCACCTACACAAAGATTCATGCAAAATTCTGTGCATTTTGTATGTAACATTTTCAGAGGCAAATTTTTATTCACTTCCCTGGGATGCCAGCACAGCTTATTTTTGCAGCAGAATATTTGCCATTTCAGATGCAATGTATCTGTGAACACTGATGTTATCATTGTTTTCTTTGGTTGAATTTTGAAGGCCATTGAGCTAAGCATTTCTACTGGAGATATGGAAAGGACCGGCTTCCTGATTTATTATTTGGAGAAATCAATGCGTTTGATAATTTATGTACAGCTTACAGAGGCCACATAAGTGGCTCATGAATCGATCAGCAGCCAGCAAAAATGAAAGCTAACGAGCTCGTTTCAATAGCAAGTTGCTCATTAGCAGGTAGGCTCACTGATTTTTCAGGGTTTCCAGTTCAAAGTCACATGCTTTTTCCATGTTCTCAGAAGAAGTAGTTTTCCTTGCAAAGAACAGAAACAGAAAAAGAAAGCATGACAAGGTTTTGAACATTTTCTCTTTGCTTTGACATGAATGTTTACAGCAAATGCTTGATGCTGGGCTGGAGGGGCAGCCAAATATTTAATGGTCTCAGCCCGTGCCTATCACTGTAGTGACATCAACTTTCAGCCTCTGAAATTGGGTTTTCTAGGAAATTAACAGTATATATGGGAAGAAGTGGCTAGAGGCGTTTTCTGTTTCTGCACAGAAATCTCTAGATTACCAGCTCAGCATTTTCAGTCCAGATTTTCTTCAGCTCAGAAGCCAGGATGTCCTTTCCTCCATTCCCAGTCAACCCATCCTGGTTAGATAACACCAGACCTGGTTAGATAACACCAGACCCTCTCCTGATAATATTTGATGCCTTGTTTGAAATACTTAGGTGTTTCCAGGAGGATTTTTTGTGGGGTGTACACAAAAACTTACCTCGTTTAGCTCAGTTGTTGCCCTTCTTGGTAGAGATACCAAGCACCAAAAGAGCAAGGAATGAACAAGAGCACTGAATGAACCTTCTAGGAAGTTCTCTAAGGGACAGTAGTGAGAAGTAAGTTAGATTTTATGTACCACGGCTCAAAAACATGCCTGAGAGCAGGGAACTATTTTTAGCTTTGTGCATTAGTAGAGTATACTGGTGTCCAGCACTACTATTTTTTTCTTTTCCTGTAGTACAGAAGCAAGTTCATTTTTAGCCTTTCTGAAAAGTAAACCCACTGCTTTAATTACCAAACTTCTGATAGAATGTTCTTGAATCCTTATGTTGCTTGTATATATAATTATATATGTAAAAATATTTAGGTGTGTATATACAAACACATGTATTTCAGCTATCTCTTTTAGACATGAGGAATACACCACTCCTAATCAGAGTGAAAAATCCCAAAAAACCAGTTACTTGACAGAGTTGCCTGAGGCTTTTGCAAAAGAGGGACTCTCAAAACATATTTTTAAAATATTTTTAAAAAAGACAGATTTTCCAAATCTCAGGAATAGATTTTCAACTGCCTGATTTGGCTTGAAATGAGTTGGCTGAATCAGTTTCTTTTTCTTTTAAGTAAGTCTATAAAGCTTTGATGAATCTGGCTCATTGTTTAGCACTTATCTCATGAGTAAAGCTTGAGAGGTTTGGCTTGAAACTTACCAAATCACATCTTTGGAAAATGGCCCAAGCCTATTGATTTATCTGAAAAAAAATAAAAAAAAAAAAATAAAAAATCCAGAGCAAAAGACAACTAAAAAACCCTGATCCAGCTTAGTGAGTAAGTCCCTTGCAGATCTGTAGAGCCCCTACTGAATGAGCACATCTATTTCTCACCAATTGTCAGCCTTGCACTTCATGGAACTGTGGGGCTGAGAAGGATTGGGAGAGGTCATCCAGTCCCAGTTTCAATCCAGGGATCAGCTGTACCAATGTCATTTCTTTCAGATAATAGTCTGACTTCTTGAAGTTACTCAAGACAGAAGACTTAGAACCTCACAGTCTGTCTGGTCCAGGGTATTGCTGTCTGCCTTCAGAAAATAACTCCTGTCTAGTCTTTCCTGCATCAGTTTTCTCTCATTAATTCTTGTCCCAGCCACTGCAGCAAAAGGAAATATTCTCTTTTCTACAGTAAATGTTCTTGTATTTGAAGAGTGGTATCACATTCCCTTGTCTCAAACTTTCTTTCAATATATGGGACTCTTGTCTCCACCATGTTTTTCTAAAAGTTTTTTACTGTTTTGTTGCTTCTCTGGAGCTACTTACAGTAGCATCATTCACATTTTAACAACTATATCTCCTGCTTAAAAACAGATGCTTTTCCATTAACAACAGTGATGTCTGCAGCAGGTGCATCTAAGATGCTACTGAAAAGCCCTAATCCCTAGTGAAAACAGACTCTGGGTGGCTCAGACACCATTTTATAAATGGTGCTGTGTAGATTTGTTCAATTAACTTGCAGTTAAATCCTCCCTCGTGCATTTTCTGGTGGAAGGAAGGCTTTGTGTGCTGCTCTCTTTTGCCCAGGTACCTGGCAGAGGACGAGTTTTGGGGCTGCTGAGCTTTGCTGAGCTCTGAGAACAGAGCTGTCGAATAGCAAAATGGATTATAGTGCCTCCTGTATATCCAAAGAATTGTCAGTAAAGTCTGGCTAGAGAATCTTTTCTTAGTGGGAGGAGGAGAAAGAAACATGGAGTTCCCAAGACAAGGTGTTGGCAGGGGGGAAGTCTTCAAAATTTAAGGCATTTGATCTGGAAGTCAATGGGAAAAAATAAACATTAGACCTCAGGATATCAATTTTATGAGTCAAGTTTAAAAATTACTCAGTCCCCTAAATATGATTATTTTAATATGTGTAAGGTAAAGTGTGCAAAAGATGTAAAATCATAATCCATTTCCTTTTATTATCTTTAAGGAATAAACAGTTTGTACAAGCTGAAATAAGGTAGCTAATATAATGAGGATTATGCTTTTCTGTATGTTATGACTATAATAAATCCTCTGTTAAAAAGGCATTATCAAGTCAATCTTTCTGCTTTAGACAGAAAGATCAGATGACGTTTAGTAGAAATTGACCTTGATGTCGGTCAACACTTTCTGTTCCTTTTACTGTGTTTTGGGCTGCTTGATAAGAAAAAAGCTTCTTCCCCTTAAAATTACTTTTTCTCCCTTGTCACTTGATTTTTTTGGAGTTCTTGCCTTGTGACCACCAGAAAGAAGACATGAGCCAGCTGGGTGAGCTGTTTGTCTTCATGAACTTGATGCATTTTTACAAAGCAGTGAAGTAATCTGAAACAGGAGAGCAAAGAAGGTGGTTCATTTGCTGCACACCACTGATTTTTTTGGAGCTCTGCTGTAATAACTGTGACTCCAGTGGTGAATACTTGGTGATTTTTCCTACCTGTGCATCTGAGAGAGGCTGGAGATCTGTCTAGGTTATGGTGCAATAGAGGGCTGTGTAATACTGCCAAAGGAAAACCACTGTGCAAGACAAAGTGGGCAGTGATAGACAAAATTTCTGCTTGATTATGATAGAATCTTCATGTGGTAGAGCTGTTTTCTTTTCACTCTCCCTCTTGACACTTTCCAGTATAGGCTTTTGAACAAACTTCCCAATCTTTGCAGTCAGAAAGTCAAAGTAGTTGATGGCAGATGACAGCTGCTGATGAGCAGCTCAACCCCATGCTTCAGTGCAGAATTTGGGTAGAATGTCACAACATAAAGATGTTACAGAAATTTCACAGGATTAACAACCACCACATGTCTTGTAATAAAAGAAATAAAGTTCACATGGTGGTGGGAAAATGATGGTTACCTCACCAAATAGGAATATTGGGAACAGGCATCATCCTTGGGCTGTAATTAAAAGTGCAAAAGAGTAGGTAGGGCCAACCTCTCCAGAATTCTTCTGAATTTTCTGCATACATTCCTGAGGGAAGTCTTTGGAGACTCCTGTAAATACAGGATATTAGCATGTACTATTTCTGAGAAAGAAGATGGAAATTTAAAAAAAAAAAAAGGCAAGCTCTGAGATTTTGTCAAAGCCAATGTGAATTCAGGTGCAGTCCTTTAAAATGGACAGCTGTGTTAAAACTGACTGGAGGATTTGCCACAGGAATTGTGGTAGGAAATAGCTCTTCATCACTGGCAAAAGATCAGTTTGTACCATTTCTTTTTTTGCTTTCAGATTTATCAGTTCTCTGTCGGGTAGTCTTTTGAACTGTTTTGATAAATAATTGTACTTGTGAAGGTTAATGGAGTGTCAGTCCCTTATTTACTCTCAAGTCAAATGTAGTGCATGCTAGTCAGAAGTATAGGTCATGCTTCATGACCAGCTGACCTTAATGCTTTAAAGTGTGGTTATAGTCAGATAAATGACTGTAAAAATGACATTAAAGGATCCTATGTTTTCTGTCTTGCTGTGGCTTTTGAGGTCAAATTTAGTTGCATAAAAATATGATATTTCTATTAATTGCCTGTAATGCTATAACTTAACCCAGGGTTTGAAAATACGCTGTGTCTTTTTTTGCCTCACATCATCCCTAGTAATAAACACTTTGCAAATGGTACTTAACTATTTTGTTGATAATATGTCTGCAAGGCAGAGTCCAGTTCCTTCTTTTGTAGCTGTATTGAATCTTCAGTGCTTAGGGCAGTTAAAAGAAATAGTCATTAAAGCAAGCAGATAGACATGACTCAGAAAACACATGGGGAACAAATATGTTGGATATAGGTGACATTTTTGTCTTGGGTTGCATTCAAACCAAAACAATTTTAAAGTCATTGTTCTGTTTACCCCCATACATAGTTGGACGTTCTCCTGTTACAGAACACAGATACTTTCATCTAAACTTCTCCTGATCTCTGTCAGTCTCAAATTAATTCAGCCTTGCAGTCAGAAGAAAGACCAGCAATTTCCAAAGGTGTTTGTTGCTGTCTGTTTTCCAGTTTATTTTCCTTAGTGTCTTCACTGGATATTGTGTTTCTTTTCAATAGTTGTTATGCCCTAAAGTAAAATTTAAGAGTAACTGCTAAAATTCGAGGCATTTTGACAGCTGATTCTGACTGTATTTTGTTTATCACTGTGCATAATCTGAGCTCTTAACTTAATCCGTTACTTCCAAGGAAGAAAGTTTTGCTTTGTATTGAAGCGAATAATAGCCAACATAAAATATAATAAACACAAGGGCTTGGAATCAAATGTGTTCAGGAAGTGAGGTTTCTAGAACAGTTCAGTCTTCTGAAAATGTGGTCCCATTGTTCACTGAAAATAACTTCTGGAGTTAAATGCAGTTTGCTCACGAGGATCTTCTGAAACTCTTGTTGGGTTGTTCAGTGTTCTGGCCAGCTCCTGTAGAAACATGTGCTGAAATCTGGAAAAGCATGTTGATAATCAAGATCTTAATGGAAAAAAAAAGTTTACAAAAAGGTTGAGTATTTTAGGCAGTCCTCAGAAGTTACTCATTCAGTCACTGGAAATACAATTTAGGTATTGCTGTTTGATTCCATGGGCCTTCCTATCCCAGCTTTACTCCTTTGAAGGGTGTGTTTTGGCTGATTTGGGTAACTGTGATTTATATACCGCCAGTCTGGATGAGCACAGGGCCAGGTTCAGACTGGTTCTGTACCCTTCAAACTGTATCCAACCACATCAAACCATTTCAAACTGATGCTGACCAGTTCAAACCTGTTTGGACCAGTTTGAACTGCTTGGATACAGTTTAGATCAGAAATTGTGACACAGTGTCATTGTAACATCTTTTGGCCCTCTGTTTTTGGAAGTTGCTCTGAACCTGAAATTACGAGGCACTCTGTAAAATTTTAATAACAAATCAAATAAATCAAAGTATATTGAGAAGAGCATTATTTAAATGTGTGATTGCAGCCTCTGGTACCATCAGAGGTGCTGTAAGGAGGATTTTTCATCCCTTTTCAGAGGGACCAGCCTTACATGTCTTACTTTTACCTCCTTGTAACATACAAAGAAGCCCTCAGCATAATTCCCCTGTGTAATGTCATGTGTGTGTGATTTTCGCATTTACTTCGTATAATTGAATCTGTTCAGGAAATTTACTTTTCAAGTAAGTCATCCCCACATACATGTACATCTGAAGATTAAAAAAAACTGAAATCAAGAAATTTTATGTAATTCTTTTGAGTATGCTTAAATATGTATATTGTAAGTACAGATACTTGGAGACCAGAATAGAAGGGAAGACAAAAATAAGAAAAACCTTAAAAATGTACTGTAATTTCTTTTAATGTATATGAATATATATATATATGTATATAAATAAATATATATCTATAAAATGTGACTCAAAACCAAATGCCCTGTCTTTGTATTCACCCCCTGTCTGTGCTCAAGGTCTCTAGGTGCTCAATAGGAGCTTTTTAATTATTTTTCCCTGTTTGATGTTGCTGTGTATAATGACTGCATTGGAGAGAACTTTTTGTTAGAAACCTTCTGTACATCAGCTTAGTGCTTGTAGGCACAGTGATACCTGGTTGGATCACATCATGAGACCCAATTTTAGGAAATTTAAGAGAAGAAAGAGAGATTTTGTGTAACCATGCTCTGTTAGTCAAGCAATGCTTCCTCACCATAAAGCAGCCTTACATTCTTTCCAGTCAAAGTGGAGAAAATTGAGCCTTTCTTTCTTGGGTTGGGCAATTCTGTGGGTTTTTCAGCATCACTTCATGATGACTGAAAACTACAGGGAATACTCAGAAATCAGTGATTCAAAGAGGAATTTGGAGAATAAAGGCTATTTCCAGCAAAAGTTATTCATTCTCTGCTGATGGTGGGTAGTTAGCTGTGACTATAGAAGAATTGATGTTCCTTGGGGTTTTTTTAGTTTGTTTGTGAACATGACGTACATCACTGCACAAAATTAATTGTTAAGGAAAATACATTGTGCACTTAGTCATCTACAGGAATTTGATTTCTTTAATGAAATGGTAAAAGAGAATGAGAATGAACTGCTTTAAAGCTAATAAAGATCATTTGTATTACTCAGAATAATTTAGGTAAGTGATGAGAAAGGGGAGAGAAATTAGCATTTCTGTACAGTTTGCTTACTGTGTAATTCTTAATCAGGAATGTCACAACATCCCTTGATATGATCTTATCACAAAGGTCTCTTCATAGTAGGAAATGTATGCTGATGACTGCAGTTTACAGAAACAGAAGAAAGAATAACTCATGTGCAGAGTGAGAACAACTGAGAATCTTGTCGTAAATTAGAATTTCTTAAGGTATGTTGCATCACTCAGCCACAGTCTAAACTGGTGAGGTTTAAACCTTGTTTAAGCTCTGCTTGGGTGAGCTTTAGAATGGAACTGAAATGGTAAAATGACACCATGCTGCTCCCTGGAGTAGACCATAATGTGACCATTTGAGGTGTAGTAGGACCCAGAAGAGTGAATAGGAAATTGATTCTTGATAACCCTTGGATGCTGAATGTGCTTTGCCTTTCCTGAGCCTTGGAACCTGGCAAATCAGCTCATTTCATTTCAATGGCAAATCATGCCATTTCCTGACTTTTCCTATCACAAAGGTATTTTGTAGGGATCAATTTTTAAAATTCTGAATAGCTCTACCCCATATTATGTTTATTTATCAGTGTTACAATGATTGACTAATGTTATATTATTTTTTAATAATTATCCTCATATATTTGGCATTTTTTATCAAATACTGTCCTTTGAAGTGTGCAAGATCCAAATAAGTTTGATTCCTGCTCTGTAAACATGTTCTGTGGAGCTGTCTTTCTGTGAAAGGATTTATTCTCTGTTTATAAGCACAAAATATGTATTTTCCTTTTCTTTTTATAGCCTGTGTAATCTTTCCTCCAAAGGTGAGAAGAAACTACTTTGGTTCCTACCAGAATTCCAAATTCTATTTCACTGAAATTGTGTAATGGTTGTAGATAGGAAGAAAATCAAGTTATAAAAGAGCAGAATAGGTGAAATAAATTTCAGAGGGAAAACAAGTCTGTTAATAACTGTTAAAGAGGATTAAACCAGTTACTGCTTGGAAAAGTCCTAGAACATTACTTAAGAAATGTAAGAGAGTTAGTAGTAGACAAAGTAATTGAAGTCTGTGAAAAGCAGGTAGCAGAACAGAGAACTTAGGTAAAAGCACATCCATGAGTCCCTTGGGCTGGATGATATTCATTGCAAGAATAAATGAAACTAACATTCTGAACCAAAATAATTTATTTTTTTAAATCCTGTTCTTATGCTGTAGTAAACTCCAGTGGAGACACTGAGGCTATTTCTCAAGTAGCTATTCCATTTTAATAAAGTTATGATTTCTGGCCCTTCTTGGAAATGAAAACTTCCAGAAGATTGCTTTCAGAAGAAAGAAATAGTGTGGTGCTAATCTCTGTGGAGGCAAAGAGTATTTTGATGGTTCTCATCTTGTAATTCTCGTTATAATCTTTTGGAAAGCAAAAGAACAAATATAAGGTAAAAGTAGGTAAATAGATGTGAATTGAGAAGACTCATGAAAAATACCCAACGTGTATAAAGCAGAACATGATTGTTTTAAAAGTGTATTTAGTGGATTTAGCCACATACCTACCTTCCACAGAATCATAGCATGTCTGGGCTTGGAAGGGACTTAATGACCGTATTCCAAGCCCTGCCATGGGCAGGGACACCTTCCACTATCCCAGGCTGCTCCAAGCCCCATCCAACCTGACCATCAGCACTTCCAGGGCTGGGGCATCCACAGCCCCTCTGGGCAGCCTGTCCCAGTGCCTCATCACCCTCACAGTAAAGAATTTCTTCTGTATGTCTGATCTAAATTTCCCTTCTGTCACTTTGATGCCATTAGTCCTCGTTCTGTCACTACAGTTCCTGATGAAGAGCCCCTTCAGATACTGAAGATGCTTTGAGGTTTCCACAAAACCTTCTCTTCTCTGGCCTAAAGAGCCTCAACTCCCAGCCTGTCTCCACAAGGGATGTGCTCTACTGCCTTTATCAAATTCATGACCCTCCTTTATACAGGATGGATGTAAGACTCATTATAATACATGAATGGGCTGAGACATTTAAAAGTATAAAGAACTAATGATTCCCAAATAATTGAGTATTAATATAATATAATAATATAACATAATATAATATAATATAACATAACATAATATAATATAACATAATATAATATAATATAACATAATATAATATAATATAATATAATATAATATAATATAATATAATATAATATAATATAATATAATATAATATAATATAATATAATATAATATAATATAATATAATATAATATAATATAATATAATATATTATAATATAATATAATATAATATAACATAATATAATATAATATAACATAATATAATATAACATAAGATAATATAATATAACATAAGATAATATAATATAACATAAGATAATATAATAATATATATAATATAATATATATAATATAATATAATATAATATAATATAATATAATATAATATAATATAATATAATATAATATAATATAATATATATGTATATATACATATATATACATATATATAGACATATATACATACACATATATACACACACACACATATATATACACACATATATACTCGCACATATATTTATATAATTCCACACAAGTCTCATGGATTTCATTGTGGAAGTATGCATGCATTGAGCTGTGCTTCCTTCCTACAGTCTTTAAGACATCTCATTTGAGTGTTCCAGGTAAAGTATCTATGAAAAAAAACCAAAAAACTGTTAAAGTTACAAATTTATACAGCTGGAGCAAGTAATCCAAAATACAACAAAAATCTATATAATCAATGAGAGGAAGGCACTTGGAAAACAGTAATGCTGAAAAATGCTTAGGTGTGTTAAAAATTGGATATGAGCTTCTCTTGTAGCAAGACAACAAGAAAGCCAGTAACAAGGTAATTGTCCTTCTCATAACTCTGCTGAGATTGTATGGGAAACAGTGTTCTGTTCTGGCCATCCTGGAGAAAGAGGCAAGCTGGAGGGACTTCAGCTGCAAGAAATATATTATTTAAGAGCTGTAGGAACTGACCTGTGAGGGAAGACTTGAGAGAGTAAAGCCTAAATATGGTCAGTAATAACAAAGTTAATATGTGCTGCCTGTTCCAAAAGCCATGGATGGTAGAAGCTGTAAGAGGGATGTTCCAGTGCACTGGAAGAAGCAGCTGTGTAAGAGTTGTGAACAGAGCTGTTCTGTTGTTGAACAGAAGTGAAGGTGAGGCAGTGTTTCAGAGCAATAAAAATCTGTAGAATATTTGTGGGGAGAATGGGAAGCCTCAGTGTCTTCCTGAGACATTTTGCTAGCCAAATTAAAACATCTGGGACCCGCCACCAAAACTGTGGGCACACCAGGTGTGCCCTTCTGGTACAAACCTGCTTTTGGTATTTGCAGAATCACCCTGCCTTAGTATGAACATGAGCCTTTGAGGGTGCAGGATGTTTGCTTTTCTTTTGTTCCCCAGTTTGGAGGGTTGTTCTTTCCAGACAAGATATCCTCCACATGAGCTTCAACACACAGAAGGCAGTTTTAACTATTTCATATAGTTACTATATTATTATATATATAGTTACTTAATAGGTGGCTTTTCTTTTCTTTCCTCTCAGCCACCCAACCAGAGGAATGGAGTGAAATAATCTGTCTGGTACAAGTTTTTGTAGGCTACCAGAGAACAGATGAAGTTATCTGACATCCCTTTCCATCTGAGAACTGCAGTGAATTGAAGTGTGAAAGCTGGGAACAGTCCAGGAGCCACTGCTGGCCTGTGGCATTCCTTTTATCCTGAGTTCTGTTCAGACAGTCCTCTCTCCTCCTTGCAGGGAATTAGCACAGACAATGGGTTTGTTTCACAGTAACAAAGCTGGTCATCAAACTGCCTTTGACACTCAACATAGGTTTTATTACACTCACAAGCCAGAGTTGTTGTATCTGGTTAGTAAGCTTGTATTTTTACAAAGATAATCGTTTTATACTGCATGATTTCCAAACTATTAGAAGGATTTAATGTATGCTGAAGCCTCTACCAAGCTGTTTTGATAAGCAGCCTTATTTTTGTTTAGCAAGGTCTTACGGGCGATCTTTAGTCCCTCAGGGAAGAGCTCATAAAAGTCTTAAAAGTGCTTTTGCAGAGCTTTATTTATTATTTTTAAGCATGAAGATTACTAGCACAAAGATAACAAGGCTCTTATAGTACAACATGTTCTTTGTTTTTGCAGGTTATAGCTAACATATTAGGAGTTCTCAGAATGCCAGTTTTGTTTGCTAAGTGTTTTGAGAGCAAATAGATGTAATCCTATATTGCGTTATTTTCTTAAAATGAGTTTAAGCTGGAGAAAGAAGCAGTAGGAGAGATCTGGTCTGAGTATAGGTGTCAGGAATCATGTCACTAACTACATTTACCCATTACCAAGTACTTGTTACAATTTTATTATATTTAATATCTAGGGATTTGCCAATTACTTTCATATATGGGGAACATTTCATTGCAAGAAATGGGACAAAGAGGTGGGCTAAAAATAAACCCAAAATATAGACCTGTCCTGGGGTGACTTTGTAGTGCTTGTATCCCCGATTGTCTGTTCTGTTTGTGCTAAATATTAAGTTCTACATCTTTAAGACTGGTTCTGATAGCAAAGAAGGGGAAAAAGAGGCGCAAAGAGGAAAAGAAAAAGAAACCACAGAAGAAAATAATTTTAAAAATTTAAAATAATTTAAATTATAAAATTTTATATATAATATAAAATTTAAAATAATTTAAATTATAAAATTTTATATATAATATAAAATAGTTCAAATATTTTAAAATAATTTTTTTAACCCTTCTAAGTCAATATAAAAAAGTTCTAAAATTTCACTGACAACATTTTCTCATATATTTTTATTACAAACAGATCCCCAGTTTGCATATAATTCTTTAATTTTTAATAAATAAAGTAGAAATGATGGGATAAGCAGTAAGAAATACTAAACTTGTGCTGTATGTTTGGGGTAGGGTGGAATGCAGAGCAGCCAAAGGAGAAATGTTTGTTTTAAAGCATGGGTTATCAGATAGTCTGATAGTGGTCTGGTGAAGAGAGCCACCCAGTCACACTGTGCTGCTTCCACCTCTTTATTTTCAGACACTTACAGTGAAGTCAGTGAGAGTTAAATGAATATGTTTATTATTGTGTATTTTCTGAAATCCCACTAGGCACCTCCTTCTATCTGTAGATACTTAATTCCTTGAAAAATCTGTTCCTATGCTCTCTGAATCTCAGAGGATAAAGTTAGAAGTCAGTGCAAAATGGATTAGAAGTTACTCCTTTTGTGTGAATGTGACCAAACAGTTTCTTGCAATTCATCTCTAAGCCTTGTAAATGTATGAAATTTCCTCTTGCTCGTGCAGTTGTGGCAGCAGCCTGAGTATAGTGGTATTTGGAAAAAATCAAGGTACATTTCAGTGTTCCTGTCAGATATTGTGGGGTGGCACTTGATATATGAGAGAATTCCCAATTTCCGGTTCCAGGTGATTGGGCTGTAGTGCCCCATGGAGTAATGCAAAAGTAATATAAGGGCTGAGTATTTATTGCATCAATAAAAATGAAAACACAACTGCTCTGAGGCTTTTGGCCAATAATCTCTAGGCTTTTAATATCAATTACATTAAATGCCTCAAGCTGCAAGAAATATTCATTAATATCTCAGTTTACATATGCAGGAGAAAGGTAAAAGGAAGGAAAGTGTCTGATGAAGTAGAGTTCCTATGGCACATGGTTGTCTTTTTGAGCTTTGAACCATTTTCAGCCAGGTTCATGGGTATCAAACAGTGAAAATACCTGTTAGTCTTCCCACTGAAATCTCTACCTGTGTATCTTCTGCTTCATCAAGGTCATTAATTAGATACAGCACTTGATGTCAAATAAATACAAATTGAAGGACAAGAGCTGGTAATGACTGCTAAAAGAAAATAAAGTTCCATTACAAAGTGAAATTTTAACATTTTAGAGTGAGAACAAGATGTCATCAGGATTATGTAAGCCTAATAATTGGTAGTACTTCCAAGTTATGGATCATGGAGTTCCAAATATATTGTGTCAGTAAAGCCAAATTAATATTTGACTTGAATGTATTTCTTCTGATGACAGTAGCATGGTCACAATAAAAAGGAAAATAAAAAAGTGCATCTCTGTTCATTATGTTCACCTAATTCAGGTAAAAGTCTAAGTTCTCTGCCACAATGGCCTCTTCAGCTGACTCGTCTGATCCATTCTCTCACTTCTTCACTCTCTACTGCATTTGATTTCCTTGTCATCATTAAAACCACGGTCCTAGGAAAATATGTCATTGGTGTAAGGATAGTGGTTGGTTTGTGTGGATCTAATTGCAGACCCATAACCTTTGGATGTTCATCTCAGTGTGATGCCTTTAACCACGTTATGAGTCAGTTCTCACTTCCTAACGGTGTATTTATCCTCTTCCACCTCTTTTCCCCTTCCATCACCTTCTCTACAGTCTCCTGTTTCCTTTGTGTCCTCCACTGTTTCCTTTCAAATCTCCTTGGGATATTCCTCTCCAGCACTGATGAGCAGCTCTACTACGTGAAGAGACAAAAGACCTATTTAAATACGAGATAGATGGAAGGAAATTCTTACATCTGAAAAGCACAGCGTCCACTGGGGTGCCTTGTGGAATATCATCTTCCTGAAGGTGCCACCATAAACCACACAGGTTTGTGGTGATACCTTCTCTGCAGCCCCTGTGATACAAAATGTAGAAGGAGACAGTTTTCCAAATGGCTTAAATGATTTCAAAATACGATGCCCATCGAAAGGCGATGGCAATTACGCTTCTGAAGTAAGTTAATTGCATTAATTAAGGCAAAGATTGTAAATGGAAAATTAAGAAAAAAATTAAAGATAATTCTTGCTTTGTGAATATTGTGTGTCTGTTTTGTTTCTTTTAAACATTAACAAATACTGGAAATGTCAAGTTGAGTTTTCTCATAATTGCTGGTGGGCCTCCTGTGGGCAATGAAAGTATTTCTACAGCTTCCAGATTTTCCCTTGAAGTAGATGTGCTTTGGATTTACACATAGATACTCATTTCCTAAAACATGATTGGGGAAAATAAAATTTTAAAAGATAGGAAAAAGTACTAAATTTCTGGAGAATCATTTCATTCTTCAGAAGAGAGGAGTATTCTGTTTTCTGATTATCTGTTATGTCATACCAGCTTCCTGGTCACTATGGAGACTATAAAATAGATAGGCCTACATGTATAATGTAGAAAACAGAGAAAAAAACCCCTGCTTTTGGTCTTCTTTACACATTCTAAAAGTGAAGTATGGGCAAAATTCCAGCTTTGCAAAAAAGAACCTTTTCGGTTGCTTTTAGGATCACAGGCTTCTTAAAATCAGACAATATCTGTGCTTGTTTTAAAGACATGAGTATTTTATTCCAGGTGTTTTTTGGCTGCAAAACCAGCAGCTTGAGTCTCATGATATCTTTTTTTTTTTTTTTTTTTCCCTGCAGATGCAGACTTCATGCATACCATATGGTGGTAATTAACAGTTTCAGACTTAGTTCTCAGTTTTCTTCTGCTTCGATTCTTGGTTGGTTTGGGACAAAATTTTAATGTCACAGAAGCAGAGTGTCTGAGTTTAATTGCAGACAGGAATAATGTGCATCTCTAGATGAGGAAGGAGAAGATGAGCTCTATTTAGAGCACTAAGATATTTTGGAAATCTCACCGAGTACAACCTGTTTCTTTTCATTAAGCCTTTAAATGTTCCCCTGTAGAACTGGAATAGGCCTCCCTTGGACCCTGGAAACAGAGGGAGACAATTTGAAAGATACAGCTGGAATGAAGAGTTTCTTTCAACAGCACAATGTTTGCACTTTTTATGAGAGCAAGGGTAACATTGTGTAATCTTTAAAAAAGATATTGCTCAGTGAGGACAAGTCCATTGTCCAGTGACATGACTTTTCCTGTCAATCACAAAGGTGACAAGGGGGCTAGATTAAGTAAAGCTTGCCCAAGATTAACAAAGGAAGATTATTGACCTCATCCCGAAAGGGCAGAAGCCTGTTTTATCGTTAAACCTTGGAAGAGGTATTTCCTCCATAGGTGGAAAGCTGTTTAGCAATATTGAGGCAACTTTCTTGTAAATGAACAAGTCTTCCTGTGGATTCTAGCTTGGAACAGAAGCAGAAGACACGAAACGTGGTCTGGTCCCTTTTTTGTTGCAGTTGCTTGTGGGGGAAAGGAGGGCCTAGAGTGTTTGCTTCAGCAAGATCTGTGTAGGTCCTGCTCTGCCTTTCCGAAGGGGGAAATCAAGAAGCAGCAGCATCAGGTGTTGGGTGAGTATGATCCCAGCTCAGAGTTGGAGGAAATGTTGGGCCAGCACACATTAGCAGAGCAATTTGCAATGCAAATGAACAATAGAGCCCCATCCACCCAGCAGCTGCTGCCTGCATAAAACTGTTCCCAGGATTAACAGTGCCAGAGGCTGGAATGTAATCAAACTTGAACAGGTGAAATGGTTACGCAGCTGAGGGAGACTGTTCTCCAGGAAAAGTGTTTGTCTGCTGTTTTAGGGGCTGCGAGATGGGTCTTGTGTGTGGCTTGATGGACTTAAATGTAAAACGTCAGAAGTAGATATTGATGTTTCTTAATACCACTTTACAGTGTTGGTGCTTTTCTCTCAGTTAAACTGAAGAAAGTCACGTCAATTTGTCCTTTTAAAAAAAGAACCTGCTAAATCTTGCTTGTTGGGAGGGAACTTCTTCTCAGGGGATTAATTTTAAACTGTTGCTGACATATCTTTCTTGCCATTAAGGATTTCTCTGAGTGTTTGCAGGGGAATAGTGAAACTCTTGTGTGCAGTATCAGAGGATTTACTTTACTTGAAGTTTTTTGGCTTTATGACACGAGCAGGTTTTATGTGGTGGAAGTATCCTTTCTTTTTACGTGCTAGTAGTAAAAATCCAGACCCATTGAGAGCTTTTTCACGTCTCCAAGTAATGGCATAAGAAAGAACAAAATAAAAGAGAGGGACATGAAGTGAAAGCCAAGATAACTGTTGCATGTTTTGCATTGTTGTTGTTGTGAATGACAGAATAAAAGGATGCTGGGCTTGTGGGAAAGCAGATTCTGGAGCTGGTGTGCTGGAGGATTCACGTAGAAGTGTCAGCAGCAGCAGGAGCTGGGCTGTGCTCTCATCCACCGGTACAGAAAGGAGAGGATTCCTCTCGGATTGCAAATCACGCAGTGGATGTGTGATTGCTACAGATCTTTCTGAATGAATAATTCACTGGTGTACTGTAATTTAGCCCACTGAGATGTGATTGCAGCTGTTCCCCTACTGTATATGTGTTTTGATTGAGTCTTAAATCCCACAAGTGTATAAATAGCCATGTGTGTGATATGCAAACACTGCATACATGCACACCTAACCGAGTGGTCTAAAGAAACTTTTTGTGGGGGGAATGGTTTCTTGATTGTATATTTTACTATATAATTTACCATTTAAAAAAAAAAAAATCTGTGTAGAAGACTTACCTTTCCTTTCTTATCTAGCTATGAAGTCTTTCTAACTGTGGTATTATAAATTATTTTAGCCAACATTGTAGTACGAGAGTATCTCTGTTATTAATGAATTTATCATTCCAAGACATTTATAATATAGGAGATTACTTGTCCCCATTTTACAAGCAGGAAACTGAAATGCAGGGAAGAAAAGTGATATTTTCTGTGGTTTCACAGTGCACTGGAAAGAACTAGGAACTGAGTATTCAGAGTCCCCTCATGATGCTTTATTCCAGACTACTGCATTGTCCCCTCACAATTCCTTTTCCCCAAAAAGCAAGACAGAGTCTTAAAAATATTTAAATTAAATACTTAAACTCATGAAAATGAGTTTCATTTGAAAGCCAAGCAATTTGTGATTTTGAAAACCATCTTATATTACTTTACATAATCTTTCAGTCCTTGTGTTCTTATGCTTCTTCTCTTATAAAAAAAAGGTTTTATACTCAGAATATATTTTTACATAAAAAAAAACCCCACACTTGCATGTACCCCAAATGTACATGGAAACAGTAGTGATGATACCTGAGGTTTAGGTGATTTTTACAAGTTCTGTGTGTCTGTGACCAGCATGTGACACACAGAAACAGGAGCAAAAGGCTTTGGAACCTGCTTTGGATTAAAACAAGAAACTAGTTCCTGGTAAAATGAAGAAACACACTGTTCCTGTACATGACTGATGGCATAGGTAGATTTAAGAACTGTAACTAAGGATGATATTTGGCTTATCTGTCTCAAAGTGTGAATAAGAAAGCAGCTTTCAAGATATTTCCTCTTTTAGCCTTGTGTGTAGGAAAAAAATTGCCGCTTGGTGATTATGGTTTGAATTTTAGATAAAATCTGAAATGATGCTGAAGTTAACCATTTTTCTTGTTTAGATTGGTGTTAAAAAATCAGTTTATTCAGTCTGTATGTGGAAAAAAATTGCAGTTGGCTTCAACTAAGTTTTGAAGTCTGGTGTTAGCAACTAGGAATTTTCCAAGTGCAGAACAAAAATGGAGGGAGTTGCAAGGAAAAAAAAAAAAAAAAAGGAGCACTTCTGTTGATTTGAGTTGGAAAATTTTTTAGGGCTTGGTCAAAAGCTCATTGACGTCAGTAGAAAGTCTCTCATTAACATCACTGGGTTTGGGTTTTGGGGCATATGATGGCCCAGATTGTAATCTCAGTTAAATCCGATTCTGTTAGGGAATTTATTCACTAGTATAACACATTCAAGCTGCTCAAAACTGTTTGCATTAAAAGTTTTCTTAACCATAGGTAATCTTTTTGCCACAACAAAGTAGCCTGTGAAAACAAATGTACGTTCTTTATTGCATGTTTTCCATGTAGCTTTACTCAAATTTTATTGAAATAAGTTGTAGCAATTTATGTTCTGTTTATAAAAGTATATATTTTTTTCTGGAATACTGTGATTTATTAGAGCAGAGACATCAAAATTACTAAAAAAATTATAAAATTACAATGCAAATCACTAAAAAATGTGTGTGTGCATATTTATAGATATATGTATCACCTTCTTACCCTCTGAAATGAAATGAAAAAATGAAAACAGTTTAAAATTATTAAGACTTTTTCAACCAAGTCTGTAACTCATATCACAAGATGATCCAGTGGCCTTTTTAAGAAAAAATATTCATTAAACAGCTGGAGTACAAAAATGTGAAGTAATAGGATAGTGAAAAAAAAACCCTGGAAAATCACATCAAAATGAAAACTATACATGTTTACAACATTATATTTCATGCAGTGTATTACTCTGCTGCAATCTTTGTTTGGAGACATTGACCTAAATTTTTCAGGTACAGATGGCATATATTAGCAGAGGAGAAAATGGGTTTGGGAGATGTGTAGAGAAGGGTAGAGTATAACAGACATGAAAGGAGAAGGAGCATGTGCAGAGAACGTTGCTTTATGTTGGAGGAGATGTGGAGGAGAAGGCTCTCACATTAATGAAGGCAAGTCTGAAGATGCTGGAACCAGTTTTGCTTTCCATTAAAATTAATGAGTAGAGCTCTGTGGACTCTCACGTGAGGAGGGTTGTGTGGATGTTCCAGGAAGTCACAGAGTTTTGCCATTGTGCTGCCAGGGAAAGTCATTAGGACCACCTTTGTGAAAAAATAATGTTTCTACAAGAAATTAAGGTTTAAGACAGAAGAGCATAGAATTAGAAAACAGAAAGCAATTGCTTCATCCTTTATGGATGGGAGAACTGCTTGAACTGAGAGTAAAAATATGTCATATGGTGACGGACATTTAATGTTTAGTTGCTATTTTATTTCTTAAAACAATTAGCCAATCAAGGCATTAAGTACTTTATAAAGTCAGGAAATTAATGGTCCTTGTAAAAATTGAAGTTCTTTTTAGAAAGTGAGCTGTAAAAGAACAAACAATTACAGGTAATCAATACCATTGTTATTAGGAAACCTATGAGAACAGCACTTCTTCTCAATTAGGGAAAAACTGTATTTTATGTTTCTCTCTTGCAGGCTGATCTTTGTTCACTCCAGCCTGTAATCTTGGTTTATACTTTATAGATAGGCTTTGTTCTGGGTGTTTTTGAAGCATTGCATGCCTTTTTTAAAGGTTTCAACAGAAGAACAAATAGCAATGAACTCAAAGAACAAAGGATTGTTCTCTCTTTCTTTCCGTCTATTTTTTTTTCCCCCTTCTTTAAGAAAAGAAAGGAACGTTTCATCTTGTTTTTCTCCCCTTTCAGGAAGTTGATGGCAATAAAGTGATGTCTTCATTTGCGCCTCACAACTCATCTACCTCACCCTTGAAGGCAGAAGAAGGTGGGCGTCAGAGCGGAGAGTCCTTGTCCAGCACAGCGCTGGGAACCCCGGAGAGGCGCAAGGGGAGCCTCGCCGATGTCGTGGACACCCTGAAGCAAAGGAAAATGGAAGAGCTCATCAAAAACGAGCCAGAAGGTAAGGCCTGGGAAGCTGGCCAAAATTTTCTGTGTTCTTTTCTTTTTTCCCTCCAGATCCTTTTATATATATATATACAAAGTGCGTATACTTTTTAATCGTGCCGTTTTCTGCTCCGTTTGCTTTTCCTTGCTGGCAGAATTAAAGATCTTACAGTTCTTTTCTACATTAGAGGTGAATTTTATCAGTGTCCCATCATAGCTAACGTTTTTAGCTTTTCCCAAAAAAGAGAGTCTAGTGGTCTTTTTGTTACGGTTGCAACCTCCTCAATATGCCTGTGGTAAGCTAGTTTTAATCACCTGGGGGCTTTTACACCTCTACTCCCCTCTCCCCATTTCTAGAACTAAAAGAGGGATCTTCAATGTCAGTGTTTTTGTACAATGATTTAGCGTGAATGCCATTATTTGAAAGATAAGAAGTTAAATTGGGAATTCATGAAAGCTTTTGTGTGGGACACATCATCTTCTGTTTATCTGTAGTGCAGGTGCTCTACAGACAGAGGAGGGAATGCAGGTGTTCTCTGCATTATATGTGGCCAGCAAGTTTCAGCTGTGGCTTATAGGTGTCATTTCTGGAGATGGAGTGTCTTTTTGAGACCCTCTCTCCAGCTGCTGATGATAGGACTTGTGTTCTGTGGGCTGCAACTAAGACCAAAGATTAGGATTTTTAATTTTTTCCTGTTTTGGGCAAAGTCCTGACTGGAAGATGTGTGAACATACTGAGCCTTGTTTCCTAGTGCACAGTAATGAGACTATTTTCATTTACACTCACCTATCCTGTCATGGAAATCTGTTCCAAATGTTTAAAAGCAGGACTCCAGTGCTAAAGCATGAAGGGACAGCACTTACAGGAAAATTTAAGGACAACCTGCATGCTGGAATGAAAGTATGGACACAGACACACTGGCACATACAGAAGCATGACAGGATTATAAATTAGGATTTTCTTGACTGGAGCATGCAGTAAGGGTTTGCTGGGAAACAAATCTTTTGTCTAAGCAATTTTTTTAATATTACTTACAACATGTCTTCTGCATTTAGGTTGCCATAACATACCTTGTGCCTTTGGATGGAAGAGATTGTGGGGGGAATGGGTGGGGAGGAGACCAGGCTTTTATCTGAGAGAGGAAAGAACAAGGAGTTCTGGGCAATGTATAAATACTCTGTTGAGTATGAGGTTGTACAAGCTGCAGGACTCCATTAAGGAAAGGCCACAGATAGACATGAGAATGGTTACAGAGCTTGTGCATAATCTCAGCTCTACTAAAATGAAAATATACAGTACAAACAAAAGATCTACAGCTTTGTGAAGAGATTGGGAGAGAGAGGAGGGGGAGCAACTGAATGTTGGGCTTTGCAAATGCGTGCAACAAAAAATCTTTTCTTCCCTCTAGCCATTGTTCTATTGTCTTTCAAAGGCCATTAAATTGAACAGCAGGTTGTGATGAAAATTTCATTAAGCCCTAGTTAAATCATTATGAGGGTGCCATATTCATGTCTCTGCTTACTCCCCATCCAGGCAAAAATGAATAGGAAAGAGTTGAGCTTTTTTTCCCTTTCTCCTTAAAAGCGAACTAACAAAAGTTCAGAAGTTAGAGGAGAATGGGAAATGGGACATGAAACAAAAGGAGGCCAGAGAGGTGAGCTGGCTAGGAAGAAAATTAGACTTGCATAAGAGCATTGAAAGTTGGTGAGGGGCAAATACATCATTTTGACATGCCTCCCTCCCCCTTCCCTTCAGCCAACGTGGTTGTTTTTAGAGTGGCTAATTAAAAAATAAATATTTCTGGGTGCAGATGGCTGGACTGTTCTTAGAAGTCCTCTACAAATATGAGTCCTTTTCCCTAAATGAGTTATATCCTGATGCAACACAGTGTCTTCTCTGTTTGAACTCCAGCAGAAAATTATTGTCATGTCTTCTTCATGTAGTGCTGAAGTAAAATTGTCAATCATCACTGGTTGCTAGTCAGGTAATTAGCATATTAATGAATTTCCCTGTGAATAAGGTGTTACAAGTGGGAATCTTTGATAGTACATGTAGGTAAAAATGCAGCAATTTGTGATAAATGCATATTTCAGTAATGATTATTAGTCTTGCTAGTTTGTAAAGCTTTGTGGGATGAAGATCAAGAATCTTGGTTAAGCTTTGCTGCATTATGTCAACAAGAATAATATAATACTTTATTTCCCTTCGGGAAAAAAGGGAAACATTTGCACCAGTAGTTGAGGTTTAATTAAATCAATTTCCTGTGAATCTTTCAAAGACCAGATATGAGCCAGATTCCCATTTCTCTATGTACTCAAAAGTTTATATATTATTTAACTTGTACAATGGGCTCTGTTTGCTCTCTTTTTATTGTTTGAAATAGTCTTCTGAATTGCTGTGGGAAACGTGCTTTTCAAGTATTCTCTCAAATGGCCTGTTTCTTCAAAATCAGCAAAAAGGGAAGGGCTGCATAGACAACTCCAGGTCTCAATTCAAACCCCATATCAGTCAGGGAAACGGCTTCTCCTTTCTGAAACAGGCTTTGAGGACAAGTGAGATATTCCAAAATATTGATAACAGGTTTGACTCTTTCTAAGCAACTTTATTGATACAAGGGAAATGGTTTTCTTCAATTATTTTTGTTAGAAAATAAAAGTCAGTAAATTTTGTCAGTAAAGGACAAGAATTTTTATATTTTAAACATACTGCCCAGAGTGCAGCAGTGCACACCTGTACATGTACACATACATAAAGACATCCCTGTACTCAAACACCAGCTGATAAGGAGAGCATCACTCTTCATAGAAATGGTTTTCATGTAGATTTGTTGTCTAGATACCCTTGGTTGATGTGCCCTGTAGGAGCCCACACTGCTACTTTTCCAAAAGCTCATCACTTCTTTTTCCTGCTTGGCTGTGAGCTGGGGTGGGGTGGGGGGGTGTTTTTGTAAGGGCTTATACTTAGCTCTAAAGCTTCTTGCTCTTTTTCTTTTACCCCTAATTTTGCCATTTTCCTGCTGCTGGATGCAAGTATGTGATTGACAATGAGTCATGCTGACACAGAGACATAAGTGTTTCAGCAAATCTAAAACTTGCGGAATTTTACTCATTACTAATACAGTGCTCATTTCTCTTCTCTCAAATTCTGTGGAAAATCCTTATATGCAGCTTTAGTATTAGGCCCCCAAAGGCATAAACCTATTACTGAAGTCACACAGTGTTATTTTACATGAAACATTCTGTCCTTTCTAACTTGAGCTTCAGAAGAGGAGTCAGTCCCCTTTTATTCCTGGTGTACAATAATGAAGATAATGGAATGGGTTTGGAGAAGCCTTATACACTGTGACAGACCTCAAGCCCTTGCCCTGAGGGTCGTCTGCCGACCAAGCTCCTTTTGCAGCTAAAATCATTAGGAGAATGAGATACAGGCATGTTTTTCTTCTGTTTTCTTCAGGCATCAGAGGATGGCAGAGGCTCTCTGTCTGTCTGTTCTCCTCATTTGTAGAAATGAAATGGAAATCTCTTTGAAGTCACTGAGCTTGACACAAGTTTATGAAAGAAAAGACCAAAGCAGCCACTTAGCTTTTCATTGCACTATTAATGTGATTCGATTGCTGTATTTTAATTTATGGCCCGTGCTTGTGGAAAATTAAATATCTGAAATCTCTGTAGCCTTTCCCCTAAATGTATGGCTTGGCTTCTGGAAAAGAAAGAGGCAAACAAGTAAATTCCTTCTTATTTTTAGAATAAGCTGGAGTATTCTTTGTGTCTTTACATATCCTAACTTTTCATTAAGAATCAATCTTCTTTTTCCATTTTGGCAATATATAGTTTTATTATAACAGGTTATGTATCTGTTCATCTTTAAAACCTTCGTAGTGGCTCTTCTGAGGCCAGACCCATGTTGTTGTGTGGAATTCGTAGCAGTTCTGTATACAGAAGGATCATTTGAACATCTGCCTGATGACAGAGACAGAGCACATGGGCTTGTGTGGGTACAGTCATTCATTTGCTTGGCTCGTTCTTCCTTGGTAAGGACCTCTGAAACTCAGTTCAGTTGGGCTGTTTAAAGGAGTACTTTGAATTTTCCATAAAGACACACATACATACATTCATTCACACACACTATATATAATGTATTGTATGTGTTCAGATATAAATATATATGAACACACACACAGAAATTATTTATTTATTATGTTTAATATTTTTCCCGCTCCAAAATTTTGATCTTATAGTCCTTAGGTCTTCAGAGGGGGAGCAGTTAATCTCAGTTGTTTAGTAAGAAGGGAATATGTGTGTTAGCAGAGCTTTAACAGGCAATGTGAGTACTAGAGCTTCATGTATTATAGTAAGCAGCAGTACTATAAGTAATTACTTGTCGTGAAAAAAGGAATGAGAAGAGCCTCTTGGGCATGATTTTTGTCTTCTGAACATCCCCCAAAGGCTATTTGTATTTGATGTTTAGGTTTACATTATAAATCACAACACCTGTTAATGTGGTAATTCAAATGACTGTTGTTTAAGCAGTTCTGTAATCTATAAAAGTGAGCCGCCCTGAATTCAGGCTCTCTAGCTGAAGTATCTCCTGACATTATCAAACTTTTAATCAGCAAAACTTGTAAAAAAAATCAAGATCTCTCCCTCTTTTTAAGCCATAGATTCCAAAGCAGGCCATTCATGGGCACAGGAAGGGTGGCCTTTGAAATGCAGACTCTTGTTTTTAAATCACATCTGATGAGATGGGAAGAAATAAAGTGCACAGATTCGGGAAAGGCCTAAGGATACTGTAATTGGTTGAGGTTTAAAATTCTTTTATTTGGTTCTTCACTGCCCCTTTGACAGAGTATGTGTTGAAGAGGCTTTGTAATGCTTTTCCACTGAAGGACAAACAAGGGTACTTTGCAGTTGAGTACTTTCAAGTTTTGTTCGTGTGCTCCTGCTGCTGTGGAAGGATGCTTCAGGTGCCTTGTGGTTCCATGTTCATCTCTGCAGTCTGGCACCAGAAAATGTGTCTTTTCTTGTAGAGCAGGCCAGCATCAAACTTCTGTGTGCTTCTTTCAAAGACTCTGCCATGTTGGAAGTATGCCTTCATATGCTGCTGATACAAATAAAAAATAATTAAAACATTTGAGAGTTTATTTGCAAAATAGGCCCTTGTGAAGAGAAGGCCCTGTTAAATACTGTAGCTTAAATTTTTATTAACAAGTGCTTTAACTCTAGAACAGAGGTAGCCTAGTTTGAAGCCTTGCCAGCTCTGACTTGCTCAAAGTTAAGTTTATTCATTTGTTGCCTTCAGTTTTTAAGTGTTTTCCTTCCCAACAGTTTAGCCTGATAGTCACAGTTTATTTCAGTGGATGTTTTCAAAATTTGCTTAGATTCCCTTCCAACTCTCTCTTCTTATATCCTCAAAGGCTTTTAGCTTTTGGATTTTTCTTCTTCCTTTTGAAAAAGGCATCTGAGGTGCTGATACAGCATCTCAAATACAGAAGAAAGCATTATGGTCAAGTGAGATACAGGAAACTAGTGCTTTTGGAGAGAAGATGCAGTCCCTCTCCCCCCTCCCTGCTTGAGAATGAAAGTCTTCTCTGATGAATCTCTACAACTAAAATTTCTTTCTAGGTTATGTTCACTCCATAATATTGAGCAAGCTGGAGCCAAAGCAAAATGCTTTCTCTTTTCACTTCCCATCTTTAATAACAAGACATGTAGGTGGTTCAGCAAGGCAAAAATAATTATTTGAGCTCCTGTCTGCCTTTTATCCCCCAGGTAGCCAGACTCTTCACCAGCTGTGATTCATTTCAGTAGGGGTTTTCAAAATTTGCTGTCCCTTTTGACCCCGTGTCATTTTGCTGTGCGTTTCCCCTGTTGTATTCCACCTAGATCAGTTAGCAGCTCGCCTTTATTTTTTTGTGTGTGCTCTTTCTCTTTTTAATGTTTTTTATTATTATTATTATTTTATTTTCATTTCCCCCTCCCCTGGAAAAGCCATTAGCTTTCTGACCTTCATCTCAGCCTTTGGATAACTGCTGGAGGAACCTCTGCCCCAGCCTGCAATACCCAGATGTACATGGTGGAGTGTGCCGCAGCTTTCGGGGATGTCATTTATTCCAGAGTGAAGAGCAAGCCACCTGTTTCTCAGGCCTCTTGTCCCTCATATTAAAGGTTCAAGCCCTTGCTGAATAGTAACATCTTAATCTGGGCAACATGCACACCATTTAGCTGAAACCTATTTGTTGAGCTAGCAGGATTTGTGGGATTTTTTTCCCCTTTCTCTTACCCCCGAGGCACTTGTCACGACCGTGCATTTTAAAATTAATCAGACCTCCCAGGCTTGTGTGCTGTGCGCTTTAACATGAAGAAGTGGATATCAAGTATTTGCCCTAATTAAATAGGCCTGCTTGGTTTTGTTCCAGTGGATGCTTGGTCTTTTTTTTAATAAGAGCTGCTCACGGAGGAGGCACGGCCAGCTCTAGAGTTAGTGGAGAGCTCACTTCAAAGTTTTCCTCACCACCTGCGCCCGGGATGTTGAGACCTGGAGGGCTCCCTGCGTTCTTTCTTAACAGCACAATTTGTGGGGAGAGAGTGGAGGGGGAAATGCAGCCAAATGAGTGAGAGAGTAATGTGGGAAGGGGAGGTGAGGAGCTGGGACAAGCATGTGGATTGGCTTTTGAAGTTGATTAAGATGACCTGTCATCCTGTCTGATTAGCTTTAGATCTCAGTCTGTGCCATGAGCTATTCACAAGGCTGTCTTGTGTCTTCTGTTTACCAGAAGCAAGGGAAAGCCTCTAGTAAGGCAAGGAGCAACATTTGCAGCAACTCCCACTTGCTTGTTTAGCTAATGAAGTAGCCTTGTAAAAACACTCTTAAGTTTGGAGCTGTTGCTTGGTTTTATTAGATACATGTCTGTTTAACATTGATCTTTTTAAGGTGGTTTGAGGGTTGCCAGCTTTACACATCTGTGTACATCGCCTGCATTTGTACATAAGCTGTACTAGGAAGATAGAATTCCTTTCAGCATCTTTCCTTCTACACTTTAATTGTGTTGTGGTTTCTGCATTGCCTGAGGAGAAAGCGTGCTGTATGTGTGTGCTTTCTGTAATGTATGAATTCAAAAAGTGATCAAAAACCAGATAAAGGAGAGCTGTGGGGAACTCTCTTCCCTAAGCACCCTAAAACCTGTTACACAGTTATTGAGGACTGATTGCGTTTAGCAATTCAACAAGTTAATTTTAGCCAAAAAATAGTAGAAAATTTGGAACAGTCAACATTTTTAGACAAAATGTTTCTTTGGAAATGATATTTTTTGTTTTTAAATGTTTAAGATGATTAATCCGAAAGAGAAATGAAAACATTTCAATTAGGCTTAAATAAAACACTTTGGGTCAGGTGGAAACAGCTTTTCCCCTGACTTGGTTTGGCAGCTGAAATGAAAAAATGCAAACTAGTCAAACAAAAATGCGTTGAAAAACCTGGTGAGGTTTTGGGGGTGTTTTTGTATCTAATGACCTGAGAAGGACAAATGAACAGTTGTTTTCCAGACACTTAAATATATCTGAATTTTACACACTGTGCTTTTGAGGGCAATCTGTAATATTAGTCAGAAAAGCTCTCAAAACTTGATTTCCTCCAAATGTGCAAATTTCTGTGCCTTCTGAAGCCTCAAGTCCACGAAGTTTAGCAGCACCTAGGGCATTTCATTCTGGAGTAGATTTTGGAACATAGATGTACTTGGCCTGTCTTTGCAGCCAGAACCTTGGAGTCTGTTCTAGAGGGCCTAGAAATCTGCAGTTGGTATATCCCAGGATTTTACTTTGCTTTCTATAGAAATTCTTGCAGCCCAGTACACAGCAGAAAGTAAAGCTCTATTTGTTTATTTCCATAACAGATCAAATTGCTGAAGTAAAACCCAGCAGGTAGGATGATACTCCATTGATTTAAAAGTTCATTGTACATCCATGCACTAACTCACTGCCATCTTTCTCTTCCTCTCGCAGTATGATTATTATTCCTATTTTATTTTTAATTTCAAACCTTGGCACAACAGAAATGTAAAGAACATATTGACACTGCCAAGCATCTGTCTGGTGCTTGACAGCATCATAGAAACCCTTCCAGTGTTTCCTCTGGGTTGCTATTGGTTATTTAACAACACAATGCGAACGGTGCAGTGTGGGTGTATGTGAAAAGGAAAGAAAGGTTGAGGTGGGGGAAAGAAGCCCTGCACGAGTAAATACGTCTTTCATCATACCTTTTGTTTGGTCTGTTTGCTGTGTGCTATTCAATAGTCTATAGAAGTTGTTTGACAGTTCTGCAAAAGGGTAAGAAACCTTTTCTTAAACTTTTATTCTTCTGTTTTTGTCTCAGTCCATAAAGTTTTCTGCTTTTGTTTTTCTTGCCCCATTTTTTTTTGTCACCTGTCTGTTGTTGGAGGGGTTTAGTTGCTGCTGTTTAGCTGATGTGAGGTAAGCTGATACTTACGAAACGCTCCTGATTGGGGAGCTTTCTTGTACAGGTGAAGTGGACTTTAGAGAGCTTATGAAAGATTTGCTATGCTGGTCTTTGGGGCAATAGAGCTCTTTCAAGCTTGTGTTTTAATTTATTTATTTAGCCAGAGGATGAAAGTGAAAAGTGAATGAAGAGAAAAATCAGGCTGTGGTTTCTGCTGAAGAATGCCCTGTTAGCACTTGTGTGACTTGGAAAGGCTTTCTGAGATGTTTAGCCTTGATTTAATTCGTATTTAAGATTTCTCCTCCCAGCACATTAATATAATGTCAATGTAGAATGCATTGCATGGTGTAATTACTGGAGAGAGCAGTAGTTGGGAAAACAGACGGTAATTGAACACATGGCTGTTTATTACAACAGGACAGTGCTCCTACGCTGGTATTTAGGGCATTAATAGGGAAGAATTGATTTGTTGTTTTAAGATGAATTCAATCACTGTTGCTTAGGCCTTTGTTTGTTCAGGCCGAGTTATGCTTTGTTTGTGTTATGTGCCCAAGAGGTTTACACACCACAGCGTGGCATTAGTCATGCAGAGGGCTTGGGAGCAGAGAGCCATTTAAATGAACAAAGGACATTTTTCTTTTTGGCTCTGTTTATCTTCCTCTCCAGTTTTGTTACCCTCTAATCTATCTCCATCTCTCCCTCCCTCCTTTCCCCCTTCTCTTCCCACCCCAAACATCTATAATCAATGCAGAGGTCCTCCCTCTCTCTTCCTTCCTCCTCCTCCTCCTGATTGACCCTCCTGGAGACAAATGGAGCTGTGACTGACAGGTGGCAACACAGGGTTGTGGCATGGGCTAAAAGGTGTAAATAGGAGTGGTGGCTTCAAGATCTTGCAAGGAAATGCTGGGGTTGGGGGCTGGGGGGAGCAAGGATTGCTTCCAAGGTGAGCAGAGGGGAATGAGCTGTACCCTGCACGTCTCCCTTTGTGGGTCCTGCGATGAGCAGGGCACATCCTGGGACTGAATGAGCACCCTGCCCTCTTCTCACTGATGCAGACTGGAGAGAGGAAGAGAAAGCCATCTGACTGAAGCTGAATTCCTGTTGTGAGCAGCATGGCTTGTATTTTAGGCTCATTGTGCTTGAGAGGAATCTCATCTTGATTTATTTCTGAGTGTGGGAGAGTTAATGGACACTTCAGGGTGATGTGGGCCAAATTCTGCTCTCAGATGCCAGTTCATCAGTCCCACTGAACATGCAAGAGCTTTAGGAAGGCAACATTTGACCCAGTATAGGATTTGTAAAGAACCCAGTGTAACTTGTTTTTCTGCCCCTCTACAGACAGGGATTAGACCTGTTCCTAGAAGGAGCAGTCTTAAAAGAACTGAGAGGTAAGAACAAGAGCAAAGTCTGTGGGTCACTAATTGGTAGAAACTATTATAGCCTAGCTGGTAAGGTAGTTGTATCTAAGTACAGTAGTGCAGAATGATTTAGCCCCCAGATTTGCCTTTTGAGGTACTGGCTTAGCACAAGGAAGGAGAAGCACAGATGTGGAACACAGAGTTGGATTCTTCCTGTCAGGGAGAAGAAGCAATTTCATACACTGCAGTGTGCAAGGAACCTCCATTGTTCAGCTGAGCCTTTGAGCTGTAATTAATTAAATTATCTGCAGATAAATAATAGACTCACAGGAGTCTATGAGATCTATGGATGTGAGGTCCAGCAGGGACTATTGGTTGTGTATGGGACATGCTACTTGGCTACTAATTATAACTTTTTTCTAAATATCAAGGAATTGCAGTTGCGAAGGCCAGCCCATATGCCCAAAGGAAAATATTATTTTCATCTCAAAGAAAAAAAAAAAAAAAACCCCAAATAATTATTGTATTGCACTGCCAATAAACAAGAATGATAACAGCCAAAGATACAAAAGCCTCAAAGTTACAAGCGGTGTCCAAGTGCTTTATCAGAAAGGAAGGTGTCTCTCCCAACTTGGAAGTGGTTATCCTAGTGTCCTGTTTTTCCAGTACAGTTTGGAATGTTGCATTAGTCTTGTACTGTAGATTAGCTCACACAATCTTAAGGTAAATAGTCTACAGACAAAGATCACACGGAAGAAAAAAGCCTCTTGGGTTTTTTATGCACCCTGGTGTTTTTTGTGCTAAACTTTTTCTTTTCTGTTTTGCCCACAACACATATCCCATTTCAGTAACTGAGCATCTTATCTCCCACAGAGTCAGGCACCAGGGGAAAAAAAAAAAAAAAATCAGCAACTAACCAGAAAAAATGGTTTCAGCTGTAGTGATTACTGTGTATTCATTTGTTCCTGTAGGTTTGCTGGCTTGCTGCAAAGTGTAAAGCATGTTAGTGTATTTTTGCTGAGGTATCTATATACAAGACCTAAATAAAGCCAAGTATTTCCAAATAGTTATATTTCCTTGTATATGAAATTAATATATGAAGATGAAACTAGAGGACAGCAGGCTCTTGCTAATGATTGTCAGCTGCAACAATTCTGGATTCCACACTGATCTCATGTACAGCTTTAATCAGCAATGTTGTTTAACTAAATATGGAGACATTTCACTGAAGATTATTTTATTTTAAGTCTTTTTTTTTGCTTTTTTTTAATGCATTTCCTTTTGCTGTGTCATCTAATTGATTCACAGCTCCTGTGAAGCTTTTGGGTATGGGATGTATGGGATGCAGATCCAAGCAAAATGCATTCTTCTCCTACTGGTTTGGCCAAGTCAATCCTGTCTGAGTTCAGATGAATTAGGGAGCTTTCATTGATAGTCATTCTAGAACTAAGCATAAAATTATTAGATTAATAATATACATAACATAGCATTTAGGACTTTGTTCTTTCTGCTGAAAAAAAAGAAAAAGATGCAGTCTTTTTGAGACAATCATGGGGCTTTTTATTATTATTATTTTATTACTAGGTTACTGGATGGGAGAACACGGTACCCAGTGGATGTTACAAAGTATGCATGACCCAGTATTTTAAAGTAATGGGGCTCACAAAGACAAAATAATGAGAGGAGCTTCCTTGCATTGCCAGACTGCAAATTTTTCCTAATAGTTCTGTGTAAACTCGTTTTGTTGGTTGTTGCTTTTGTTCTGGCCTTATGCCATAAATATAGCATGGAGCAAACTGCCATTAAAATGCTGGAGAGAGTTCAGCTGCCAGTTCCATTTCATCCTTGGTTTCTCACAAGTTGGTGCTAACAATTGATCTGCTTATATTGGACATTGTAAATGCTCCCCAGAAATGAGACTGTAGTTACCAAGCACCACACTCCTGAGGGTTTTCAGGAGCACACAGGATGCAGTATGCCTGTTTTTAACTCATCTGCTTCAGCTG
This sequence comes from Poecile atricapillus, assembly GCF_030490865.1. Lineage (NCBI taxonomy): Eukaryota > Metazoa > Chordata > Aves > Passeriformes > Paridae > Poecile > Poecile atricapillus. Next base: position 1,293,524 of record NC_081266.1, on the reverse strand, counting down.
TGTTAGCAGCCAAGTCCCTGTAGACATAAAGGCAGGTGAAAAAGCATCAAGGAGAGAAGAATGGAGATGCCTGCTGTATTTGCATAGTCTGGCAACATTGTGGGAAAATGGAACAGGGAGACAATTTTTCCAAGCTTTTCAGTATAAGGAGGTTAAAAGTTGTGCTTTGACATTCTTCAGACCTTCCCTTTTCCCTTAGAATACACCTTTGCAATCTGATTAATCTTGGGATGGGCAAAATACTGGTGGAGATGTTTTTGTTTGATTTATTTTTTTTTATTTGATTTTTTTGTTGTTGTTGTTTTAAATCTTGTTCCTACTTGGAGAGGGCACTGGGATTGTTTCTAAGCAATGCCAGGTAGCTTTCCTCCCAGGCTAAATGCAGTCCATAAAGCTGTCAGTTCTGTAGCTTAATACTGGGTCTTAATGTATTAATTCAAGGCTTTCAGTGATCTAGGACACAACATGTGCCAGGAGTGGGAACTAAAATTAGAGGCAGACTTTTGGCTGTAAGAGCTGCTTGAGGCTCCTTGGAGTGAAGGAGGAGGGACAAGAGCTGATGTCAGTCACGGTCCGAGGACTGTGAGATGTCCAAAGCATGCCCCAAAAGCAGATACGGGTTTTTCTGCAACACACACTGTGGTGAACGACTCTTCCTTTTTCTGTCTTATCCCACTCTCTGATACAGCACTCAGTGGCTCATTTCACACTCCAGATCCGTGTTGAAAGCTGTCTTAGTTCACCTGTTATACCAAGAACTGGACTTTGCTGAACTGAGATTGTAATTCCCACACCCTCCCTCTTTCTGCTCCTCCCTCCCTCTTCCCCCCCTTCCCTCCCCCCAATTAAATAGTAGCTAATCTTCTATAAAATGCACCTTAAAAAAAGTGAAAAAACTGTGAAATGTGAAACAAAGTGAAATTCTTGTGAAGGATTCTAAGTTTTCATTCATAGAAAGCAGCTTCTGATGATGTAAAAAAAAGATGAGGCAAAATAGGGCTGAGCAACAGGAAAATTGTTTCCTCCTCCTTCACTTCACTGGATGTATTTTATTATGTAAAATTTTATGCTCTTGGCTGAATGCAAGAATCATTTCCCTATATATTTTTTTATATATCATAATTCTGTTAAGGACTATGAAAGAGGAATAATTAGGCATTATTGTTTGGTTATGTAGATTCTCTTGTGATTCTTTCTTGTTTACTTGGTTTAAACTGCCGATACTGTTCTGGCCGCGTAGAAATAATGACTGTGTTACTTCATGAATATGAGATTACAGGGACCTTGTTTTAAATTGCTGTGGCACTCGTTCCTCCTCTGTGATTATTTCAGGCTATCTGAAACATATTCTTTCTTTTTGAACAGAGAAATACTGAGAAGCACAAGTTCATAGACATTTCATCTTTACTAAAGCATCTTCAGTCTTTACCTTATACTGGCTTGTCTCTTTCTAATAAAATGAAGGCTGCACTTTGGCACTTCTGTGGGATTCACAGAAACATAAGGGGGGGGGGGGGCTGACTCAGATACACAGAGATAATTCTGCAATATGAAAATTTTGCCTTATATTCAAACAAAGAAAGATTTGTAAGTTTTTAATGTTAGGGGAAAAACAGTTCTCCTCTGAAATCTGTACTGTGAATCTAAACTCTGATATTTTGCTCCTATTCATGTACAGCACTTTCTTTGATGACTGCTGGAGTTCTGATCTCACAGAGAGCAGAGAATATTGGAGTTGAGATTTCTTGAACAGAGCTGAGAGGATAATATTGTGTTTAGTTTGTTTCACTAGATGCAAGCTAATCAGAGAATAATTAACAGTCAAAATGCCAAGGTCCTTGTTCATGTAAAGGATCTGGTATTGAAGTCCTCAATAAAGTAACACTCACATTGAATTCAATGAGACTTTAAACTGAACAAATGCTTCAGGATTTGTCCCCAGCTTTTTTGTCCCTGTCAGTTTTTAATGAGCATCCCATAAAAGTGTTTAACAATTGTACTGACTTTGATTTTTCAAGGTTTGGAAGAAAATTGCTTTCTCAAGTTGAAAAAAAAATGTTGAAACAAAAAAAGCACATTTTCTCATCATGTTGTCTAACATAGTGTAAGCAGATTCAAAGACTGTCTCACATCATGCTTTCTGATAGTTAAGGATATTATAGAGTATTGTAGAGAAAAAGCTGGGAGGAAGAATTACAGCTGATAGATGGAGATATTTCAGACCTCATCCTAAATTCTTGGGACTGAGATAAAATTTAGGCAGCAAGGCAGTTACTGATGCAGGTTGTTTGTTTGCTTTATAAATGGAAATGGAAAAAAAAAATGCCACTTCTAAGATCACCATATAGAGACAATGGTGTTTGAATCCCATGGTTTTGTGTCAGAGGAGGCAGCTTAGTGTATCTGGATTCATCCTGTGCCTTGCTTTCCTTGGTTGTCACTGAGAGCTCCCAGGCTGAGACAGATGGCTGCTGGTTTAGTTGTGTGCGTGGGAGACAGGAACTTCCACATGTGATTTTTTACCATTTGGTAGTAATTAGTTTGTTGTATAAATTAACATTAACTGAACCATTCTTCAGGCATTGTTTGTAATTATTCTTTGAGCCTCTGAGTTGGGTAAAGAAATAAAAAGTGGGGAAGAAACTGCTTCTTATTTTCTGCAGGGAAAGGACTCTATCATTAAGCAGAACACAGCAGCAATTATCATTGCATGCCCAGTAGACTGAAAACTTTGAAAAAGCCCTCTAAAAAGTGAGATTTTTTTTTTTTTTCTTTCTGGAAATATTAATGGAAATTAATGATTTAGATGTGCAGGTAGGCTTTATAAAATTTGTAAGAATAAAGTATGGATGTAAGCAAGGGTAATCAGACCTTCCTGACATCATCATTATTACTGCTAGTACGGCTACCACTGCTGCTACTTTGTTGTGTATTTACAGGGAGTAGAAGATTTATTTGTTTTTTAAAATATATATACTCTCAATATTATTCCATTTTCCCCCCATTTTTGAAACATTTCCTGATTTATTTGTGGTAGGCAGTAGGGGTCTTGTGCTGCATATTGGGAGATGAACTATTGTTAGTGCTGGTTTTCTCTGGAGATTTCTGTCATTTCCAGCAACCAGCCAAATTGGAATTGTCAGGAGAACAGCCTCTCACATGTTCCTTGGCACTTCTGCTTCCAGACTTGGTCAGAATCCAGACATGCAGAGGTTCATGGACATGAAAAATAACAGGGAAAATGCCCTCTGGTATTAGCCCAATATTTTAGGAACATATTGGGAATCCCTAGATTCATTCGCTGGAAAAGTTCAATACTTCAGCAAGTAAGAAAGTTTTATATCTCATTTTACTGAAGTTTTTCCCTCTCTTATCCAGGAGTAGCTGAGAACTGAGTCTTTTAGTAGAGCTCTCTTACCCAGGATCCAAAGAAATGGCAAGATGGGCAGGGTGGCCCTGTGCATTAAATCCTCTCACACACAGACTGGGTTGCAGAAGTAAAACTCAGGTACAATCCATCACAAGGTACTCCCCAGCTTCATTAAAATTAATTTAGTGGCCAAAGTACACCCTCCAGAGAAAGGTTCATGTGATTTGAGTTTAAAAGTGTCCTGGTATTTTCTTGTGAAACAAAATGAAGGCAGTGTTACACCCAGACTTGAAACTTGTCTATGTAAATTGGTTTGTTGTGGTTTTATTTCAGTTTGTTGCATACAGGGCTCACACACAAGAGGTGAGTTTTTATCTTATTTCTTCTCTCAGAATTGCCATTAATATTTACATTTGTCCAGGTAAGTAGTTTTGCCTGGACAATAAATGCTAAAAGAGGACTTGAAATCCTGAAATAAGTAAATAAATGCAGCTTAGTTAAGAATTGTTTTGTTTTTCTTGGCACAGTGATTCAGCCTATATGAAGCTTTGTGCTGTTTGGGGAAGAGGAAGGTGGGAGGGAGTGTGTGGGAGCTTTGGTGGCTGGAAATATAAAGGGAATACAAGCTGAGTACGCTGAAACCTACAGCTAAGGGACAGCTACCATGGATGGTTTTCTTTCTGTCCTGCTTTCTGGCAGTGGTTCACGCTGTAACTGAAGGTATCTGCGATTCTCCAACTTTGGATATCAATGAATCAAACATTTCCTGAACCATTCTATTGAATGCTTTTTTTTTCCCCCTTCAGCTGCAAAAGCAGAAGGTGCCAACCGTGCTTTGATGTTGGTGTGGTGGTTGGGTTTGCAGTCAGCTGAAGCGAGCACATGAGCTTTGCAGCTCCCTTTCGCCGTGCTGAGGGGCTGTGGGGCACCAAGGAAGAGATGAAGGCTTTGTTGTAAGAAGTGTACAGCTGCAGCATGGTTGTACCAATTGTAGGACTGGGGTTCCTTCATCCCTAGAGGCATACAAGCAGAAAAGATCAGTCCCACGGTGAAAAGCACGGAGCAGACTCAGAAAACACAGTTTCTTCTGGGTTTTTTCCTGTGTGGTGTTTTTTCACTGATTGCCACGTGAACTTCATTCTCTGTATCCAGTTTCTGTGGTTTAAAGCATGGTTGATAGTGATAGTAGCTGTGTGCTTCTTCACAGTGGTGAAGTTTAATTTCTGCTCGGGAGATGCAGCCTGACAGTGGTCCTGCTTTACAAGAAAGGACTAGATTTAGATCTGAGGAAGCAAGCTCCGTGGAAATACTTGACTTTTACAGCTCAGCCCCATTTGCATAACCAGAAATGTGACTGCAGGTTGAGTTTGGGAGTCTTTGGCCTGGGTTCAGTAGCAGAGCTCACTTTTGCCTCAATGGAAATGCTGCAAGTGGAGCAGCTGCAGAGCCAGGGCTGTAGGGTTCTTGTGCCATAGGAATTCAGCACAGTGGCCTTGTGTGGTAGCTACACTGCTAGGAAAAGATGTGGTTTCCATAGATTGTCCTAGATTCTCCTTGCTGGATCTCTTGGAGCTCGTACCCAGGGCAAGGGCTATGCTGGGACATCCAGCTGTGGTCCTGGGGACATGCAGCCCTCGTGGCACAGGACTCTGCAGGATGATAGCCTGAGAAGCAAAGATAAAATCAGCCCCTCCTTGCCTGCCACATAAAAATCTCTTACTGTCTCACATACTTTCCCTCACACACCTTGTAGAATTTATTTATTTTTTTTGTGGAAATGCGAGTTATGAGCTGTGGCATGGCAGGAAGGCGAGGAATTTTTTTTTGTTTTGTTTTTAGTTTGGGGAAGAAGCGGGTGGGAGGGAGCGTGTGGGAGCTCCAGTGACTTGGAGCTCAAAGAGAATGCATTAATTAACCCAGGGGGATCGCTGGGATGCAGGAGTGAGGAACTGCAGCTTTAAACCCAGTGATCTTTATCCATTGCTGGGTTTGGGTCACAGACCTTGGATAAGAGAAGGGGGAAGAAGGGTGAGCAGGAGGGTGGGCACAATGGGAACCAGATGTTTCAGGCTGGCGGGGGTTTGGCCTCTCTGTTATTGTGTGACAAGCCACCGCTCTCCCCCGCACCCCCAGCCTTCAAAAGTATGTCATTCTTCTCTGGAGTCCTTCTGTCCTCTGCTCAGGGAGGGGGAGAGGCTCACACATGCAGACATGCTCACATACATGGTGCACACATGCCCACACAGACAGCCCTGGCTCTGCTTTTTTCCTTTGGCCTACCTTTCTGAATGGCCCTGGAAGACTAAACAGGTGTTATCTACTTTTGATTTCAGTGCATTTAAATTAATCCTGTCAGCTCAGCTGTTAAAACAACTGTCATCTCCAGCTGTTAGTAATTTTCAACTGGGCACTTTTACAGGTTGCCAAGTTCTGAGCCTGCATTGTGAATCTCTCGCTCCCTTTCTCTCAAAGCGCTATAGTAATAATTTGTATTTTTTTTTAAAGGGGGCTTGCATTGCACTGTTTTTACAGCAAACCCTGTTTATTATATATTGAAATAATATCATCACAAAACCCAACATCATCATGCCAGACTTTGGAATAAAGAGCTAAACCATGTGTGGAGTGCGGTGCATATCAATCTTCTGTTGCAGCCTCTCTGTGCATTTTAAATTTGAATGAGAGATGAATCAACCTGAGAGTTGGGGAGGGAGGAAGAGAAGGGGCTCTAAATTTTTATTGCCAAAAATAAAGCTTTCATTTTAGAAGCACTGGTCTCTCTTTTCCCTTTTGTCTTAATGTGCATTTAATTTTCATAAGTAAATTAACAGGGGGTACCTTGAACTGGAAACATTTTAAATACTTTTCAGCTGTTAGATTAATGACATACACGTCGTAGCCACAAGAATTGTAGGAGAAAAAAAAAACCTACATTGTATACATGTTATTGATTTCAGTAGACACTCTCTAATGTGACTTATTCCTATGTGGTCAGGATCTATAGTTCATTAGCAGTGCTTCAGAGCCAGGGAGCACTTGTGCTTTACACAGACCTGAATCCTGGCAAGGAAAGCTTTCTGTGCCTTTAAGGTTTCCACTTATTGCAGTTGTCTGGCCACATTTTCAACTGCTACAGAGCTGGACTTCCATTGCAAGCTGTCCTTAAAACACTGGAAAGAATTATTCAGGCATTTTTTTTGCCCATTCCTAAGAAAATGTTGTACTTAAGAAGTGGCTGTAGGTAATCTTTTTCTCAGCAAACCAAGTAGCAAAAAAAATGGGAATCTTTAAAAAAAACCTCATGTTTTATATAGTCTATGACATAAATAAGGGCAGTGTTTCTATATCTTTTAGTAAAATAAAGACTTTCTATTTAAAACCTCATTTCTTATGATTTTCATTATCTTTTAGTTTTGAATTTCTTCAAGAAAAATCTGCTAAAATAGGAAACACTCCCCAAATGTTACCAGAATAATTATTTTCCTTTCCCTTTTTATTCTTGTGCTTAGACAAAGGATTTTATTTTTTAAAAAAAAGAAACAAACAAACATAAAACCCCCATTTAGCCATAATGTGAAAAATAAAAATAAAAATATTCTGAAGTACCATCTGATTCAGCAGGGCAGGTGCTGATCTAATTTCCACCTTAAAGTGCACCTCTGCTTTTTGGCATGATCTCTAATACGGAATTGCAGCTATCTGAGCAACATCTGAAATTCCAGCAGGATTACAGCTCTTTCTGAAGACCCCCACGTTAATGTCTTCTTGTAAAAATTTTATTCTTTGTGGAATAAGTGGATTCATTCTTTGGGTGCACCATCATTATCTTTCTTCTGATACAGTGGTACCATTTAAGTAGAACATGAAGCAACTTCCTCGAATTTCCCGTTTCTTAGTAAAACATAAAAAAAGTAGAATTTTTCAGTTAAATGGGAAATGTTTAGTATGGCTCTTAGTATTAAAATCTGGAATGCCAGCTACAAAGAGCAGAGTGTGGATATGTAGGACCAAATTACAGACGAACATACATCATACAATTGCTATTGCTATGACTTTTAGCAAGAACTGTGGTTGCTTGTCTTGAATTCTGTGTCTCTCATGTTACAGGCTAAATACTGGAGTTAACACTGGTACACCAGACCTTTTTCTGTATAGTTGAACATTTCCTTAATGCAAGAATTTGATCAACAATATATTAATCTGAAATTCTGGTTTTACAGAGGCTGCTGCTGGGCAGGAGTGTTGTTAGATCAAAGTCAGTACTTCCTGTAAAAAATACTGCTTTTTTGAAAAACAAACTGAAACTACTGGAAGTTCAAATAAAAAAAAATAGATACACTATGATGGACTTCTCCCCAGAATTTATAAGCATTTTGTTTTAGGGAAACGAAAGAGTTCAGGCCCTGATGTAGTTTCATGTATAGTGCTTAACACTTCCTTGTTTAAATCTGCATCAAGCCCTTCTGGAAGAGACATTGCCAAATGTTCCTGCTTACAAGGATTTATCAATATAAGTTTAGTTTCTGCTTTGCAGGAAGTCCCCAGTTGTTTGAAAAGCAGCTGAATTTTGAAGCCAGACATACTGATGATCTCTGAGGTGGACTGCTGCTTCCTTTCTGCTGTCACCTCCGTGTCTCATCCCCACCACCAGCCTCAGGTTGATTTTGGACTCATGGCTTCTGCAACAAGCTGTTACCATCTCCTCAGTGCCAAATACTGATAAAGGTACAGCATTTTTTAAGATTAGGTGGTGGTTAACTGAATGCTGCAAAGTCTAATTTGCACATATTTTCCTTGTCATCTTTTCTCTTCTGCACATTTCTTTCCTTGCGGACACATAGCTTCAATCTCCTTTGGCATGGGACCTTTGTAAAAGTCAGGTAATTCCAGTGACATCAGTGAAATTACCTATGTGTAAAATTGAAGTGAGTGATACTGAACCAGATCCCAGTATCTTCAACATCCAAAATGTGTGTCTGCTTTGCTTGCTCAAATTAAACGGTACTTCCATACCTTGGAGAGGTTTGTGCAACTTGAAAGATTCCATTTATCTTATCTGTATGCAGTAAAACCTTGTCCACTCACACTGATGATTCTGGGAGTTAACAGGTAAGCACATTTTTCAGCTGGCTTTCCCGTGGGTGAGGGACTGAACCTAAACTCTTGACCCTACACATCTAAATTTAGGGGTATTCAAAATCTGAATTTTGCAACTCAAGTCAATATTTAAATTTCTTTAACTTTGCCTGTCACAGTTTTGACCAACTGATTTGTATTTGACAATCCAAAGGTGTAGGAGATACCTACATAAGCCATAATCTCTTAGAAGATAGGCAGAGCACACAACCAAAGGGTGGAGGCTCTGGAATGCCCTGGCCTGGCTGAGGAGGAGTCTGCAGGCTCACAGATATTCCTGCTGCTGAATTTGGAAACCTGTTCCCATCCTTGGGGACCAGGGAAGCCCTCCCATGGCCCAGAACCCAGGGGACCTGTGATACAGGAACTTCTTTCATCCCTTTGTTTCTTCCCTGTGCAATTGGACCAAGTAGGGGAAGATTCACCTGAAGTCTTCCATTTGAGAGGAGAGGGAAGATTGCTGCATTGCTTTTCACCACTGAGTGAAAAAATATAAAACATGAGG